>NC_091151.1:41773390-41905890 GCF_040958095.1 Procambarus clarkii | reverse complement strand
CACAGGAAGTGAGGAGATGTGCCCACAGGAAGTGAGGAGATGTCCCCCACAGGAAGTGAGGAGATGTGCCCATAGGAAGTGAGGAGATGTGCCCACAGGAAATGAGGAGATGTGCCCACAGGAAGTGAGGAGATGTCCCCACAGGATGTGAGGAGATGTGCCCACAGGAAGTAAGGAGATGTGCCCACAGGAAGTAAGGAGATGTGCCCACAGGAAGTGAGGAGATGTCCCCACAGGAAGTGAGGAGATGTGCCCACAGGAAGTAAGGAGATGTGCCCACATGAAGTGAGGAGATGTGCCCACAGGAAGTGAGGAGATGTGCCCACAGGAAGTGAGGAGATGTCCCCACAGGAAGTGAGGAGATGTGCCCACAGGAAGTGAGGAGATGTCCCCACAGGAAGTGAGGAGATGTCCCCACAGGAAGTGAGGAGATGTGCCCACAGGAAGTGAGGAGATGTGCCCACATGAAGTGAGGAGATGTCCCCACAGGAAGTGAGGAGATGTTCCCCACAGGAAGTGAGGAGATGTTCCCCACAGGAAGTAGGACGGAGCCTCTCTTTGGGTCTGTGGGAATAGGTACTGTGGCGTAGCACCCCGGGGCTCACCCCAGCCCCCAGGAGGTCAAGGCTGCCACAGGTGCGTGTCGAGCTGGTCATCCTTGTCAACGCACAGCCACAGGGGCCCGTGGCTGAATGGACAGCGGTTGGGACTCGTAATCCCAGGGGGTCCGGGTTCGATACCGACTGCCGGCGGAAACAGGCAGAGTTTCTTTCACCCCTGATGCCACTGTTACGTAGCAGTAAATAGGTACCTGGGAGTTAGCCAGCTGTCACGGGCTGCTTCCTGGGGGAGGGGTGAAAAAAAATTAGTTAGTAGGTAGTAACAGTTGATTGATTGACAGTTGAGAGGCGGGCCGAAAGAGCAGAGCTCAACCCCTGCAAGCACAACTAGGTGAATACACACACACACACACACACACACACACACACACACACACACACACACACACACGTGTGTGACGTCATAGTCGTGTCACGACCATCCTATGCTTGCAAACGGAGGGAGTGATGACATCACCCCTGCACAGACGCACCCTGACGGCAGTTCAGTCAACCACTCACAGCTGTGAGGAAGGTCGTGGGTGATGCATCAATGATGGCTTACGAATATGTGTGTGTGTGTGTGTGTGTGTGTGTGTGTGTGTGTGTGTGTGTGTGTGTTAATTAAGACGTGTCGCTAAGAGGGAGGGAGGAAAAGAAGAGAGAACATGAGAAGGGAGGGTTTATGTTAAGGAAAAGAGAATCATGAATAGACTTATAAATGAACGCAAGAAGAGACCAAAGATAAAAGAGAGTGAAGAGAGAAGCCTGCTAGATAGAATGACAACCTGGTCCTTATATCCCAGTTCCTGGTCCTCATATCCCAGCTCCTGGTCCTCATATCCCAGTTCCTGGTCCTCATATCCCATCTTCTGAACCTCATATCCCAGCTCCTGGTCCTCATATCCCATCTTCTGGTCCTCATATCCCAGCTCCTGGTCCTCATATCCCAGCTCCTGGTCCTCATATCCCAGCTCCTGGTCCTCATATCCCATCTTCTGGTCCTCATATCCCAGCTCCTGGTCCTCATATCCCAGCTCCTGGTCCTCATATCCCAGCTCCTGGACCTCATATCCCTTACAAATGCTGTATAATCATACTGACTTACAACTTTCTGCTCATAATTACCTATTAAGAAGACTCAAGCTTTCAAATACAGTTGTGTGTGTGATAAATGTTGTTCTTCGCGAATAACTCGAAACGAGAGATGTGTATTTACAGAGAAGTGGTCTCAAAGTTAATTATATTACGTTAAAGAACGAAGTGTGTATAGAAAATCAGGAGAAAGCGCTAGGTCTTTAGGACTAATTGAGGGGGGGAAAGGAACGGTGCCCAACCGCCCTGTTCATCGGGGTATCGAACGCCAAGCCTGCAAGAAGAGAGGTCATGGTGGGTCTGAGGGGGGGGGGGTGGAGTCCATCTGGAATACCCATTAGCGATAACCATCTTTCCAGGTTCTTGGGTTGAGCTCTTTCCCTTCGCACAAACTTCTGCCACACTGGGAACCAGTACCGACCTTCCATGGGGTTAAGGTCCTCGACCTCTAGTACCATCTTGACGTATACAACAGAGGTCATCCCAGCACTGACCTTCGTGACGCACTAACGGAAGCCACCAGAGCCGCTTCTAACCTCAGTCTGGACACGATCAGCGTCGCCAGTAGGCGCCACCATCTGGTAACTGAAGGCAAGGTATTATCAGTCTTATACGGGCTTCACTAAGGGTCCAGGGGGCCAGATTCACCAAGCAGTTACGCAAGTTCTTACGAACGTGTACATCTTTCGTCAATCTTTGACGGCTTTGGTTACATTTATTAAACAGTTGACAAGCATGAAAACTTCACAATCAACTGTTGTTATTGTTATATGTTAACAGCCTCCTGGTGCTTCGGAGCTCATAAACTGTTGAACAATTGTAAACAAAGTCGCCAAAGATTGAGAAAAGATGGACAGGTTCGTAAGTACTGGCGTAACTGCTTCGTGAATCTGGCCCCAGATGGGTGCTCCTTACCCTCCACAAGACCAGCCCCTTCGCGCCACTTGCCACTTACCAAAACAAAAGAACAAAAATGGAGCTGTTTTGCCTAGCTATTAACGAACGCAAACAACCCTCCTATAACCTATCGCGGCCGATGCATCGAAAACGTCGATACTACGGTGCTTCCCGCGAAACACACACCGAATGTACGACGTTGGTACAACGTTCGAACAAGATTTTTACACCTAACCAGTTATAACAACCAATATAGCAAGTTGTAACAACGTTCTAATACGTCATAAACACCTTTAAGCCAACATGTAGCAAGTTTATTACAAGTTGTAACAAGCGGAAAATAGAGACAGTTTCGGTTTGTGTTTCCAGGGTTTAATTTATACTAACACGTCGCATTTTTAACGGATTGGTCGATTTTGTAAACAAAATAAAAGGGAGGAGTATTATTAGGCGAGAGAACATACTGCCTAGTTACAGGTTCCCTTTGACTCTCAAGAGAACAGTTTGGAAGATATAACTATTGGTAATAGGTAAATACATATTCTATTAATTTACTACTATTTTTTCACTGTAAAAGGGGATTTTTTTTTTTTTTTTTTTTTTTTTTAAGACTCGAGTCTGTATTTAACCTCCCGCCCCCCACCCCATGAGGAGCAGGTCGGCCGAACGGACAGCAAGCTGGGCATGTGATCCTGTCGTCCCGGGTTCGATCCTGGGCGCCGGCGAGAAACAATGGGCAGAGTTTCTTTCACCCTATGGCCCGTGTTAACTAGCAGTAAAATAGGTACCTGGGAGTTAGTCAGCTGTCACGGGCTGCTTCCTTGGGGGTGGAGGCCTGGTCGAAGACCGGGCCGCGGGGAACACTAAAAGCCCCGAAATCATCTCAAGATAACCCCCCCCCCCATTTCTCTTGGAAGAAAGGTCTTCCTAATCTAAATGATTTGTTTAAATATTTGCTAATTTTTAATGTTCACCCACAGCGCGGTGGACAGCGGCCTCCACCCGCGGTGGACAGCGGCCTCCACCCGCAGTGGACAGCGGCCTCCACCCGCGGTGGACAGCGGCCTCCACCCGCGGTGGACAGCGGCCTCCACCCGCGGTGGACAGCGGCCTCCACCCGCGGTGGACAGCGGCCTCCACCCGCGGTGGACAGCGGCCTCCACCGCGCTGTGGGTTATGCAGTAAATAGGTACTTGGGAGTTAGACAGCTGTTACGTGCTGCTTCTTGGGTGCTGGAAGAAAAAAAAAAAAGAGAAAAAGTGAGTAACAGTTGAGAGTCAGGCCAAAAGAGAATACTTGACGTAGCGCAGCATAGGGAAACGATTTTTGAATTGAACATCTTACAACGTGCGCAGCCCCCAGAAATGTCCTGCACTCCCCGTCAGCGCAGCTTCACGAATCCTCCTGCAGTAGTCGACAGGTCTTCCTCTTCTATGCGGAGCGGTGATCGGAGGTGTTGTGGGGCGGTGATGGGGGGTGTTGTGGAGCGGTGATTGGAGGTGTTGTGGGGCGGTGATGGGAGGTATTGTGGGGTGGTGTTGTGGGGTGGTGATCGGAGGTGTTGTGGGGGTGGTGGTAGTTATGGGTAGTGTTGTGATACACTCCGACTCAGACTCAAGTGTCCCTTGAGTGTGTGATAGAGGGATAGGTCAGGTTAGGCCTCCACCCGCGGTAGACAGCAGCCTCCACCCACGGTAGACAGCAGCCTCCACCCGCGGTAGACAGCAGCCCCCACCCGCGGTAGACAGCAGCCTCCACCCACGGTAGACAGCGGCCTCCACCCACGGTAGACAGCAGCCTCCACCCACGGTAGACAGCAGCTTCCACCCGCGGTAGACAGCAGCCTCCACCCACGGTAGACAGCAGCTTCCACCCGCGGTAGACAGCAGCTTCCACCCGCGGTAGACAGCAGCTTCCACCCGCGGTAGACAGCAGCCTCCACCCGCGGTAGACAGCAGCCTCCACCCACGGTAGACAGCAGCCTCCACCCACGGTAGACAGCAGCTTCCACCCGCGGTAGACAGCAGCCTCCACCCGCGGTAGACAGCAGCCTCCACCCACGGTAGACAGCAGCCTCCACCCACGGTAGACAGCAGCCTCCACCCACGGTAGACAGCAGCCTCCACCAACGGTAGACAGCAGCCTCCACCCACGGTAGACAGCAGCTTCCACCCGCGGTGGACAGAGGCCTAACCTGACCGATCCCTCTATCACACGCTCAAGGGACACTTGAGTCTGACTCGGAGTGTATCACAACACTACCCATAACTATAACCGACCCACAACACTCCCAGTCATCCCCCCCCCCAATGTATGATGATCGGGGGTGCCCGATCACCACACACCCCCATGATTGGGTGTGTGGTGATCTCCACCCGGCGGTGGCACCACCCGCCCAACCCGGCAGTGGTTAGGTAAACTTCTTTAGAGAGGAAGTTCTACTGCCCTTCCTTAGGGTGGTGGAGGTGGAATCTCCGCGGTATCTGGGTAAGTTACCTCACATTTGCTGTTTGGCCTCGAACAGAATGAGGGAGGGAGGAGAGCAGTGGAGGAGTCTGCAGCCACCTCCACTACTAAGCCTCCTCTCTCACTCCATACGAGGTCAAACAGGTCAAGGGTGAGAGGTCTTAAAGGGGTCAACATGGCGGTCCCGCCACCCGCCCAACCTGGCTCCTCAGGTCAGTTCAGTTGCAGGTGTTTTCAGCCTGCCGTGGTCGTCTTAATGGTGGGGGTGGGCTTGGCTCGTGTAATGTTTTACACAATTTTCGTGCCAATTTGTCCATGGGTGGACGGTGTTTTGGATTATCTTCCAGTAGACTATTCGAAATAAGCTCCAGTTCTTTTGGAAGATCCTTACGCGCCTTGATCAGGTTTTGTAAGTTTTTGCCGAACGCGTAGACGTCCTGTGAGGAGTGGGCGGCAAAGGAGTCGAATAAGGTTTCTGCCGCGAAGTGACTCTGGCTGGGGTTTTTGGGGCATTTGGATCCTTTATGCGCCGCCATGGTGAAGTCAACGATGTAGACCTTTTGGTCATGTTTTAGATCGACCATCATATTTTCAAGAGTCACGTTTCCATGGACAAAGCCTTTTTCGTGGATTTTTGCAAACGCCTCAGCTGCAGCCTGGAGTGCCGAGACTGCATCCCTACACGAGCAAATCTCAAGGAACTCTAAGAGACTGAGGTCGCCGACTCCCGTCATTACTAAGACGGGTGGGTTTACACAGCAGCCTAGCACATGGGGGGTGACCCCAGTGTCCTTGAGGGCGTCGAGAGTCACAAATTCGTTGACGAATAAGTCCATCATTCGACTTATACTACCCTGGGTAGGTAGAGCAGTTTTATAGTAAAGATTTTGGCCGCCGTACGAGGCCAGGAACTCGGTCGTGTTTACTCCCTTGAAATGATTAAAAATTACGCTCTTAGATAACAACTTTACCCATGTCTTGTGAGGGAATATCCTTTTGTCATTTTTTGCGTGTACTACTTTTGTCGTGATATCCAATTTTAGAAAGTCGAAATCGTTGTCTGAACTGTCCACTGGCGGCTGGGCAGCGCCAGTCTCCTGGCCTGACCCGGAAGTGCCAGTCTCCTGACCTGGCTTGGTAGTGCCGGTCTCCTGGCCTGGCTCAGTAGTGCTAGTCTCCTGGCCTGGCTCGGTAGTGCCTGTCTCCTGGCCTGGCTCGGTCGTGCCAGACCAGGAGGTGTTTCCGGCCTCCCGTGATCGTCGTGATGTTGGGGGTGGGCTTGGCGTGTCACAATGTTTTGTTTTTCTATTAGATGTTGGGTTAGTGGAGCTAGTGTGAGTGGGATGTGAACCCGCATGCTCTTCCTTTGGCGCTATTTCGGTAAGCTCTGCCATACCTAGATATTTTGGTGTGGTCAGATGATCTGGTCGGGCTAAACATTCTTTTAATGTTTTACACAATTTTCGTGCCAATTTGTCCATGGGTGGACGGTGTTTTGGATTATCTTCCAGTAGACGATAAGGAATAAGCTCGAATTCTTTTGGAAGATCCTTACGCGCCTTGATCAGGTTTTGTAAGTTTTTGCCGAACGCGTAGACGTCCTGTGAGGAGTGGGCGGCAAAGGAGTCGAATAAGGTTTCTGCCGCGAAGTGACTCTGGCTGGGGTTTTTGGGGCGTTCGGATCCTTCAGGCGCCGCCATGGTGAAGTCAACGATGTAGACCTTTTGGTCATGTTTTAGATCGACCATCATATTTTCAAGAGTCACGTTTCCATGGACAAAGCCTTTTGCATGGATTTTTGCAAACGCCTCAGCTGCAGCCTGGAGTGCCGAGACTGCCTCCCAACAGGAGCAAATCTCAAGGAACTCTAAGAGACTGAGGTCGCCGACTCCCGTCATTACTAAGACGGGTGGGGTTATACAGCAGCCTAGCACACGTGGGGTGACCCCAGTGTCCTTGAGGGCGTCGAGAGTCACAAATTCGTTGAGGAATGAGTCGATCAGTTGTTCATCACTAGCAGTTTTATAGTAAAGATTTTGGCCGCCGTACCAGGCCAGGAACTCCGTCGTCTTTACTCCCTTGAATTGATGAAAAATTACGCTCTTAGATAACAACTTTACCCATGTGTTGTGAGGGAATATCCTTTTGTCCCTTTTTGCGTGTACTACTTTTGTCGTGATATCCAATTTTACAAAGTCGATATCGTTGTCTGAACTGACCACTGGCGGCGGGGCAGCACCAGTCTCCTGGCCTGACCCGGAAGTGCCAGTCTCCTGACCTGGCTTGGTAGTGCCGGTCTCCTGGCCTGGCTCAGTAGTGCTAGTCTCCTGGCCTGGCTCGGTAGTGCCTGTCTCCTGGCCTGGGTCGATAGTACCAGTGTCCTGGGCATGGTGAGCCTCTTTGGCAAGGTCCTGGAGCTGGTCATAGAGGCCGTGGGCCAGGAGATGGCCGAGGAGACCCCACTGTGTGGGCACTTCCTGGTTTGGGTCAGTAGTGCTAGTCTCCTGGCCTGGGTCGGTAGTGCCAGTGTCCTGGGCATGGTGAGCCTCTTTGGCAAGGTCCTGGAGCTGGTCATAGAGGCCGTGGGCCAGGAGATGGCCGAGGAGACCCCACTGTTTGGGCACTTCCTGGTCTGGGTCAGTAGTGCTAGTCTCCTGGCCTGGGTCGGTAGTGTCAGTGTCCTGGCCTGGGTCCTGGCCTGGGTCGGTGGTGCCAGTGTCCTGGCCTGGGTCGATAGTACCAGTGTCCTGGCCTGGGTCGGTAGTGCCAGTGTCCTGGCCTGGGTCGGTAGTGCCAGTGTCCTGGCCTGGGTTGGTAGTGCCAGTGTCCTGGCCTGGGTCGGTAGTGCCAGTGTCCTGGCCTGGGTCGGTGGTGCCAGTGTCCTGGCCTGGGTCGATAGTGCCAGTGTCCTGGCCTGGGTCGGTAGTGCCAGTGTCCTGGGCTGGGTCGGTAGTGCCAGTGTCCTGGCCTGGGTTGGTAGTGCCAGTGCCAGTGTCCTGGCCTGGGTCGGTGGTGCCAGTGTCCTGGCCTGTGTCGGTGGTGCCAGTGTCCTGGCCTGGGTCGATAGTGCCAGTGTCCTGGCCTGGGTCGGTAGTGCCAGTGTCCTGTCCTGGGTCGGTGGTGCCAGTGTCCTGGCCTGGGTCGGTGGTGCCAGTGTCCTGGCCTGGGTCGGTAGTGCCAGTGTCCTGGCCTGGGTCGGTGGCGCCAGTGTCCTGGCCTGGGTCGGTAGTGCCAGTGTCCTGGCCTGGGTCGGTAGTGCCAGTGTCCTGGCCTGGGTCGGTGGTGCCAGTGTCCTGGCCTGGGTCGGTGGTGCCAGTGTCCTGGCCTGGGTCGGTGGTGCCAGTGTCCTGGCCTGGGTCGGTGGTGCCAGTGTCCTGGCCTGGGTCGGTGGTGCCAGTGTCCTGGCCTGGGTCGGTGGTGCCAGTGTCCTGGCCTGGGTCGGTGGTGCCAGTGTCCTGGCATGGGTCGGTGGTGCCAGTGTCCTGGCCTGGGTCGGTGGTGCCAGTGTCCTGGCCTGGGTCGGTGGTGCCAGTGTCCTGGCCTGGGTCGGTGGTGCCAGTGTCCTGGCCTGGGTCGGTGGTGCCAGTGTCCTGGCCTGGGTCGGTGGTGCCAGTGTCCTGGCCGGGGTCGGTGGTGCCAGTGTCCTGGCCTGGGTCGGTGGTGCCAGTGTCCTGGCCTGGGTCGGTGGTGCCAGTGTCCTGGCCGGGGTCGGTGGTGCCAGTGTCCTGGCCGGGGTCGGTGGTCCCAGTGTCCTGGCCTGGGTCGGTGGTGCCAGTGTCCTGGCCTGGGTCGGTGGTGCCAATGTCCTGGCTGGGGTCCTGGCCGGGGTCCTGGCCGGGGTCGATAACGCTGACCTCGCTTTCGCCAGAGGACTGCTGGGGCTCCGTGGTGCTGACCTCGTCCAGGTCAGAGGAGTGGTGGGTGCCCTTGGGTCTATCCCAGCCGTGGGTATAGTAGTAGTATAAGAGGCCCATCACGACCAACACCGCCCCTAACCTGAGGCACCAAGGAAGGACCCCAAGGCCCTGTGCCCCACCACCTGCCCCCACGACGCCTGCGTGACCCAGCGCCCCAGCACCGGCCCCCACGACGAACACCGCCCCTAACCCGAGGCACCAAGGAAGGTCCCCAAGGCCCTGTACCCCGCCACCTGCCCCACCGCCTACCCCGCCACCTGCCCCGCCACCTGCCCCGCCACCTACCCCGCCACCTACCCCACCATTTGCCCCAGCACCGGCCTGCAGGAAGGGTGTTGGGATGACACTGCTTTCTGCACTGTTGATGTTTGAGAATTTAAACATTTTAAATTTTGTTGATGTATTTTTTTTATTATTGTTTAGATATTCGCGCACGTTAAGTCGTTAAGTTATTGTTTTAAGTCGGATGTGTTCACTAAACGGTAACTATAGTTATCTTGAGGTTATCTTGAGATGATTTCTGGGCTTTTAGTGTCCCCGCGGCCCGGTCCTCGACCAGGCCTCCACCCCCAGGAAGCAGCCCGTGACAGCTGACTAACACCCAGGTACCTATTTTACTGCTAGGTAACCGGGGCATAGGGTGAAAGAAACTCTGCCGATTGTTTCTCGCCGGCGCTCGGGATCGAACCCGGGACCATAGGATCACAAGACCAGCGTGCTGTCCGCTCGGCCGACAGTGTTTGCAACAGTCCACTTCTGTACCTTTGAGTAGACAGTTACCTTAAGTATTGGGGGAGGGGTATTGGGGGAAAATAGGGGGTGTTGGAGGGGGGGGGGGGAGTTAAGGCGTGGTAGGAGTAGGGAAGTTACGTATAAGGGACAAGGGAGTGGTGGGATAGGAAAGAGGGATTGTAGGGGGACGGGGGATTGTAGGGGAGAGGGGAAGGGTAGGAGTAACGGTGAGGGAGGAGAGGGGGAGGGCAGGGTGCCAGGCCTGCACTGTGTGTGTGTGTGTGTGTGTGTGTGTGTGTGTGTGTGTGTGTGTGTGTGTGTACTCACCTGTTTGTGCTTGCGGGGGTTGAGCTTTGGCTCTTTGGTCCCGCCTTGTGTGTGTGTGTGTGTGTGTACTCACCTATTTGTTTATTTTACATGTTTATATGTAGTGTGTGTGTGTGTACTCACCTAGTTGTGCTTGCGGGGGTTGAGCTCTGGCTCTTTGGTCCCGCCTCTCAACTGTCAATCAACTGGTGTACAGGTTCCTGAGCCTACTGTTCTCTATCATATCTACAACCTGAAATTGTGTATGGAGTCAGCCTCCACCACATCACTTTTTAATGCATTCAATTTGTCAACCACTCTGACACTAAAAAAGTTCTTTCTAATATCTCTGTGGCTCATTTGGGCACTCAATTTCCATCTATGTCCCCTAGTGCGTGTGCCCCTTGTGGTAAATAGCCTGTCTTTATCTACCCTATCAATTCCTCAGAGAATCTTGTATGTGGTGATCATGTACTCACTAACTCTTGTCTCCCAGTGACGTGAGGTTTAATTGACGTAGTCTCTCCTGGTAGCTCATACCCCTCAATTCGGGTCCTAGTCTGGTGGCAAACCTTTGAACCTTTTCAAGTTTAATCTTTTGCTTGACTAGATATGGACTCCATGCTGGAGCTGCATACTCCAGGATTGGTCTGACATATGTTGTGTACAAAGTTCTGAAAGATTTCTTACACAAGTTTCTAAAGGCCGTTCTTATGTTAGCCAACCTGGCGTATGCCGCTGATGTTATCCTCTTGATATGAGCTTCAGGGGACAGGTCTGGCATAATATCAACCCCCAGGTCTTTCTCTCTCTCTGACTCTTGAAGTATTTCATCGCCCAAATGATACCTTATATCTGGTCTCCAGCTCCCTACACCTTTCTTCATTACATTGCATTTGCTTGTGTTAAACTCTAACAACCATTTGTTCGACCATTCCTGCAGCTTGTCCAGGTCTTCTTGAAGCCTTAAGCTGTCCTACTCTATCTTAATCCTTCTCATAATTTTGGCGTCGTCAGCAAACATTGAGAGAAATGAGTCTATACCCTCTGGGAGATCATTTGCGTATATCAGTATATCCCAGTTCCTGGTCCTCATATCCCAGTTCCTGGTCCTCATATCCCAGCTCCTGGCCCTCATATCTCAGCTCCTGGTCCTCATGTCCCATCTTCTGGTCCTCATAACCCAGGTCCTGGTCCTCATATCCCAGCTCCTGGTCCTCATATCCCAGCTCCTGGTCCTCATATCCCAGCTCCTGGTTCTCATATCCCAGCTCTTGGTCCTCATATCCCAGCTCTTGGTCCTCATTTCCCAGCTCCTGGTTCTCATATCCCAGCTCTTGGTCCTCATATCCCTTCCAAATGCTGTATAATCATACTGACTTGCCACATTCTGCTCATAATTACCTATTAAGAAGACTCAAGCTTTCAAATACAGTTGTGTGTGTGATAAATGTTGTTCTTCGCGAATAACTCGAAACGAGAGATGTGTATTTACAGAGAAGTGGTTTCAAAGTTAATTATATTACGTTAAAGAACTAAGTGTGTATAGAAAATCAGGAGAAAGCGCTAGGTCTTGTTATGATCTCAGCCTGCAGGAGAAACTAGTCTCCCTCCTTGAGAGTTATTCAGCAAGCCTGACCTGATTAGAAGGTCTAGCAAATATTGAGGTAATAACCCATATGTAAAAAAGTTGCTTGGATATATATAACAATTTAAGATTATGGGCAATGAAGAAGAAAACAGATAAATGACTGGCTAGGAGATGTGGATATTTTGCTGGAGGCGTGAGGCTCGCTTCTGGAGGGGCTTTGACCTCACTTGAGTGCCAGACATCGCAGGGGAAAGCCGCGCTCCGTTGAGCTCCTGTCAGAAGGGAACCCATAGTGATATATCTCGAAGAGAAGAGAAGTGTGCAGACGTGCCAGCTGTGGAACTGAGCTGGGAACGTTGTGGTCTCAAGTCCTGGTCGAAGGGGAGAGTTTTAAACCGCCCAGAGGCATTATTGTGGGCCGTGGAAGCACCTTGACCAAGCTCTGTCAGAGGGATAGCGCCCTCGACCAGACGATCTGTGGTAAGCACGGTATACGCCAGTTCATAGTGATTGCTTGTAGTTGGTCGTGTGCCCAGCGACAGTAGCAATGTTTATTTATAAGTTAGACATGTTTTAATAAGGCAGAAAGCCTAAAATAAGAGAGTGAAGAGGGAGGAACACGGAGCGACGTCCGTCCCCTCTGAGCGCTGGCGGGCAACTGAGGGAGCCTGGCTCCTGACGGTGAAGGACCCTCCCGGAGTGAGGAGGCCCGCCGGGCGAGGTGGAGTATGGACCCGCCCAAAACGGGGGAGTCCACTCTCACTGTATGTAGAGGACAGATAGAGGTTTGAGGCAAGCATATTGTGTGGTTATTTTTGTTTATGTGTTAAAGGGTGTTACGGTGCCCTCTCCTATTTCTTTCGTTTGCCGGCTTAAAGAGTCATATCAGCTCTCCCTACTGATTCTCTGAGGTTCAGGGAGTCTATTGACATATGTGGCGACCAGACCGGCTGCCAGTAAAAGGAAAGAAGTTTCATTATAAGTTGTAAATAAAGGAAAATTGGCGCCCTGTTATAAAATGAAACAGTATCCCCTACGGCAGATGTGACCTTTTGGAAGGGACATTAGTCGATCGCGGATTGGTCGACGTAGGTCGCGGGCGACAAATCAGGGCCCGCCATGACGTCACCGAGTGCCCCGGGCGGCGCCAACGTCAGAGTTGTACTGACCGTGGAAGCGACAGGACGCGCCTCGGTCTGCTCTCAGGGATTGGAGGCTCTGCAAGCCTTGTTCAGTGGATTGAGCTGGCTGTCGCAGTCATCCCAGTTATTGGAGACCCTGCGCTTCTGGGAAGCCAAAGAGGAACCAAGTTCAGTGAGCAGAGAAGTGCCCAAACTTGGAAAATAGTCGGCGACGACGCTGGGCGGCGCCGCTGGCTGGACGTTGAGGTCTGGAAGGTGGGCGAGCAAGCTAGCTGTGACTGGGGTCACATCCACTGAGAATCTTGGAAGGACGACACCGTGCCTAGGACAAGGAGCGACGCCCTGTGGGAGAGGCGAGTGTGGGGAAAAATAGTGATCAGCTCAGCGCCCATCGGTGAACCAGGATTGGGGCAGCTGAATCTCAGGGATTGGAACGGCGACGACGCGAAGGCTTCACGACACCTGAGGACCTGTGGACCGTCCTGGATCGTCGAGGATCGACCCAAGGAAGCGTGGGAACCTCACACCATCGAGGGACAGGCGTCGTGAGCCAGGAGTGTAAGGTAGATCATTTTTCCCTCCCATTACCCCTTGTATGAGTAGGCTAGTTAGGCCACAATATTTACTTGTGTATGTGGCAGCAAGACTTTATTACTTTAATAGTAGAGTAGGCTGCAAAGCAGCTTGTGTCCAGGACTGTCAGAGAGGACAGTGTGTATGGATGGCAGGACAGTGAAGAAGAGGTGCCGACGTGGTGAAGAGGCCCTCCTGTGAGAGTGTGAGACTCCTGTCTTCCTGCCCATTTGAAGGAGTGTTGGAGGTCGTGGAAGAAGAGGCTGACGATCTCCAGACTCATTATCCATAATCCATATTCATGTATTACTTGTGATTGTGTGTGTGTGTTCATGTAATTTGCGTCAGTAAATCCACACATTTTATTACTGTGTTTGAGTGTGCCTCCATTTGTGATATTTCTCTATGAGCATACATTTCTGGCTACAAACGATATATGATACACCCACTGAACTGCATTGCTGGGGTGCAGATATAATAACCCAGCTGGCGACCTTGCTAAGAGGAAGATAGAGAAGACAGGCGGGAAAGGAGTTCCTGCAACCTTTTTTTTGTCTGGCAGGCAAGACTCAGGGAGGTTATGGTTATAGGTAAGCCTGAGTCTTCCTTCACTCCCCCACGGGTCTAGGCAGGAACTGTTAACAGCAGTTTCCCCGTGGTTGACTGAAGGGCTTCCAGGGTGAATCAGTGGCACCCCTTTGTGGTGGAAGCAAAGACCTGCGGAGGTGGGCATTGTTGGTCCTATCTTGTGTGACCAAGGAGACTCCGGTGAATCCAGGGAGTCGGAGGGGCTGAGTATTTGGGCCTTTTGAGCCCCTAGCAGCCGAGTGTTAGCAGAGCCCCGGACCGCCCACCCCCACGTGACAAGAGAACTGGCGACCTTGCCAGGATTCGAACCCCAGTAGCCAAGGACTGGGAACTTCGCCAGGAAGCGTGGATCAAGCTACAGTGTGGACCAAATTGCAAGACAAGTGTTGCCAGGGTACTAATACAGTGTGGCCAGTGAATTCGGTGGTACTGTTACTCAACCAGCTAAGGGACTGAAACGGTGAAATTAGTGCCTACTAACTTGTCTGTGCTGTCGTGTATGCTCAATGATATAGAGATGGAGGAAGACAAAGTAAAGAAATTTATTGACACAAGGGACGAGAGAATTTTGGAAGAGTGTACCAAGGCCCAGCTCCAACAAGTGGCAAACCACTTTGGGATCAGGTTGAGGACGACTAAGGTAGCGGAGCGAAGGATAGAGATCATGGCACGGCTCACAGCTCGAGAGGAAGCGACGGGAGAGGAGCCATCTCAAGAGGAGCCGTCCCGAGGAGAGCCGTCGCAAGGTGAACCGTCCCGACTAGGGCCACCCCAAGCGCCTACCAGTGTGGAGAGAATTCACAGTGAACATGGGAGCAGTGGAAGGTCCAGCTGTAGTAAGAGGAGCCTGCAACTGGAAATAATGAAGATGCAACTGGAAGCCCAGCTGCGACGAGAGGAAAGAGAAGCGCAAATGCAGCGAGAGGAGCGAGAAGCACGGCTGCAGCTGCAGCGAGAGGAGCGAGAAGCTCAGCTGCAGCGAGAAGAAGGAGAGAGACAACTGCGACTGGAGGAGATAAAGGCAAAGAAAGAAGTCGAATTGCGTCGCGTTGAACGTGGTCTGCCCTCACTACCTGCACGGCGGGATGACCTCAAGGTAAGGGAACGTGACTTACCTACGTTCGAACCACAAGAAGCTGAGGCGTTCTTCGAACACTTTGAACGGATAGCGACTCTGAAGGAGTGGCCGGAAGATGATTGGGCTGCTCTGGTCCAGGGCAGGTTGACTGGAGAGGCCCGGGAAGCCTATAACATGCTGGACCTAGAGGAGTGTACTAGTTATGACGCGATTAAGAATGCGGTTCTCCACTCATTCCGGCTGACTCCGGAAATGTACCGGAAGCGGTTCAGAGAGTGTACAAGAGCGTCGGGAAAGACTTACGCCGAGACCGCCAGGGATATGGAACGGAAATTCCTACGATGGTTGAAGGCGGAGGAAGCGGAGTCGGTGGATGATATCAAACGACTGATAGTGATGGAGAAGTTTATGTCAGTGCTCCATCCTGAGTTGCGAGTAAGGGTGAGAGAGGCAGGTATTAAGGACCTGAAGGCTGCGGCGGATCGAGCCGACATGCTGGAGGAGGCACTACATATCAGGAGGGAGGGGCCGCCCAGACACTCGCCTTACCCAAGGTCGGGAGGGAACTTTAGGAGTTCAGGAGGAGCGAGGACGAGTGGGGACTCTCCCAAGAGTAGTGTGCCCGATGAAGTAACGTGGTTCAAGAGCTCAAGAGACGCGGGGAGGAAGCCCCAAGCTGTGAGCAGTGGACCTAGCTCAGGAGCAAGTGCTGCAGTACCGGATACGACGACAAGGAGTCCAAGGAGGACACAGGGGACGTCTGCAAGTGGTACCGCCAGAGTGACTGGCGAGTGGCCGCCCAGGGGAGGCAGCCGATGCTACAACTGTGGTGTGAGAGGACATTATGCCCGCGAGTGTGAGGAGCACCAAAGGAATGTAGGATTAATGTTGGAAGAGGAGAGAGTGTTTGTTCACACCCCATATTATAGTGGACCCAACGTGAATGGTTGGGAAATGAAGTTGGGTGAACATCCCTTCGTTTTCGGGGCCAACGTGAAGTTTGGAAAGTCAGACCCAGTGGAGGTTGCCGTGCTTCGAGATACGGGTGCTGACATAAGTATGGTGACCAGGAGTATTCTCCCCAAGGAATTTAATGATTCACCTGTGGGAGTGGTGAGGATACGCAGTGTGGGGGAGGAATACAGGTTGCCACTTCACGAAGTACAGCTGATTGCCGACTGCGGAGTCGAGAAAGCTATAGTAGCTGTAGCCCCTAAGTTACCCCTCAAGCATGTACAGATGGTGTTGGGTAATGACCTCGGAGGAGGCAGGATACAACCCGATTGGGCCAGGAGTGCCTATGTTGCAAGCAGCGGTACAACCCTGCCAGGTGAGGTATCGGTCGTTCCAGATGGTCGTGAGGAAGCCGACTTCGCCAGGAAAAACGTCGCCAGAGACGACGACAACGAGGGCGAGAGTGCAGAGAGGTCGTCGGAGGTTGTGGAAAACCCCGACGGGGACCTCCGACTAAGCCTGATGATGCGTGTGGAGGAGTGGCGAGGAGCAGCTGTACAAACGCCTGGGGCGGTGAAGAGGCTGCAGACCGCACTCCCTCCATACAGAAACGTGAATAAAGTAAGCTCAGTGGATGAGCGAACGGCAGTGAGGGGCAGAGTGGAGGAGCCACGACGCAAGGCACCCTATGCCGGCCAGATGAATAGTGGTAGGTGCAAGACGAACCACCGTAGTGAGGTGAGCCACAGGGAGGTGGAAGAGCCCAACCACGAACCGAAGAAGACGTCTGCAGGGAAGAAAATCTCATGGAGGAGTGAAGATGTTCGTCGGGAGCGAAGGAGCGAATGGTATAGGAAAGGCAATACGAAGAAAGCAGGGAATAGGTACACCCAGGGTAGGCGCCAGCCTAACCAGAGGGGCATTGGGCCATCGCAAAAGCCTAGTGTGGAAGAGAGGAAGCTGCTGGATGGAGTACAGGTTACAAGTGCCACTGTGAGGAGACAACGCACCTATGGGAGAAGAGGAACCGAGAAGAGAGAAGATTGGCGAAGAGGAGATCATGAGAGGAAACATGGGGTACCTGTAGGACGCAGTGGAAATGCCAGACTATCTCGGAGTGCACGACGCGGTGGAGGCGCTGCATGCACTGAATCTTACAGTGGTAACGAGCCGTGGGAGTACACTCGTAGCCACGGAGAGAGGATTTCTTGTAGGTGTTCAGGGAACACCCATCACACCCGGTCCTATGCGAGGTGGAGATATAATGAGACAAGTGACTGGCAAGGTGGAACGAGCCACATCGCCAACTGGAGGAGTGACACTTCAGGAACGGAGGGAGCAAGAGTATAGATTGCCCTCTTGAGTGCTGCTCTTCCGATATGACTCTTATTTTAAGGGGAGGGGTATGTTACGGTGCCCTCTCCTATTTCTTTCGTTTGCCGGCTTAAAGAGTCATATCAGCTCTCCCTACTGATTCTCTGAGGTTCAGGGAGTCTATTGACATATGTGGCGACCAGACCGGCTGCCAGTAAAAGGAAAGAAGTTACATTATAAGTTGTAAATAAAGGAAAATTGGCGCCCTGTTATAAAATGAAACAGTATCCCCTACGGCAGATGTGACCTTTTGGAAGGGACATTAGTCGATCGCGGATTGGTCGACGTAGGTCGCGGGCGACAAATCAGGGCCCGCCATGACGTCACCGAGTGCCCCGGGCGGCGCCAACGTCAGAGTTGTACTGACCGTGGAAGCGACAGGACGCGCCTCGGTCTGCTCTCAGGGATTGGAGGCTCTGCAAGCCTTGTTCAGTGGATTGAGCTGGCTGTCGCAGTCATCCCAGTTATTGGAGACCCTGCGCTTCTGGGAAGCCAAAGAGGAACCAAGTTCAGTGAGCAGAGAAGTGCCCAAACTTGGAAAATAGTCGGCGACGACGCTGGGCGGCGCCGCTGGCTGGACGTTGAGGTCTGGAAGGTGGGCGAGCAAGCTAGCTGTGACTGGGGTCACATCCACTGAGAATCTTGGAAGGACGACACCGTGCCTAGGACAAGGAGCGACGCCCTGTGGGAGAGGCGAGTGTGGGGAAAAATAGTGATCAGCTCAGCGCCCATCGGTGAACCAGGATTGGGGCAGCTGAATCTCAGGGATTGGAACGGCGACGACGCGAAGGCTTCACGACACCTGAGGACCTGTGGACCGTCCTGGATCGTCGAGGATCGACCCAAGGAAGCGTGGGAACCTCACACCATCGAGGGACAGGCGTCGTGAGCCAGGAGTGTAAGGTAGATCATTTTTCCCTCCCATTACCCCTTGTATGAGTAGGCTAGTTAGGCCACAATATTTACTTGTGTATGTGGCAGCAAGACTTTATTACTTTAATAGTAGAGTAGGCTGCAAAGCAGCTTGTGTCCAGGACTGTCAGAGAGGACAGTGTGTATGGATGGCAGGACAGTGAAGAAGAGGTGCCGACGTGGTGAAGAGGCCCTCCTGTGAGAGTGTGAGACTCCTGTCTTCCTGCCCATTTGAAGGAGTGTTGGAGGTCGTGGAAGAAGAGGCTGACGATCTCCAGACTCATTATCCATAATCCATATTCATGTATTACTTGTGATTGTGTGTGTGTGTTCATGTAATTTGCGTCAGTAAATCCACACATTTTATTACTGTGTTTGAGTGTGCCTCCATTTGTGATATTTCTCTATGAGCATACATTTCTGGCTACAAACGATATATGATACACCCACTGAACTGCATTGCTGGGGTGCAGATATAATAACCCAGCTGGCGACCTTGCTAAGAGGAAGATAGAGAAGACAGGCGGGAAAGGAGTTCCTGCAACCTTTTTTTTGTCTGGCAGGCAAGACTCAGGGAGGTTATGGTTATAGGTAAGCCTGAGTCTTCCTTCACTCCCCCACGGGTCTAGGCCGGAACTGTTAACAGCAGTTTCCCCGTGGTTGACTGAAGGGCTTCCAGGGTGAATCAGTGGCACCCCTTTGTGGTGGAAGCAAAGACCTGCGGAGGTGGGCATTGTTGGTCCTATCTTGTGTGACCAAGGAGACTCCGGTGAATCCAGGGAGTCGGAGGGGCTGAGTATTTGGGCCTTTTGAGCCCCTAGCAGCCGAGTGTTAGCAGAGCCCCGGACCGCCCACCCCCACGTGACAAGGGGAACATTTTTATTGGAGTGTCGATGGGTTGCAGGTTTGTCTTTGGGGAAGAAGTTGCTGAGAACTTCGAAGCCAGCACAGATGAAGTAGCTGATGAGACTCCAAGGTAGTGGAGCAGAGGACCTCGAGCTGTGAGGAGAAGCGGTGAAGAGGAGTGTCACGTGCTTCTGTAGAGGTGGTGAAGCACCATAGTTGCTCGAGGAAACTTCATGGTGTAGCAGCCAAAAGAGCTGTGGAGGAACCTAGCAGAAGTAGTAGAGCACCATAGTTGCTCAAGGAATCTTCATGATAGCAGCCTGGAGGAGCTGCAGAGGATCCTGGTAGTGAAGCCCGGAAGAACCTGAAGATATCAGGGTAGTGAACTTCCAGAGGTGGAAGGGGAAGTTCTGGTGGATTACTTGTAGGGAGTTGATAGTGTTTGGTTGTCATTAGCGTGCAAGACGCAGTGAGAGGTGAGTGACTGTTTGCATTCTTATGTCAAGGAGTGTTTTACACTGAAGTTTAGAGTTACAGTCGTAGGCTGGATTACCTACAGATGTATGCGTTCTAGGACTGATAGAGTGATCGATTGATCATTGTTGTGTATCAATGAACATTTATACTGATATATGTTATTGCATTCAAATGCTGATTTTCTTTGTACATATTTATAGATACATATATATATTCTCTTGCTGATGGTGCAACAGTGTATGTAGACTTGATCAACTTGAGGTGGTTGATAGTATCAGGTGGTGAACCAGGAGATAGGATACCACTTGGTAAACTGACAATAGAGTTCTGATGGTGTTGGAGAGCAACCTGATTGTAATATTATAGAGTATAGGATTCATTATTACTATATGTGTGTATGTATCGTGTATGTGCTTTGTCCAGTAAATGTATCCCAATTTGCCGGTGTTTGCCCTTGTCCTAGTGAGGCTTCCCAGGAGGTAGTAAAGAAGGAGAGAGAGAGAGAAAGAACCAAGAACCACTGCTGTGGACAGGGTAGGAGGTAATACTAGTAAGTCACAGGGGATTGAGGAGATCATATCTCATAAGGAGAGAGTGGGGAGTCACAGCGGCTCGAGTGGGTGTGTGCACGTGACAACGAGGCTAAGTGTTGGAGCCGCATCCCCTAAACGTGTGACGTTGAGCCCCTCTCCAAGAGCCAGAAGCGCCTAGTGTGATCTCCTAGTATAAGCACTCTACCGAGTTGTGGGTTGGGTTGTCCATAGAGAAGGATCAACGACGACAACACCACCAACCCACAAACACTCTATAATAGTCTTTAGGACTAATTGAGGGGGGGAAAGGAACGGTGCCCAACCGCCCTGTTCATCGGGGTATCGAACGCCAAGCCTGCAAGAAGAGAGGTTATGGTGGGTCAGAGGGGGGGGGGGGGGGGGTGGAGTCCATCTGGAATACCCATTAGCGATAACCATCTTTCCAGGTCCTTGGGTTGAGCCCTTTCCCTTCGCACAAACTTCTGCCACACTGGGAACCAGTACCGACCTTCCATGGGGTTAAGGTCCTCGACCTCTAGTACCATCTTGACGTATACAACAGAGGTCATCCCAGCACTGATCTTCGTGACGCACTAACGGAAGCCACCAGAGCCGCTTCTAACCTCAGTCTGGACACGATCAGCGTCGCCAGTAGGCGCCACCATCTGGTAACTGAAGGCAAGGTATTATCAGTCTTATACGGGCTTCACTAAGGGTCCAGGGGGCCAGATTCACCAAGCAGTTACGCAAGTTCTTACGAACGTGTACATCTTTCGTCAATCTTTGACGGCTTTGGTTACATTTATTAAACAGTTGACAAGCATGAAAACTTCACAATCAACTGTTGTTATTGTTATATGTTAACAGCCTCCTGGTGCTTCGGAGCTCATAAACTGTTGAACAATTGTAAACAAAGTCGCCAAAGATTGAGAAAAGATGGACAGGTTCGTAAGTACTGGCGTAACTGCTTCGTGAATCTGGCCCCAGATGGGTGCTCCTTACCCTCCACAAGACCAGCCCTTCGCGCCACTTGCCACTTACCAAAACAAAACAACAAAAATGGAGCTGTTTTGCCTAGCTATTAACGAACGTAAACAACCCTCCTATAACCTATCGCGGCCGATGCATCGAAAACGTCGATACTACGGTGCTTCCCGCCAAACACACACCGAATGTACGACGTTGGTACAACGTTCGAACAAGATTTTTACACCTAACCAGTTATAACAACCAATATAGCAAGTTGTAACAACGTTCTAATACGTCATAAGCACCTTTAAGCCAACATGTAGCAAGTTTATTACAAGTTGTAACAAGCGGAAAATAGAGACAGTTTCGGTTTGTGTTTCCAGGGTTTAATTTATACTAACACGTCGCATTTTTAACGGATTGGTCGATTTTGTAAACAAAATAAAAGGGAGGAGTATTATTAGGCGAGAGAACATACTGCCTAGTTACAGGTTCCCTTTGACTCTCAAGAGAACAGTTTGGAAGATATAACTATTGGTAATAGGTAAATACATATTCTATTAATTTACTACTATTTTTTCACTGTAAAAGGGGATTTTTTTTTTTTTTTTTTT
Organism: Procambarus clarkii; assembly: GCF_040958095.1. Taxonomy (NCBI): domain Eukaryota; kingdom Metazoa; phylum Arthropoda; class Malacostraca; order Decapoda; family Cambaridae; genus Procambarus; species Procambarus clarkii. The sequence goes on along the minus strand of NC_091151.1, from coordinate 41,884,227 downwards.
TTTTTTTTTTTTTTTTTTTTTTTTTTTTTTTTTTTTAAGACTCGAGTCTGTATTTAACCTCCCGCCCCCCACCCCATGAGGAGCAGGTCGGCCGAACGGACAGCAAGCTGGGCATGTGATCCTGTCGTCCCGGGTTCGATCCTGGGCGCCGGCGAGAAACAATGGGCAGAGTTTCTTTCACCCTATGGCCCGTGTTAACTAGCAGTAAAATAGGTACCTGGGAGTTAGTCAGCTGTCACGGGCTGCTTCCTTGGGGGCGGAGGCCTGGTCGAAGACCGGGCCGCGGGGAACACTAAAAGCCCCGAAATCATCTCAAGATAACCCCCCCCCCAATTCTCTTGGAAGAAAGGTCTTCCTAATCTAAATGATTTGTTTAAATATTTGCTAATTTTTAATGTTCACCCACAGCGCGGTGGACAGCGGCCTCCACCCGCGGTGGACAGCGGCCTCCACCCGCGGTGGACAGCGGCCTCCACCCGCGGTGGACAGCGGCCTCCACCCGCGGTGGACAGCGGCCTCCACTCGCGGTGGACAGCGGCCTCCACCCGCGGTGGACAGCGGCCTCCACCGCGCTGTGGGTTATGCAGTAAATAGGTACTTGGGAGTTAGACAGCTGTTACGTGCTGCTTCTTGGGTGCTGGAAGAAAAAAAAAAAAAGAGAAAAAGTGAGTAACAGTTGAGAGTCAGGCCAAAAGAGAATACTTGACGTAGCGCAGCATAGGGAAACGATTTTTGAATTGAACATCTTACAACGTGCGCAGCCCCCAGAAATGTCCTGCACTCCCCGTCAGCGCAGCTTCACGAATCCTCCTGCAGTAGTCGACAGGTCTTCCTCTTCTATGTGGAGCGGTGATCGGAGGTGTTGTGGGGCGGTGATGGGGGGTGTTGTGGAGCGGTGATTGGAGGTGTTGTGGGGCGGTGATGGGAGGTATTGTGGGGTGGTGTTGTGGGGTGGTGATCGGAGGTGTTGTGGGGGTGGTGGTAGTTATGGGTAGTGTTGTGATACACTCAGACTCAGACTCAAGTGTCCCTTGAGTGTGTGATAGTGGGATAGGTCAGGTTAGGCCTCCACCCGCGGTAGACAGCAGCCTCCACCCACGGTAGACAGCAGCCTCCACCCGCGGTAGACAGCAGCCCCCACCCGCGGTAGACAGCAGCCTCCACCCACGGTAGACAGCGGCCTCCACCCACGGTAGACAGCAGCCTCCACCCACGGTAGACAGCAGCTTCCACCCGCGGTAGACAGCAGCCTCCACCCACGGTAGACAGCAGCTTCCACCCGCGGTAGACAGCAGGTTCCACCCGCGGTAGACAGCAGCTTCCACCCGCGGTAGACAGCAGCCTCCACCCACGGTAGACAGCAGCCTCCACCCACGGTAGACAGCAGCTTCCACCCGCGGTAGACAGCAGCTTCCACCCGCGGTAGACAGCAGCCTCCACCCGCGGTAGACAGCAGCCTCCACCCACGGTAGACAGCAGCCTGCACCCACGATAGACAGCAGCTTCCACCCACGGTAGACAGCAGCCTCCACCCACGGTAGACAGCAGCCTCCACCCACGGTAGACAGCAGCCTCCACCCACGGTAGACAGCAGCTTCCACCCACGGTAGACAGCAGCTTCCACCCGCGGTAGACAGCAGCCTCCACCCGGGGTAGACAGCAGCCTCCACCCACGGTAGACAGCAGCCTCCACCCACGGTAGACAGCAGCCTCCACCCACGGTAGACAGCAGCTTCCACCCGCGGTGGACAGAGGCCTAACCTGACCGATCCCTCTATCACACGCTCAAGGGACACTTGAGTCTGACTCGGAGTGTATCACAACACTACCCATAACTATAACCGACCCACAACACTCCCAGTCATCCCCCCCCCCCCAATGTGTGATGATCGGGGGTGCCCGATCACCACACACCCCCATGATTGGGTGTGTGGTGATCTCCACCCGGCGGTGGCACCACCCGCCCAACCCGGCAGTGGTTAGGTAAACTTCCTTAGAGAGGAAGTTCTACTGCCCTTCCTTAGGGCGGTGGAGGTGGAATCTCCGCGGTATCTGGGTAAGTTACCTCACATTTGCTGTTTGGCCTCGAACAGAATGAGGGAGGGAGGAGAGCAGTGGAGGAGTCTGCAGCCACCTCCACTACTATGCCTCCTCTCTCACTCCATACGAGGTCAAACAGGTCAAGGGTGAGAGGTCTTAAAGGGGTCAACATGGCGGTCCCGCCACCCGCCCAACCTGGCTCCTCAGGTCAGTTCAGTTGCAGGTGTTTTCAGCCTGCCGTGGTCGTCTTAATGGTGGGGGTGGGCTTGGCTCGTGTAATGTTTTACACAATTTTCGTGCCAATTTGTCCATGGGTGGACGGTGTTTTGGATTATCTTCCAGTAGACTATTCGAAATAAGCTCCAGTTCTTTTGGAAGATCCTTACGCGCCTTGATCAGGTTTTGTAAGTTTTTGCCGAACGCGTAGACGTCCTGTGAGGAGTGGGCGGCAAAGGAGTCGAATAAGGTTTCTGCCGCGAAGTGACTCTGGCTGGGGTTTTTGGGGCATTTGGATCCTTTATGCGCCGCCATGGTGAAGTCAACGATGTAGACTTTTTGGTCATGTTTTAGATCGACCATCATATTTTCAAGAGTCACGTTTCCATGGACAAAGCCTTTTTCGTGGATTTTTGCAAACGCCTCAGCTGCAGCCTGGAGTGCCGAGACTGCATCCCTACACGAGCAAATCTCAAGGAACTCTAAGAGACTGAGGTCGCCGACTCCCGTCATTACTAAGACGGGTGGGTTTACACAGCAGCCTAGCACATGGGGGGTGACCCCAGTGTCCTTGAGGGCGTCGAGAGTCACAAATTCGTTGATGAATAAGTCCATCATTCGACTTATACTACCCTGGGTAGGTAGAGCAGTTTTATAGTAAAGATTTTGGCCGCCGTACGAGGCCAGGAACTCGGTCGTGTTTACTCCCTTGAAATGATTAAAAATTACGCTCTTAGATAACAACTTTACCCATGTCTTGTGAGGGAATATCCTTTTGTCATTTTTTGCGTGTACTACTTTTGTCGTGATATCCAATTTTAGAAAGTCGAAATCGTTGTCTGAACTGTCCACTGGCGGCTGGGCAGCGCCAGTCTCCTGGCCTGACCCGGAAGTGCCAGTCTCCTGACCTGGCTTGGTAGTGCCGGTCTCCTGGCCTGGCTCAGTAGTGCTAGTCTCCTGGCCTGGCTCGGTAGTGCCTGTCTCCTGGCCTGGCTCGGTCGTGCCAGACCAGGAGGTGTTTCCGGCCTCCTGTGATCGTCGTGATGTTGGGGGTGGGCTTGGCGTGTCACAATGTTTTGTTTTTCTATTAGATGTTGGGTTAGTGGAGCTAGTGTGAGTGGGATGTGAACCCGCATGCTCTTCCTTTGGCGCTATTTCGGTAAGCTCTGCCATACCTAGATATTTTGGTGTGGTCAGATGATCTGGTCGGGCTAAACATTCTTTTAATGTTTTACACAATTTTCGTGCCAATTTGTCCATGGGTGGACGGTGTTTTGGATTATCTTCCAGTAGACGATACGGAATAAGCTCCAGTTCTTTTGGAAGATCCTTACGCGCCTTGATCAGGTTTTGTAAGTTTTTGCCGAACGCGTAGACATCCTGTGAGGAGTGGGCGGCAAAGGAGTCGAATAAGGTTTCTGCCGCGAAGTGACTCTGGCTGGGGTTTTTGGGGCGTTCGGATCCTTCAGGCGCCGCCATGGTGAAGTCAACGATGTAGACCTTTTGGTCATGTTTTAGATCGACCATCATATTTTCAAGAGTCACGTTTCCATGGACAAAGCCTTTTTCGTGGATTTTTGCAAACGCCTCAGCTGCAGCCTGGAGTGCCGAGACTGCCTCCCAACAGGAGCAAATCTCAAGGAACTCTAAGAGACTGAGGTCGCCGACTCCCGTCATTACTAAGGTGGGTGGGGATATACAGCAACCTAGCACACGTGGGGTGACCCCAGTGTCCTTGAGGGCGTCGAGAGTCACAAATTCGTTGAGGAATGAGTCGATCAGTTGTTCATCACTAGCAGTTTTATAGTAAAGATTTTGGCCGCCGTACCAGGCCAGGAACTCCGTCGTCTTTACTCCCTTGAATTGATGAAAAATTACGCTCTTAGATAACAACTTTATCCATGTGTTGTGAGGGAATATCCTTTTGTCCCTTTTTGCGTGTACTACTTTTGTCGTGATATCCAATTTTACAAAGTCGATATCGTTGTCTGAACTGTCTCCTGTCTCCTGGCCTGGCTCGGTCGTGCCAGACCAGGAGGTGTTTCCGGCCTCCCGTGATCGTCGTGATGTTGGGGGTGGGCTTGGCGTGTCACAATGTTTTGTTTTTCTATTAGATGTTGGGTTAGTGGAGCTAGTGTGAGTGGGATGTGAACCCGCATGCTCCTCCTTTGGCGCTATTTCGGTAAGCTCTGCCATACCTAGATATTTTGGTGTGGTCAGATGATCTGGTCGGGCTAAACATTCTTTTAATGTTTTACACAATTTTCGTGCCAATTTGTCCATGGGTGGACGGTGTTTTGGATTATCTTCCAGTAGACGATAAGGAATAAGCTCGAATTCTTTTGGAAGATCCTTACGCGCCTTGATCAGATTTTGTAAGTTTTTGCCGAACGCATAGACGTCCTGTGAGGAGTGGGCGGCAAAGGAGTCGAATAAGGTTTCTGCCGCGAAGTGACTCTGGCTGGGGTTTTTGGGGCGTTCGGATCCTTCAGGCGCCGCCATGGTGAAGTCAACGATGTAGACCTTTTGGTCATGTTTTAGATCGACCATCATATTTTCAAGAGTCACGTTTCCATGGACAAAGCCTTTTGCATGGATTTTTGCAAACGCCTCAGCTGCAGCCTGGAGTGCCGAGACTGCCTCCCAACAGGAGCAAATCTCAAGGAACTCTAAGAGACTGAGGTCGCCGACTCCCGTCATTACTAAGACGGGTGGGGTTATACAGCAGCCTAGCACACGTGGGGTGACCCCAGTGTCCTTGAGGGCGTCGAGAGTCACAAATTCGTTGAGGAATGAGTCGATCAGTTGTTCATCACTAGCAGTTTTATAGTAAAGATTTTGGCCGCCGTACCAGGCCAGGAACTCCGTCGTCTTTACTCCCTTGAATTCATGAAAAATTACGCTCTTAGATAACAACTTTACCCATGTGTTGTGAGGGAATATCCTTTTGTCCCTTTTTGCGTGTACTACTTTTGTCGTGATATCCAATTTTACAAAGTCGATATCGTTGTCTGAACTGACCACTGGCGGCGGGGCAGCACCAGTCTCCTGGCCTGACCCGGAAGTGCCAGTTTCCTGACCTGGCTTGGTAGTGCCGGTCTCCTGGCCTGGCTCAGTAGTGCTAGTCTCCTGGCCTGGGTCGGTGGTGCCAGTGTCCTGGCCTGGGTCGGTGGTGCCAGTGTCCTGGCCTGGGTCGGTGGTGCCAGTGTCCTGGCATGGGTCGGTGGTGCCAGTGTCCTGGCCTCGGTCGGTGGTGCCAGTGTCCTGGCCTGGGTCGGTGGTGCCAGTGTCCTGGCCTGGGTCGGTGGTGCCAGTGTCCTGGCCTGGGTCGATAGTACCAGTGTCCTGGGCATGGTGAGCCTCTTTGGCAAGGTCCTGGAGCTGGTCATAGAGGCCGTGGGCCAGGAGATGGCCGAGGAGACCCCACTGTTTGGGCACTTCCTGGTCTGGGTCAGTAGTGCTAGTCTCCTGGCCTGGGTCGGTAGTGCCAGTGTCCTGGGCATGGTGAGCCTCTTTGGCAAGGTCCTGGAGCTGGTCATAGAGGCCGTGGGCCAGGAGATGGCCGAGGAGACCCCACTGTTTGGGCACTTCCTGGTCTGGGTCAGTAGTGCTAGTCTCCTGGCCTGGGTCGGTAGTGTCAGTGTCCTGGCCTGGGTCGGTAGTGCCAGTGTCCTGGCCTGGGTCCTGGCCTGGGTCGGTGGTGCCAGTGTCCTGGCCTGGGTCGATAGTACCAGTGTCCTGGCCTGGGTCGGTAGTGCCAGTGTCCTGGCCTGGGTCGGTAGTGCCAGTGTCCTGGCCTGGGTCGGTAGTGCCAGTGTCCTGGCCTGGGTCGGTGGTGCCAGTGTCCTGGCCTGGGTCGATAGTGCCAGTGTCCTGGCCTGGGTCGGTAGTGCCAGTGTCCTGGGCTGGGTCGGTAGTGCCAGTGTCCTGGCCTGGGTTGGTAGTGCCAGTGTCCTGGCCTGGGTCGGTGGTGCCAGTGTCCTGGCCTGGGTCGGTGGTGCCAGTGTCCTGGCCTGTGTCGGTGGTGCCAGTGTCCTGGCCTGGGTCGATAGTGCTAGTGTCCTGGCCTGGGTCCTGGCCTGGGTCGGTAGTGCCAGTGTCCTGTCCTGGGTCGGTGGTGCCAGTGTCCTGGCCTGGGTCGGTGGTGCCAGTGTCCTGGCCTGGGTCGGTAGTGCCAGTGTCCTGGCCTGGGTCGGTGGCGCCAGTGTCCTGGCCTGGGTCGGTAGTGCCAGTGTCCTGGCCTGGGTCGGTAGTGCCAGTGTCCTGGCCTGGGTCGGTGGTGCCAGTGTCCTGGCCTGGGTCGGTGGTGCCAGTGTCCTGGCCTGGGTCGGTGGTGCCAGTGTCCTGGCCTGGGTCGGTGGTGCCAGTGTCCTGGCCTGGGTCGGTGGTGCCAGTGTCCTGGCATGGGTCGGTGGTGCCAGTGTCCTGGCCTCGGTCGGTGGTGCCAGTGTCCTGGCCTGGGTCGGTGGTGCCAGTGTCCTGGCCTCGGTCGGTGGTGCCAGTGTCCTGGCCTGGGTCGGTGGTGCCAGTGTCCTGGCCTGGGTCGGTGGTGCCAGTGTCCTGGCCTGGGTCGGTGGTGCCAGTGTCCTGGCCGGGGTCGGTGGTGCCAGTGTCCTGGCCTGGGTCGGTGGTGCCAGTGTCCTGGCCTGGGTCGGTGGTGCCAGTGTCCTGGCCGGGGTCGGTGGTGCCAGTGTCCTGGCCGGGGTCGGTGGTCCCAGTGTCCTGGCCTGGGTCGGTGGTGCCAGTGTCCTGGCCTGGGTCGGTGGTGCCAATGTCCTGGCCGGGGTCCTGGCCGGGGTCGATAACGCTGACCTCGCTTTCGCCAGAGGACTGCTGGGGCTCCGTGGTGCTGACCTCGTCCAGGTCAGAGGAGTGGTGGGTGCCCTTGGGTCTATCCCAGCCGTGGGTATAGTAGTAGTATAAGAGGCCCATCACGACCAACACCGCCCCTAACCTGAGGCACCAAGGAAGGACCCCAAGGCCCTGTGCCCCACCACCTGCCCCCACGACGCCTGCGTGACCCAGCGCCCCAGCACCGGCCCCCACGACGAACACCGCCCCTAACCCGAGGCACCAAGGAAGGTCCCCAAGGCCCTGTACCCCGCCACCTGCCCCACCGCCTACCCCGCCACCTGCCCCGCCACCTGCCCCGCCACCTGCCCCGCCACCTGCCCCGCCACCTACCCCACCATTTGCCCCAGCACCGGCCTGCAGGAAAAGTGTTGGGATGACACTGCTTTCTGCACTGTTGATGTTTGAGAATTTAAACATTTTAAATTTTGTTGATGTATTTTTTTTATTATTGTTTAGATATTCGCGCACGTTAAGTCGTTAAGTTATTGTTTTAAGTCGGATGTGTTCACTAAACGGTAACTATAGTTATCTTGAGGTTATCTTGAGATGATTTCTGGGCTTTTAGTGTCCCCGCGGCCCGGTCCTCGACCAGGCCTCCACCCCCAGGAAGCAGCCCGTGACAGCTGACTAACACCCAGGTACCTATTTTACTGCTAGGTAACCGGGGCATAGGGTGAAAGAAACTCTGCCGATTGTTTCTCGCCGGCGCTCGGGATCGAACCCGGGACCATAGGATCACAAGACCAGCGTGCTGTCCGCTCGGCCGACAGTGTTTGCAACAGTCCACTTCTGTACCTTTGAGTAGACAGTTACCTTAAGTATTGGGGGAGGGGTATTGGGGGAAAATAGGGGGTGTTGGAGGGGGGGGGGGAGTTAAGGCGTGGTAGGAGTAGGGAAGTTACGTATAAGGGACAAGGGAGTGGTGGGATAGGAAAGAGGGATTGTAGGGGGACGGGGGATTGTAGGGGAGAGAGGAAGGGTAGGAGTAACGGTGAGGGAGGAGAGGGGGAGGGCAGGGTGCCAGGCCTGCACTGTGTGTGTGTGTGTGTGTGTGTGTGTGTGTGTGTGTGTGTGTGTGTGTGTGTGTGTGTGTACTCACCTGTTTGTGCTTGCGGGGGTTGAGCTTTGGCTCTTTGGTCCCGCCTTGTGTGTGTGTGTGTGTGTGTACTCACCTATTTGTTTATTTTACATGTTTATATGTAGTGTGTGTGTGTGTACTCACCTAGTTGTGCTTGCGGGGGTTGAGCTCTGGCTCTTTGGTCCCGCCTCTCAACTGTCAATCAACTGGTGTACAGGTTCCTGAGCCTACTGTTCTCTATCATATCTACAACCTGAAATTGTGTATGGAGTCAGCCTCCACCACATCACTTTTTAATGCATTCAATTTGTCAACCACTCTGACACTAAAAAAGTTCTTTCTAATATCTCTGTGGCTCATTTGGGCACTCAATTTCCATCTATGTCCCCTAGTGCGTGTGCCCCTTGTGGTAAATAGCCTGTCTTTATCTACCCTATCAATTCCTCAGAGAATCTTGTATGTGGTGATCATGTACTCACTAACTCTTGTCTCCCAGTGACGTGAGGTTTAATTGACGTAGTCTCTCCTGGTAGCTCATACCCCTCAATTCGGGTCCTAGTCTGGTGGCAAACCTTTGAACCTTTTCAAGTTTAATCTTTTGCTTGACTAGATATGGACTCCATGCTGGAGCTGCATACTCCAGGATTGGTCTGACATATGTTGTGTACAAAGTTCTGAAAGATTTCTTACACAAGTTTCTAAAGGCCGTTCTTATGTTAGCCAACCTGGCGTATGCCGCTGATGTTATCCTCTTGATATGAGCTTCAGGGGACAGGTCTGGCATAATATCAACCCCCAGGTCTTTCTCTCTCTCTGACTCTTGAAGTATTTCATCGCCCAAATGATACCTTATATCTGGTCTCCAGCTCCCTACACCTTTCTTCATTACATTGCATTTGCTTGTGTTAAACTCTAACAACCATTTGTTCGACCATTCCTGCAGCTTGTCCAGGTCTTCTTGAAGCCTTAAGCTGTCCTACTCTATCTTAATCCTTCTCATAATTTTGGCGTCGTCAGCAAACATTGAGAGAAATGAGTCTATACCCTCTGGGAGATCATTTGCGTATATCAGTATATCCCAGTTCCTGGTCCTCATATCCCAGTTCCTGGTCCTCATATCCCAGCTCCTGGCCCTCATATCTCAGCTCCTGGTCCTCATGTCCCATCTTCTGGTCCTCATAACCCAGGTCCTGGTCCTCATATCCCAGCTCCTGGTCCTCATATCCCAGCTCCTGGTCCTCATATCCCAGCTCCTGGTTCTCATATCCCAGCTCTTGGTCCTCATATCCCAGCTCTTGGTCCTCATTTCCCAGCTCCTGGTTCTCATATCCCAGCTCTTGGTCCTCATATCCCTTCCAAATGCTGTATAATCATACTGACTTGCCACATTCTGCTCATAATTACCTATTAAGAAGACTCAAGCTTTCAAATACAGTTGTGTGTGTGATAAATGTTGTTCTTCGCGAATAACTCGAAACGAGAGATGTGTATTTACAGAGAAGTGGTTTCAAAGTTAATTATATTACGTTAAAGAACTAAGTGTGTATAGAAAATCAGGAGAAAGCGCTAGGTCTTGTTATGATCTCAGCCTGCAGGAGAAACTAGTCTCCCTCCTTGAGAGTTATTCAGCAAGCCTGACCTGATTAGAAGGTCTAGCAAATATTGAGGTAATAACCCATATGTAAAAAAGTTGCTTGGATATATATAACAATTTAAGATTATGGGCAATGAAGAAGAAAACAGATAAATGACTGGCTAGGAGATGTGGATATTTTGCTGGAGGCGTGAGGCTCGCTTCTGGAGGGGCTTTGACCTCACTTGAGTGCCAGACATCGCAGGGGAAAGCCGCGCTCCGTTGAGCTCCTGTCAGAAGGGAACCCATAGTGATATATCTCGAAGAGAAGAGAAGTGTGCAGACGTGCCAGCTGTGGAACTGAGCTGGGAACGTTGTGGTCTCAAGTCCTGGTCGAAGGGGAGAGTTTTAAACCGCCCAGAGGCATTATTGTGGGCCGTGGAAGCACCTTGACCAAGCTCTGTCAGAGGGATAGCGCCCTCGACCAGACGATCTGTGGTAAGCACGGTATACGCCAGTTCATAGTGATTGCTTGTAGTTGGTCGTGTGCCCAGCGACAGTAGCAATGTTTATTTATAAGTTAGACATGTTTTAATAAGGCAGAAAGCCTAAAATAAGAGAGTGAAGAGGGAGGAACACGGAGCGACGTCCGTCCCCTCTGAGCGCTGGCGGGCAACTGAGGGAGCCTGGCTCCTGACGGTGAAGGACCCTCCCGGAGTGAGGAGGCCCGCCGGGCGAGGTGGAGTATGGACCCGCCCAAAACGGGGGAGTCCACTCTCACTGTATGTAGAGGACAGATAGAGGTTTGAGGCAAGCATATTGTGTGGTTATTTTTGTTTATGTGTTAAAGGGGAACATTTTTATTGGAGTGTCGATGGGTTGCAGGTTTGTCTTTGGGGAAGAAGTTGCTGAGAACTTCGAAGCCAGCACAGATGAAGTAGCTGATGAGACTCCAAGGTAGTGGAGCAGAGGACCTCGAGCTGTGAGGAGAAGCGGTGAAGAGGAGTGTCACGTGCTTCTGTAGAGGTGGTGAAGCACCATAGTTGCTCGAGGAAACTTCATGGTGTAGCAGCCAAGAGAGCTGTGGAGGAACCTAGCAGAAGTAGTAGAGCACCATAGTTGCTCAAGGAATCTTCATGATAGCAGCCTGGAGGAGCTGCAGAGGATCCTGGTAGTGAAGCCCGGAAGAACCTGAAGATATCAGGGTAGTGAACTTCCAGAGGTGGAAGGGGAAGTTCTGGTGGATTACTTGTAGGGAGTTGATAGTGTTTGGTTGTCATTAGCGTGCAAGACGCAGTGAGAGGTGAGTGACTGTTTGCATTCTTATGTCAAGGAGTGTTTTACACTGAAGTTTAGAGTTACAGTCGTAGGCTGGATTACCTACAGATGTATGCGTTCTAGGACTGATAGAGTGATCGATTGATCATTGTTGTGTATCAATGAACATTTATACTGATATATGTTATTGCATTCAAATGCTGATTTTCTTTGTACATATTTATAGATACATATATATATTCTCTTGCTGATGGTGCAACAGTGTATGTAGACTTGATCAACTTGAGGTGGTTGATAGTATCAGGTGGTGAACCAGGAGATAGGATACCACTTGGTAAACTGACAATAGAGTTCTGATGGTGTTGGAGAGCAACCTGATTGTAATATTATAGAGTATAGGATTCATTATTACTATATGTGTGTATGTATCGTGTATGTGCTTTGTCCAGTAAATGTATCCCAATTTGCCGGTGTTTGCCCTTGTCCTAGTGAGGCTTCCCAGGAGGTAGTAAAGAAGGAGAGAGAGAGAGAAAGAACCAAGAACCACTGCTGTGGACAGGGTAGGAGGTAATACTAGTAAGTCACAGGGGATTGAGATCATATCTCATAAGGAGAGAGTGGGGAGTCACAGCGGCTCGAGTGGGTGTGTGCACGTGACAACGAGGCTAAGTGTTGGAGCCGCATCCCCTAAACGTGTGACGTTGAGCCCCTCTCCAAGAGCCAGAAGCGCCTAGTGTGATCTCCTAGTATAAGCACTCTACCGAGTTGTGGGTTGGGTTGTCCATAGAGAAGGATCAACGACGACAACACCACCAACCCACAAACACTCTATAATAGTCTTTAGGACTAATTGAGGGGGGGAAAGGAACGGTGCCCAACCGCCCTGTTCATCGGGGTATCGAACGCCAAGCCTGCAAGAAGAGAGGTTATGGTGGGTCAGAGGGGGGGGGGGTGGAGTCCATCTGGAATACCCATTAGCGATAACCATCTTTCCAGGTCCTTGGGTTGAGCCCTTTCCCTTCGCACAAACTTCTGCCACACTGGGAACCAGTACCGACCTTCCATGGGGTTAAGGTCCTCGACCTCTAGTACCATCTTGACGTATACAACAGAGGTCATCCCAGCACTGATCTTCGTGACGCACTAACGGAAGCCACCAGAGCCGCTTCTAACCTCAGTCTGGACACGATCAGCGTCGCCAGTAGGCGCCACCATCTGGTAACTGAAGGCAAGGTATTATCAGTCTTATACGGGCTTCACTAAGGGTCCAGGGGGCCAGATTCACCAAGCAGTTACGCAAGTTCTTACGAACGTGTACATCTTTCGTCAATCTTTGACGGCTTTGGTTACATTTATTAAACAGTTGACAAGCATGAAAACTTCACAATCAACTGTTGTTATTGTTATATGTTAACAGCCTCCTGGTGCTTCGGAGCTCATAAACTGTTGAACAATTGTAAACAAAGTCGCCAAAGATTGAGAAAAGATGGACAGGTTCGTAAGTACTGGCGTAACTGCTTCGTGAATCTGGCCCCAGATGGGTGCTCCTTACCCTCCACAAGACCAGCCCTTCGCGCCACTTGCCACTTACCAAAACAAAACAACAAAAATGGAGCTGTTTTGCCTAGCTATTAACGAACGCAAACAACCCTCCTATAACCTATCGCGGCCGATGCATCGAAAACGTCGATACTACGGTGCTTCCCGCCAAACACACACCGAATGTACGACGTTGGTACAACGTTCGAACAAGATTTTTACACCTAACCAGTTATAACAACCAATATAGCAAGTTGTAACAACGTTCTAATACGTCATAAACACCTTTAAGCCAACATGTAGCAAGTTTATTACAAGTTGTAACAAGCGGAAAATAGAGACAGTTTCGGTTTGTGTTTCCAGGGTTTAATTTATACTAACACGTCGCATTTTTAACGGATTGGTCGATTTTGTAAACAAAATAAAAGGGAGGAGTATTATTAGGCGAGAGAACATACTGCCTAGTTACAGGTTCCCTTTGACTCTCAAGAGAACAGTTTGGAAGATATAACTATTGGTAATAGGTAAATACATATTCTATTAATTTACTACTATTTTTTCACTGTAAAAGGGGATTTTTTTTTTTTTTTTTTTTTTTTTTTTTTTTTTTTTTTTTTTTTTTTAAGACTCGAGTCTGTATTTAACCTCCCGCCCCCCACCCCATGAGGAGCAGGTCGGCCGAACGGACAGCAAGCTGGGCATGTGATCCTGTCGTCCCGGGTTCGATCCTGGGCGCCGGCGAGAAACAATGGGCAGAGTTTCTTTCACCCTATGGCCCGTGTTAACTAGCAGTAAAATAGGTACCTGGGAGTTAGTCAGCTGTCACGGGCTGCTTCCTTGGGGGCGGAGGCCTGGTCGAAGACCGGGCCGCGGGGAACACTAAAAGCCCCGAAATCATCTCAAGATAACCCCCCCCCCAATTCTCTTGGAAGAAAGGTCTTCCTAATCTAAATGATTTGTTTAAATATTTGCTAATTTTTAATGTTCACCCACAGCGCGGTGGACAGCGGCCTCCACCCGCGGTGGACAGCGGCCTCCACCCGCGGTGGACAGCGGCCTCCACCCGCGGTGGACAGCGGCCTCCACCCGCGGTGGACAGCGGCCTCCACCCGCGGTGGACAGCGGCCTCCACCCGCGGTGGACAGCGGCCTCCACCCGCGGTGGACAGCGGCCTCCACCGCGCTGTGGGTTATGCAGTAAATAGGTACTTGGGAGTTAGACAGCTGTTACGTGCTGCTTCTTGGGTGCTGGAAGAAAAAAAAAAAGAGAAAAAGTGAGTAACAGTTGAGAGTCAGGCCAAAAGAGAATACTTGACGTAGCGCAGCATAGGGAAACGATTTTTGAATTGAACATCTTACAACGTGCGCAGCCCCCAGAAATGTCCTGCACTCCCCGTCAGCGCAGCTTCACGAATCCTCCTGCAGTAGTCGACAGGTCTTCCTCTTCTATGTGGAGCGGTGATCGGAGGTGTTGTGGGGCGGTGATGGGGGGTGTTGTGGAGCGGTGATTGGAGGTGTTGTGGGGCGGTGATGGGAGGTATTGTGGGGTGGTGTTGTGGGGTGGTGATCGGAGGTGTTGTGGGGGTGGTGGTAGTTATGGGTAGTGTTGTGATACACTCAGACTCAGACTCAAGTGTCCCTTGAGTGTGTGATAGTGGGATAGGTCAGGTTAGGCCTCCACCCGCGGTAGACAGCAGCCTCCACCCACGGTAGACAGCAGCCTCCACCCGCGGTAGACAGCAGCCCCCACCCGCGGTAGACAGCAGCCTCCACCCACGGTAGACAGCGGCCTCCACCCACGGTAGACAGCAGCCTCCACCCACGGTAGACAGCAGCTTCCACCCGCGGTAGACAGCAGCCTCCACCCACGGTAGACAGCAGCTTCCACCCGCGGTAGACAGCAGGTTCCACCCGCGGTAGACAGCAGCTTCCACCCGCGGTAGACAGCAGCCTCCACCCACGGTAGACAGCAGCCTCCACCCACGGTAGACAGCAGCTTCCACCCGCGGTAGACAGCAGCTTCCACCCGCGGTAGACAGCAGCCTCCACCCGCGGTAGACAGCAGCCTCCACCCACGGTAGACAGCAGCCTCCACCCACGATAGACAGCAGCTTCCACCCACGGTAGACAGCAGCCTCCACCCACGGTAGACAGCAGCCTCCACCCACGGTAGACAGCAGCCTCCACCCACGGTAGACAGCAGCTTCCACCCACGGTAGACAGCAGCTTCCACCCGCGGTAGACAGCAGCCTCCACCCGGGGTAGACAGCAGCCTCCACCCACGGTAGACAGCAGCCTCCACCCACGGTAGACAGCAGCCTCCACCCACGGTAGACAGCAGCTTCCACCCGCGGTGGACAGAGGCCTAACCTGACCGATCCCTCTATCACACGCTCAAGGGACACTTGAGTCTGACTCGGAGTGTATCACAACACTACCCATAACTATAACCGACCCACAACACTCCCAGTCATCCCCCCCCCCAATGTGTGATGATCGGGGGTGCCCGATCACCACACACCCCCATGATTGGGTGTGTGGTGATCTCCACCCGGCGGTGGCACCACCCGCCCAACCCGGCAGTGGTTAGGTAAACTTCCTTAGAGAGGAAGTTCTACTGCCCTTCCTTAGGGCGGTGGAGGTGGAATCTCCGCGGTATCTGGGTAAGTTACCTCACATTTGCTGTTTGGCCTCGAACAGAATGAGGGAGGGAGGAGAGCAGTGGAGGAGTCTGCAGCCACCTCCACTACTATGCCTCCTCTCTCACTCTATACGAGGTCAAACAGGTCAAGGGTGAGAGGTCTTAAAGGGGTCAACATGGCGGTCCCGCCACCCGCCCAACCTGGCTCCTCAGGTCAGTTCAGTTGCAGGTGTTTTCAGCCTGCCGTGGTCGTCTTAATGGTGGGGGTGGGCTTGGCTCGTGTAATGTTTTACACAATTTTCGTGCCAATTTGTCCATGGGTGGACGGTGTTTTGGATTATCTTCCAGTAGACTATTCGAAATAAGCTCCAGTTCTTTTGGAAGATCCTTACGCGCCTTGATCAGGTTTTGTAAGTTTTTGCCGAACGCGTAGACGTCCTGTGAGGAGTGGGCGGCAAAGGAGTCGAATAAGGTTTCTGCCGCGAAGTGACTCTGGCTGGGGTTTTTGGGGCATTTGGATCCTTTATGCGCCGCCATGGTGAAGTCAACGATGTAGACTTTTTGGTCATGTTTTAGATCGACCATCATATTTTCAAGAGTCACGTTTCCATGGACAAAGCCTTTTTCGTGGATTTTTGCAAACGCCTCAGCTGCAGCCTGGAGTGCCGAGACTGCATCCCTACACGAGCAAATCTCAAGGAACTCTAAGAGACTGAGGTCGCCGACTCCCGTCATTACTAAGACGGGTGGGTTTACACAGCAGCCTAGCACATGGGGGGTGACCCCAGTGTCCTTGAGGGCGTCGAGAGTCACAAATTCGTTGATGAATAAGTCCATCATTCGACTTATACTACCCTGGGTAGGTAGAGCAGTTTTATAGTAAAGATTTTGGCCGCCGTACGAGGCCAGGAACTCGGTCGTGTTTACTCCCTTGAAATGATTAAAAATTACGCTCTTAGATAACAACTTTACCCATGTCTTGTGAGGGAATATCCTTTTGTCATTTTTTGCGTGTACTACTTTTGTCGTGATATCCAATTTTAGAAAGTCGAAATCGTTGTCTGAACTGTCCACTGGCGGCTGGGCAGCGCCAGTCTCCTGGCCTGACCCGGAAGTGCCAGTCTCCTGACCTGGCTTGGTAGTGCCGGTCTCCTGGCCTGGCTCAGTAGTGCTAGTCTCCTGGCCTGGCTCGGTAGTGCCTGTCTCCTGGCCTGGCTCGGTCGTGCCAGACCAGGAGGTGTTTCCGGCCTCCTGTGATCGTCGTGATGTTGGGGGTGGGCTTGGCGTGTCACAATGTTTTGTTTTTCTATTAGATGTTGGGTTAGTGGAGCTAGTGTGAGTGGGATGTGAACCCGCATGCTCTTCCTTTGGCGCTATTTCGGTAAGCTCTGCCATACCTAGATATTTTGGTGTGGTCAGATGATCTGGTCGGGCTAAACATTCTTTTAATGTTTTACACAATTTTCGTGCCAATTTGTCCATGGGTGGACGGTGTTTTGGATTATCTTCCAGTAGACGATACGGAATAAGCTCCAGTTCTTTTGGAAGATCCTTACGCGCCTTGATCAGATTTTGTAAGTTTTTGCCGAACGCGTAGACATCCTGTGAGGAGTGGGCGGCAAAGGAGTCGAATAAGGTTTCTGCCGCGAAGTGACTCTGGCTGGGGTTTTTGGGGCGTTCGGATCCTTCAGGCGCCGCCATGGTGAAGTCAACGATGTAGACCTTTTGGTCATGTTTTAGATCGACCATCATATTTTCAAGAGTCACGTTTCCATGGACAAAGCCTTTTTCGTGGATTTTTGCAAACGCCTCAGCTGCAGCCTGGAGTGCCGAGACTGCCTCCCAACAGGAGCAAATCTCAAGGAACTCTAAGAGACTGAGGTCGCCGACTCCCGTCATTACTAAGGTGGGTGGGGATATACAGCAACCTAGCACACGTGGGGTGACCCCAGTGTCCTTGAGGGCGTCGAGAGTCACAAATTCGTTGAGGAATGAGTCGATCAGTTGTTCATCACTAGCAGTTTTATAGTAAAGATTTTGGCCGCCGTACCAGGCCAGGAACTCCGTCGTCTTTACTCCCTTGAATTGATGAAAAATTACGCTCTTAGATAACAACTTTATCCATGTGTTGTGAGGGAATATCCTTTTGTCCCTTTTTGCGTGTACTACTTTTGTCGTGATATCCAATTTTACAAAGTCGATATCGTTGTCTGAACTGTCTCCTGTCTCCTGGCCTGGCTCGGTCGTGCCAGACCAGGAGGTGTTTCCGGCCTCCCGTGATCGTCGTGATGTTGGGGGTGGGCTTGGCGTGTCACAATGTTTTGTTTTTCTATTAGATGTTGGGTTAGTGGAGCTAGTGTGAGTGGGATGTGAACCCGCATGCTCTTCCTTTGGCGCTATTTCGGTAAGCTCTGCCATACCTAGATATTTTGGTGTGGTCAGATGATCTGGTCGGGCTAAACATTCTTTTAATGTTTTACACAATTTTCGTGCCAATTTGTCCATGGGTGGACGGTGTTTTGGATTATCTTCCAGTAGACGATAAGGAATAAGCTCGAATTCTTTTGGAAGATCCTTACGCGCCTTGATCAGATTTTGTAAGTTTTTGCCGAACGCGTAGACGTCCTGTGAGGAGTGGGCGGCAAAGGAGTCGAATAAGGTTTCTGCCGCGAAGTGACTCTGGCTGGGGTTTTTGGGGCGTTCGGATCCTTCAGGCGCCGCCATGGTGAAGTCAACGATGTAGACCTTTTGGTCATGTTTTAGATCGACCATCATATTTTCAAGAGTCACGTTTCCATGGACAAAGCCTTTTGCATGGATTTTTGCAAACGCCTCAGCTGCAGCCTGGAGTGCCGAGACTGCCTCCCAACAGGAGCAAATCTCAAGGAACTCTAAGAGACTGAGGTCGCCGACTCCCGTCATTACTAAGACGGGTGGGGTTATACAGCAGCCTAGCACACGTGGGGTGACCCCAGTGTCCTTGAGGGCGTCGAGAGTCACAAATTCGTTGAGGAATGAGTCGATCAGTTGTTCATCACTAGCAGTTTTATAGTAAAGATTTTGGCCGCCGTACCAGGCCAGGAACTCCGTCGTCTTTACTCCCTTGAATTGATGAAAAATTACGCTCTTAGATAACAACTTTACCCATGTGTTGTGAGGGAATATCCTTTTGTCCCTTTTTGCGTGTACTACTTTTGTCGTGATATCCAATTTTACAAAGTCGATATCGTTGTCTGAACTGACCACTGGCGGCGGGGCAGCACCAGTCTCCTGGCCTGACCCGGAAGTGCCAGTTTCCTGACCTGGCTTGGTAGTGCCGGTCTCCTGGCCTGGCTCAGTAGTGCTAGTCTCCTGGCCTGGCTCGGTAGTGCCTGTCTCCTGGCCTGGGTCGATAGTACCAGTGTCCTGGGCATGGTGAGCCTCTTTGGCAAGGTCCTGGAGCTGGTCATAGAGGCCGTGGGCCAGGAGATGGCCGAGGAGACCCCACTGTTTGGGCACTTCCTGGTCTGGGTCAGTAGTGCTAGTCTCCTGGCCTGGGTCGGTAGTGCCAGTGTCCTGGGCATGGTGAGCCTCTTTGGCAAGGTCCTGGAGCTGGTCATAGAGGCCGTGGGCCAGGAGATGGCCGAGGAGACCCCACTGTTTGGGCACTTCCTGGTCTGGGTCAGTAGTGCTAGTCTCCTGGCCTGGGTCGGTAGTGTCAGTGTCCTGGCCTGGGTCGGTAGTGCCAGTGTCCTGGCCTGGGTCCTGGCCTGGGTCGGTGGTGCCAGTGTCCTGGCCTGGGTCGATAGTACCAGTGTCCTGGCCTGGGTCGGTAGTGCCAGTGTCCTGGCCTGGGTCGGTAGTGCCAGTGTCCTGGCCTGGGTCGGTAGTGCCAGTGTCCTGGCCTGGGTCGGTGGTGCCAGTGTCCTGGCCTGGGTCGATAGTGCCAGTGTCCTGGCCTGGGTCGGTAGTGCCAGTGTCCTGGGCTGGGTCGGTAGTGCCAGTGTCCTGGCCTGGGTTGGTAGTGCCAGTGTCCTGGCCTGGGTCGGTGGTGCCAGTGTCCTGGCCTGGGTCGGTGGTGCCAGTGTCCTGGCCTGTGTCGGTGGTGCCAGTGTCCTGGCCTGGGTCGATAGTGCTAGTGTCCTGGCCTGGGTCCTGGCCTGGGTCGGTAGTGCCAGTGTCCTGTCCTGGGTCGGTGGTGCCAGTGTCCTGGCCTGGGTCGGTGGTGCCAGTGTCCTGGCCTGGGTCGGTAGTGCCAGTGTCCTGGCCTGGGTCGGTGGCGCCAGTGTCCTGGCCTGGGTCGGTAGTGCCAGTGTCCTGGCCTGGGTCGGTAGTGCCAGTGTCCTGGCCTGGGTCGGTGGTGCCAGTGTCCTGGCCTGGGTCGGTGGTGCCAGTGTCCTGGCCTGGGTCGGTGGTGCCAGTGTCCTGGCCTGGGTCGGTGGTGCCAGTGTCCTGGCCTGGGTCGGTGGTGCCAGTGTCCTGGCATGGGTCGGTGGTGCCAGTGTCCTGGCCTCGGTCGGTGGTGCCAGTGTCCTGGCCTGGGTCGGTGGTGCCAGTGTCCTGGCCTGGGTCGGTGGTGCCAGTGTCCTGGCCTGGGTCGGTGGTGCCAGTGTCCTGGCCTGGGTCGGTGGTGCCAGTGTCCTGGCCTGGGTCGGTGGTGCCAGTGTCCTGGCCGGGGTCGGTGGTGCCAGTGTCCTGGCCTGGGTCGGTGGTGCCAGTGTCCTGGCCTGGGTCGGTGGTGCCAGTGTCCTGGCCGGGGTCGGTGGTGCCAGTGTCCTGGCCGGGGTCGGTGGTCCCAGTGTCCTGGCCTGGGTCGGTGGTGCCAGTGTCCTGGCCTGGGTCGGTGGTGCCAATGTCCTGGCCGGGGTCCTGGCCGGGGTCGATAACGCTGACCTCGCTTTCGCCAGAGGACTGCTGGGGCTCCGTGGTGCTGACCTCGTCCAGGTCAGAGGAGTGGTGGGTGCCCTTGGGTCTATCCCAGCCGTGGGTATAGTAGTAGTATAAGAGGCCCATCACGACGAACACCGCCCCTAACCTGAGGCACCAAGGAAGGACCCCAAGGCCCTGTGCCCCACCACCTGCCCCCACGACGCCTGCGTGACCCAGCGCCCCAGCACCGGCCCCCACGACGAACACCGCCCCTAACCCGAGGCACCAAGGAAGGTCCCCAAGGCCCTGTACCCCGCCACCTGCCCCACCGCCTACCCCGCCACCTGCCCCACCGCCTGCCCCGCCACCTGCCCCGCCACCTACCCCACCATTTGCCCCAGCACCGGCCTGCAGGAAAAGTGTTGGGATGACACTGCTTTCTGCACTGTTGATGTTTGAGAATTTAAACATTTTAAATTTTGTTGATGTATTTTTTTTATTATTGTTTAGATATTCGCGCACGTTAAGTCGTTAAGTTATTGTTTTAAGTCGGATGTGTTCACTAAACGGTAACTATAGTTATCTTGAGGTTATCTTGAGATGATTTCTGGGCTTTTAGTGTCCCCGCGGCCCGGTCCTCGACCAGGCCTCCACCCCCAGGAAGCAGCCCGTGACAGCTGACTAACACCCAGGTACCTATTTTACTGCTAGGTAACCGGGGCATAGGGTGAAAGAAACTCTGCCGATTGTTTCTCGCCGGCGCTCGGGATCGAACCCGGGACCATAGGATCTCAAGTCCAGCGTGCTGTCCGCTCGGCCGACAGTGTTTGCAACAGTCCACTTCTGTACCTTTGAGTAGACAGTTACCTTAAGTATTGGGGGAGGGGTATTGGGGGAAAATAGGGGGTGTTGGAGGGGGGGGGGGAGTTAAGGCGTGGTAGGAGTAGGGAAGTTACGTATAAGGGACAAGGGAGTGGTGGGATAGGAAAGAGGGATTGTAGGGGGACGGGGGATTGTAGGGGAGAGGGGAAGGGTAGGAGTAACGGTGAGGGAGGAGAGGGGGAGGGCAAGGTGCCAGGCCTGCACTGTGTGTGTGTGTGTGTGTGTGTGTGTGTGTGTGTGTGTGTGTGTGTGTGTGTGTGTGTGTGTGTGTGTGTGTGTGTGTGTGCGTGTGTGTGTGTGTGTGTACTCACCTGTTTGTGCTTGCGGGGGTTGAGCTTTGGCTCTTTGGTCCCGCCTTGTGTGTGTGTGTGTGTGTGTACTCACCTATTTGTTTATTTTACATATTTATATGTAGTGTGTGTGTGTGTACTCACCTAGTTGTGCTTGCGGGGGTTGAGCTCTGGCTCTTTGGTCCCGCCTCTCAACTGTCAATCAACTGGTGTACAGGTTCCTGAGCCTACTGTTCTCTATCATATCTACAACCTGAAATTGTGTATGGAGTCAGCCTCCACCACATCACTTTTTAATGCATTCAATTTGTCAACCACTCTGACACTAAAAAGTTCTTTCTAATATCTCTGTGGCTCATTTGGGCACTCAATTTCCATCTATGTCCCCTAGTGCGTGTGCCCCTTGTGGTAAATAGCCTGTCTTTATCTACCCTATCAATTCCTCAGAGAATCTTGTATGTGGTGATCATGTACTCACTAACTCTTGTCTCCCAGTGACGTGAGGTTTAATTGACGTAGTCTCTCCTGGTAGCTCATACCCCTCAATTCGGGTCCTAGTCTGGTGGCAAACCTTTGAACCTTTTCAAGTTTAATCTTTTGCTTGACTAGATATGGACTCCATGCTGGAGCTGCATACTCCCGGATTGGTCTGACATATGTTGTGTACAAAGTTCTGAAAGATTTCTTACACAAGTTTCTAAAGGCCGTTCTTATGTTAGCCAACCTGGCGTATGCCGCTGATGTTATCCTCTTGATATGAGCTTCAGGGGACAGGTCTGGCATAATATCAACCCCCAGGTCTTTCTCTCTCTCTGACTCTTGAAGTATTTCATCGCCCAAATGATACCTTATATCTGGTCTCCAGCTCCCTACACCTTTCTTCATTACATTGCATTTGCTTGTGTTAAACTCTAACAACCATTTGTTCGACCATTCCTGCAGCTTGTCCAGGTCTTCTTGAAGCCTTAAGCTGTCCTACTCTATCTTAATCCTTCTCATAATTTTGGCGTCGTCAGCAAACATTGAGAGAAATGAGTCTATACCCTCTGGGAGATCATTTGCGTATATCAGTATATCCCAGTTCCTGGTCCTCATATCCCAGTTCCTGGTCCTCATATCCCAGCTCCTGGCCCTCATATCTCAGCTCCTGGTCCTCATGTCCCATCTTCTGGTCCTCATAACCCAGGTCCTGGTCCTCATATCCCAGCTCCTGGTCCTCATATCCCAGCTCCTGGTCCTCATATCCCAGCTCCTGGTTCTCATATCCCAGCTCTTGGTCCTCATATCCCAGCTCTTGGTCCTCATTTCCCAGCTCCTGGTTCTCATATCCCAGCTCTTGGTCCTCATATCCCTTCCAAATGCTGTATAATCATACTGACTTGCCACATTCTGCTCATAATTACCTATTAAGAAGACTCAAGCTTTCAAATACAGTTGTGTGTGTGATAAATGTTGTTCTTCGCGAATAACTCGAAACGAGAGATGTGTATTTACAGAGAAGTGGTTTCAAAGTTAATTATATTACGTTAAAGAACTAAGTGTGTATAGAAAATCAGGAGAAAGCGCTAGGTCTTGTTATGATCTCAGCCTGCAGGAGAAACTAGTCTCCCTCCTTGAGAGTTATTCAGCAAGCCTGACCTGATTAGAAGGTCTAGCAAATATTGAGGTAATAACCCATATGTAAAAAAGTTGCTTGGATATATATAACAATTTAAGATTATGGGCAATGAAGAAGAAAACAGATAAATGACTGGCTAGGAGATGTGGATATTTTGCTGGAGGCGTGAGGCTCGCTTCTGGAGGGGCTTTGACCTCACTTGAGTGCCAGACATCGCAGGGGAAAGCCGCGCTCCGTTGAGCTCCTGTCAGAAGGGAACCCATAGTGATATATCTCGAAGAGAAGAGAAGTGTGCAGACGTGCCAGCTGTGGAACTGAGCTGGGAACGTTGTGGTCTCAAGTCCTGGTCGAAGGGGAGAGTTTTAAACCGCCCAGAGGCATTATTGTGGGCCGTGGAAGCACCTTGACCAAGCTCTGTCAGAGGGATAGCGCCCTCGACCAGACGATCTGTGGTAAGCACGGTATACGCCAGTTCATAGTGATTGCTTGTAGTTGGTCGTGTGCCCAGCGACAGTAGCAATGTTTATTTATAAGTTAGACATGTTTTAATAAGGCAGAAAGCCTAAAATAAGAGAGTGAAGAGGGAGGAACACGGAGCGACGTCCGTCCCCTCTGAGCGCTGGCGGGCAACTGAGGGAGCCTGGCTCCTGACGGTGAAGGACCCTCCCGGAGTGAGGAGGCCCGCCGGGCGAGGTGGAGTATGGACCCGCCCAAAACGGGGGAGTCCACTCTCACTGTATGTAGAGGACAGATAGAGGTTTGAGGCAAGCATATTGTGTGGTTATTTTTGTTTATGTGTTAAAGGGGAACATTTTTATTGGAGTGTTGATGGGTTGCAGGTTTGTCTTTGGGGAAGAAGTTGCTGAGAACTTCGAAGCCAGCACAGATGAAGTAGCTGATGAGACTCCAAGGTAGTGGAGCAGAGGACCTCGAGCTGTGAGGAGAAGCGGTGAAGAGGAGTGTCACGTGCTTCTGTAGAGGTGGTGAAGCACCATAGTTGCTCGAGGAAACTTCATGGTGTAGCAGCCAAGAGAGCTGTGGAGGAACCTAGCAGAAGTAGTAGAGCACCATAGTTGCTCAAGGAATCTTCATGATAGCAGCCTGGAGGAGCTGCAGAGGATCCTGGTAGTGAAGCCCGGAAGAACCTGAAGATATCAGGGTAGTGAACTTCCAGAGGTGGAAGGGGAAGTTCTGGTGGATTACTTGTAGGGAGTTGATAGTGTTTGGTTGTCATTAGCGTGCAAGACGCAGTGAGAGGTGAGTGACTGTTTGCATTCTTATGTCAAGGAGTGTTTTACACTGAAGTTTAGAGTTACAGTCGTAGGCTGGATTACCTACAGATGTATGCGTTCTAGGACTGATAGAGTGATCGATTGATCATTGTTGTGTATCAATGAACATTTATACTGATATATGTTATTGCATTCAAATGCTGATTTTCTTTGTACATATTTATAGATACATATATATATTCTCTTGCTGATGGTGCAACAGTGTATGTAGACTTGATCAACTTGAGGTGGTTGATAGTATCAGGTGGTGAACCAGGAGATAGGATACCACTTGGTAAACTGACAATAGAGTTCTGATGGTGTTGGAGAGCAACCTGATTGTAATATTATAGAGTATAGGATTCATTATTACTATATGTGTGTATGTATCGTGTATGTGCTTTGTCCAGTAAATGTATCCCAATTTGCCGGTGTTTGCCCTTGTCCCAGTGAGGCTTCCCAGGAGGTAGTAAAGAAGGAGAGAGAGAGAGAAAGAACCAAGAACCACTGCTGTGGACAGGGTAGGAGGTAATACTAGTAAGTCACAGGGGATTGAGGAGATCATATCTCATAAGGAGAGAGTGGGGAGTCACAGCGGCTCGAGTGGGTGTGTGCACGTGACAACGAGGCTAAGTGTTGGAGCCGCATCCCCTAAACGTGTGACGTTGAGCCCCTCTCCAAGAGCCAGAAGCGCCTAGTGTGATCTCCTAGTATAAGCACTCTACCGAGTTGTGGGTTGGGTTGTCCATAGAGAAGGATCAACGACGACAACACCACCAACCCACAAACACTCTATAATAGTCTTTAGGACTAATTGAGGGGGGGAAAGGAACGGTGCCCAACCGCCCTGTTCATCGGGGTATCGAACGCCAAGCCTGCAAGAAGAGAGGTTATGGTGGGTCAGAGGGGGGGGGGTGGAGTCCATCTGGAATACCCATTAGCGATAACCATCTTTCCAGGTCCTTGGGTTGAGCCCTTTCCCTTCGCACAAACTTCTGCCACACTGGGAACCAGTACCGACCTTCCATGGGGTTAAGGTCCTCGACCTCTAGTACCATCTTGACGTATACAACAGAGGTCATCCCAGCACTGATCTTCGTGACGCACTAACGGAAGCCACCAGAGCCGCTTCTAACCTCAGTCTGGACACGATCAGCGTCGCCAGTAGGCGCCACCATCTGGTAACTGAAGGCAAGGTATTATCAGTCTTATACGGGCTTCACTAAGGGTCCAGGGGGCCAGATTCACCAAGCAGTTACGCAAGTTCTTACGAACGTGTACATCTTTCGTCAATCTTTGACGGCTTTGGTTACATTTATTAAACAGTTGACAAGCATGAAAACTTCACAATCAACTGTTGTTATTGTTATATGTTAACAGCCTCCTGGTGCTTCGGAGCTCATAAACTGTTGAACAATTGTAAACAAAGTCGCCAAAGATTGAGAAAAGATGGACAGGTTCGTAAGTACTGGCGTAACTGCTTCGTGAATCTGGCCCCAGATGGGTGCTCCTTACCCTCCACAAGACCAGCCCTTCGCGCCACTTGCCACTTACCAAAACAAAACAACAAAAATGGAGCTGTTTTGCCTAGCTATTAACGAACGCAAACAACCCTCCTATAACCTATCGCGGCCGATGCATCGAAAACGTCGATACTACGGTGCTTCCCGCCAAACACACACCGAATGTACGACGTTGGTACAACGTTCGAACAAGATTTTTACACCTAACCAGTTATAACAACCAATATAGCAAGTTGTAACAACGTTCTAATACGTCATAAACACCTTTAAGCCAACATGTAGCAAGTTTATTACAAGTTGTAACAAGCGGAAAATAGAGACAGTTTCGGTTTGTGTTTCCAGGGTTTAATTTATACTAACACGTCGCATTTTTAACGGATTGGTCGATTTTGTAAACAAAATAAAAGGGAGGAGTATTATTAGGCGAGAGAACATACTGCCTAGTTACAGGTTCCCTTTGACTCTCAAGAGAACAGTTTGGAAGATATAACTATTGGTAATAGGTAAATACATATTCTATTAATTTACTACTATTTTTTCACTGTAAAAGGGGATTTTTTTTTTTTTTTTTTTTTTTTTTTTTTTTTTTTTTTTTTTTAAGACTCGAGTCTGTATTTAACCTCCCGCCCCCCACCCCATGAGGAGCAGGTCGGCCGAACGGACAGCAAGCTGGGCATGTGATCCTGTCGTCCCGGGTTCGATCCTGGGCGCCGGCGAGAAACAATGGGCAGAGTTTCTTTCACCCTATGGCCCGTGTTAACTAGCAGTAAAATAGGTACCTGGGAGTTAGTCAGCTGTCACGGGCTGCTTCCTTGGGGGCGGAGGCCTGGTCGAAGACCGGGCCGCGGGGAACACTAAAAGCCCCGAAATCATCTCAAGATAACCCCCCCCCCAATTCTCTTGGAAGAAAGGTCTTCCTAATCTAAATGATTTGTTTAAATATTTGCTAATTTTTAATGTTCACCCACAGCGCGGTGGACAGCGGCCTCCACCCGCGGTGGACAGCGGCCTCCACCCGCGGTGGACAGCGGCCTCCACCCGCGGTGGACAGCGGCCTCCACCCGCGGTGGACAGCGGCCTCCACCCGCGGTGGACAGCGGCCTCCACCCGCGGTGGACAGCGGCCTCCACCGCGCTGTGGGTTATGCAGTAAATAGGTACTTGGGAGTTAGACAGCTGTTACGTGCTGCTTCTTGGGTGCTGGAAGAAAAAAAAAAAAGAGAAAAAGTGAGTAACAGTTGAGAGTCAGGCCAAAAGAGAATACTTGACGTAGCGCAGCATAGGGAAACGATTTTTGAATTGAACATCTTACAACGTGCGCAGCCCCCAGAAATGTCCTGCACTCCCCGTCAGCGCAGCTTCACGAATCCTCCTGCAGTAGTCGACAGGTCTTCCTCTTCTATGTGGAGCGGTGATCGGAGGTGTTGTGGGGCGGTGATGGGGGGTGTTGTGGAGCGGTGATTGGAGGTGTTGTGGGGCGGTGATGGGAGGTATTGTGGGGTGGTGATCGGAGGTGTTGTGGGGGTGGTGGTAGTTATGGGTAGTGTTGTGATACACTCAGACTCAGACTCAAGTGTCCCTTGAGTGTGTGATAGTGGGATAGGTCAGGTTAGGCCTCCACCCGCGGTAGACAGCAGCCTCCACCCACGGTAGACAGCAGCCTCCACCCGCGGTAGACAGCAGCCCCCACCCGCGGTAGACAGCAGCCTCCACCCACGGTAGACAGCGGCCTCCACCCACGGTAGACAGCAGCCTCCACCCACGGTAGACAGCAGCTTCCACCCGCGGTAGACAGCAGCCTCCACCCACGGTAGACAGCAGCTTCCACCCGCGGTAGACAGCAGGTTCCACCCGCGGTAGACAGCAGCTTCCACCCGCGGTAGACAGCAGCCTCCACCCACGGTAGACAGCAGCCTCCACCCACGGTAGACAGCAGCTTCCACCCGCGGTAGACAGCAGCTTCCACCCGCGGTAGACAGCAGCCTCCACCCGCGGTAGACAGCAGCCTCCACCCACGGTAGACAGCAGCCTCCACCCACGATAGACAGCAGCTTCCACCCACGGTAGACAGCAGCCTCCACCCACGGTAGACAGCAGCCTCCACCCACGGTAGACAGCAGCCTCCACCCACGGTAGACAGCAGCTTCCACCCACGGTAGACAGCAGCTTCCACCCGCGGTAGACAGCAGCCTCCACCCGGGGTAGACAGCAGCCTCCACCCACGGTAGACAGCAGCCTCCACCCACGGTAGACAGCAGCTTCCACCCGCGGTGGACAGAGGCCTAACCTGACCGATCCCTCTATCACACGCTCAAGGGACACTTGAGTCTGACTCGGAGTGTATCACAACACTACCCATAACTATAACCGACCCACAACACTCCCAGTCATCCCCCCCCCCAATGTGTGATGATCGGGGGTGCCCGATCACCACACACCCCCATGATTGGGTGTGTGGTGATCTCCACCCGGCGGTGGCACCACCCGCCCAACCCGGCAGTGGTTAGGTAAACTTCCTTAGAGAGGAAGTTCTACTGCCCTTCCTTAGGGCGGTGGAGGTGGAATCTCCGCGGTATCTGGGTAAGTTACCTCACATTTGCTGTTTGGCCTCGAACAGAATGAGGGAGGGAGGAGAGCAGTGGAGGAGTCTGCAGCCACCTCCACTACTATGCCTCCTCTCTCACTCCATACGAGGTCAAACAGGTCAAGGGTGAGAGGTCTTAAAGGGGTCAACATGGCGGTCCCGCCACCCGCCCAACCTGGCTCCTCAGGTCAGTTCAGTTGCAGGTGTTTTCAGCCTGCCGTGGTCGTCTTAATGGTGGGGGTGGGCTTGGCTCGTGTAATGTTTTACACAATTTTCGTGCCAATTTGTCCATGGGTGGACGGTGTTTTGGATTATCTTCCAGTAGACTATTCGAAATAAGCTCCAGTTCTTTTGGAAGATCCTTACGCGCCTTGATCAGGTTTTGTAAGTTTTTGCCGAACGCGTAGACGTCCTGTGAGGAGTGGGCGGCAAAGGAGTCGAATAAGGTTTCTGCCGCGAAGTGACTCTGGCTGGGGTTTTTGGGGCATTTGGATCCTTTATGCGCCGCCATGGTGAAGTCAACGATGTAGACTTTTTGGTCATGTTTTAGATCGACCATCATATTTTCAAGAGTCACGTTTCCATGGACAAAGCCTTTTTCGTGGATTTTTGCAAACGCCTCAGCTGCAGCCTGGAGTGCCGAGACTGCATCCCTACACGAGCAAATCTCAAGGAACTCTAAGAGACTGAGGTCGCCGACTCCCGTCATTACTAAGACGGGTGGGTTTACACAGCAGCCTAGCACATGGGGGGTGACCCCAGTGTCCTTGAGGGCGTCGAGAGTCACAAATTCGTTGATGAATAAGTCCATCATTCGACTTATACTACCCTGGGTAGGTAGAGCAGTTTTATAGTAAAGATTTTGGCCGCCGTACGAGGCCAGGAACTCGGTCGTGTTTACTCCCTTGAAATGATTAAAAATTACGCTCTTAGATAACAACTTTACCCATGTCTTGTGAGGGAATATCCTTTTGTCATTTTTTGCGTGTACTACTTTTGTCGTGATATCCAATTTTAGAAAGTCGAAATCGTTGTCTGAACTGTCCACTGGCGGCTGGGCAGCGCCAGTCTCCTGGCCTGACCCGGAAGTGCCAGTCTCCTGACCTGGCTTGGTAGTGCCGGTCTCCTGGCCTGGCTCAGTAGTGCTAGTCTCCTGGCCTGGCTCGGTAGTGCCTGTCTCCTGGCCTGGCTCGGTCGTGCCAGACCAGGAGGTGTTTCCGGCCTCCTGTGATCGTCGTGATGTTGGGGGTGGGCTTGGCGTGTCACAATGTTTTGTTTTTCTATTAGATGTTGGGTTAGTGGAGCTAGTGTGAGTGGGATGTGAACCCGCATGCTCTTCCTTTGGCGCTATTTCGGTAAGCTCTGCCATACCTAGATATTTTGGTGTGGTCAGATGATCTGGTCGGGCTAAACATTCTTTTAATGTTTTACACAATTTTCGTGCCAATTTGTCCATGGGTGGACGGTGTTTTGGATTATCTTCCAGTAGACGATACGGAATAAGCTCCAGTTCTTTTGGAAGATCCTTACGCGCCTTGATCAGATTTTGTAAGTTTTTGCCGAACGCGTAGACATCCTGTGAGGAGTGGGCGGCAAAGGAGTCGAATAAGGTTTCTGCCGCGAAGTGACTCTGGCTGGGGTTTTTGGGGCGTTCGGATCCTTCAGGCGCCGCCATGGTGAAGTCAACGATGTAGACCTTTTGGTCATGTTTTAGATCGACCATCATATTTTCAAGAGTCACGTTTCCATGGACAAAGCCTTTTTCGTGGATTTTTGCAAACGCCTCAGCTGCAGCCTGGAGTGCCGAGACTGCCTCCCAACAGGAGCAAATCTCAAGGAACTCTAAGAGACTGAGGTCGCCGACTCCCGTCATTACTAAGGTGGGTGGGGATATACAGCAACCTAGCACACGTGGGGTGACCCCAGTGTCCTTGAGGGCGTCGAGAGTCACAAATTCGTTGAGGAATGAGTCGATCAGTTGTTCATCACTAGCAGTTTTATAGTAAAGATTTTGGCCGCCGTACCAGGCCAGGAACTCCGTCGTCTTTACTCCCTTGAATTGATGAAAAATTACGCTCTTAGATAACAACTTTATCCATGTGTTGTGAGGGAATATCCTTTTGTCCCTTTTTGCGTGTACTACTTTTGTCGTGATATCCAATTTTACAAAGTCGATATCGTTGTCTGAACTGTCTCCTGTCTCCTGGCCTGGCTCGGTCGTGCCAGACCAGGAGGTGTTTCCGGCCTCCCGTGATCGTCGTGATGTTGGGGGTGGGCTTGGCGTGTCACAATGTTTTGTTTTTCTATTAGATGTTGGGTTAGTGGAGCTAGTGTGAGTGGGATGTGAACCCGCATGCTCTTCCTTTGGCGCTATTTCGGTAAGCTCTGCCATACCTAGATATTTTGGTGTGGTCAGATGATCTGGTCGGGCTAAACATTCTTTTAATGTTTTACACAATTTTCGTGCCAATTTGTCCATGGGTGGACGGTGTTTTGGATTATCTTCCAGTAGACGATAAGGAATAAGCTCGAATTCTTTTGGAAGATCCTTACGCGCCTTGATCAGATTTTGTAAGTTTTTGCCGAACGCGTAGACGTCCTGTGAGGAGTGGGCGGCAAAGGAGTCGAATAAGGTTTCTGCCGCGAAGTGACTCTGGCTGGGGTTTTTGGGGCGTTCGGATCCTTCAGGCGCCGCCATGGTGAAGTCAACGATGTAGACCTTTTGGTCATGTTTTAGATCGACCATCATATTTTCAAGAGTCACGTTTCCATGGACAAAGCCTTTTGCATGGATTTTTGCAAACGCCTCAGCTGCAGCCTGGAGTGCCGAGACTGCCTCCCAACAGGAGCAAATCTCAAGGAACTCTAAGAGACTGAGGTCGCCGACTCCCGTCATTACTAAGACGGGTGGGGTTATACAGCAGCCTAGCACACGTGGGGTGACCCCAGTGTCCTTGAGGGCGTCGAGAGTCACAAATTCGTTGAGGAATGAGTCGATCAGTTGTTCATCACTAGCAGTTTTATAGTAAAGATTTTGGCCGCCGTACCAGGCCAGGAACTCCGTCGTCTTTACTCCCTTGAATTGATGAAAAATTACGCTCTTAGATAACAACTTTACCCATGTGTTGTGAGGGAATATCCTTTTGTCCCTTTTTGCGTGTACTACTTTTGTCGTGATATCCAATTTTACAAAGTCGATATCGTTGTCTGAACTGACCACTGGCGGCGGGGCAGCACCAGTCTCCTGGCCTGACCCGGAAGTGCCAGTTTCCTGACCTGGCTTGGTAGTGCCGGTCTCCTGGCCTGGCTCAGTAGTGCTAGTCTCCTGGCCTGGCTCGGTAGTGCCTGTCTCCTGGCCTGGGTCGATAGTACCAGTGTCCTGGGCATGGTGAGCCTCTTTGGCAAGGTCCTGGAGCTGGTCATAGAGGCCGTGGGCCAGGAGATGGCCGAGGAGACCCCACTGTTTGGGCACTTCCTGGTCTGGGTCAGTAGTGCTAGTCTCCTGGCCTGGGTCGGTAGTGCCAGTGTCCTGGGCATGGTGAGCCTCTTTGGCAAGGTCCTGGAGCTGGTCATAGAGGCCGTGGGCCAGGAGATGGCCGAGGAGACCCCACTGTTTGGGCACTTCCTGGTCTGGGTCAGTAGTGCTAGTCTCCTGGCCTGGGTCGGTAGTGTCAGTGTCCTGGCCTGGGTCGGTAGTGCCAGTGTCCTGGCCTGGGTCCTGGCCTGGGTCGGTGGTGCCAGTGTCCTGGCCTGGGTCGATAGTACCAGTGTCCTGGCCTGGGTCGGTAGTGCCAGTGTCCTGGCCTGGGTCGGTAGTGCCAGTGTCCTGGCCTGGGTCGGTAGTGCCAGTGTCCTGGCCTGGGTCGGTGGTGCCAGTGTCCTGGCCTGGGTCGATAGTGCCAGTGTCCTGGCCTGGGTCGGTAGTGCCAGTGTCCTGGGCTGGGTCGGTAGTGCCAGTGTCCTGGCCTGGGTTGGTAGTGCCAGTGTCCTGGCCTGGGTCGGTGGTGCCAGTGTCCTGGCCTGGGTCGGTGGTGCCAGTGTCCTGGCCTGTGTCGGTGGTGCCAGTGTCCTGGCCTGGGTCGATAGTGCTAGTGTCCTGGCCTGGGTCCTGGCCTGGGTCGGTTGTGCCAGTGTCCTGTCCTGGGTCGGTGGTGCCAGTGTCCTGGCCTGGGTCGGTGGTGCCAGTGTCCTGGCCTGGGTCGGTAGTGCCAGTGTCCTGGCCTGGGTCGGTGGCGCCAGTGTCCTGGCCTGGGTCGGTAGTGCCAGTGTCCTGGCCTGGGTCGGTAGTGCCAGTGTCCTGGCCTGGGTCGGTGGTGCCAGTGTCCTGGCCTGGGTCGGTGGTGCCAGTGTCCTGGCCTGGGTCGGTGGTGCCAGTGTCCTGGCCTGGGTCGGTGGTGCCAGTGTCCTGGCCTGGGTCGGTGGTGCCAGTGTCCTGGCATGGGTCGGTGGTGCCAGTGTCCTGGCCTCGGTCGGTGGTGCCAGTGTCCTGGCCTGGGTCGGTGGTGCCAGTGTCCTGGCCTGGGTCGGTGGTGCCAGTGTCCTGGCCTGGGTCGGTGGTGCCAGTGTCCTGGCCTGGGTCGGTGGTGCCAGTGTCCTGGCCTGGGTCGGTGGTGCCAGTGTCCTGGCCGGGGTCGGTGGTGCCAGTGTCCTGGCCTGGGTCGGTGGTGCCAGTGTCCTGGCCTGGGTCGGTGGTGCCAGTGTCCTGGCCGGGGTCGGTGGTGCCAGTGTCCTGGCCGGGGTCGGTGGTCCCAGTGTCCTGGCCTGGGTCGGTGGTGCCAGTGTCCTGGCCTGGGTCGGTGGTGCCAATGTCCTGGCCGGGGTCCTGGCCGGGGTCGATAACGCTGACCTCGCTTTCGCCAGAGGACTGCTGGGGCTCCGTGGTGCTGACCTCGTCCAGGTCAGAGGAGTGGTGGGTGCCCTTGGGTCTATCCCAGCCGTGGGTATAGTAGTAGTATAAGAGGCCCATCACGACGAACACCGCCCCTAACCTGAGGCACCAAGGAAGGACCCCAAGGCCCTGTGCCCCACCACCTGCCCCCACGACGCCTGCGTGACCCAGCGCCCCAGCACCGGCCCCCACGACGAACACCGCCCCTAACCCGAGGCACCAAGGAAGGTCCCCAAGGCCCTGTACCCCGCCACCTGCCCCACCGCCTACCCCGCCACCTGCCCCACCGCCTGCCCCGCCACCTGCCCCGCCACCTGCCCCGCCACCTACCCCGCCACCTACCCCGCCACCTACCCCACCATTTGCCCCAGCACCGGCCTGCAGGAAAAGTGTTGGGATGACACTGCTTTCTGCACTGTTGATGTTTGAGAATTTAAACATTTTAAATTTTGTTGATGTATTTTTTTTATTATTGTTTAGATATTCGCGCACGTTAAGTCGTTAAGTTATTGTTTTAAGTCGGATGTGTTCACTAAACGGTAACTATAGTTATCTTGAGGTTATCTTGAGATGATTTCTGGGCTTTTAGTGTCCCCGCGGCCCGGTCCTCGACCAGGCCTCCACCCCCAGGAAGCAGCCCGTGACAGCTGACTAACACCCAGGTACCTATTTTACTGCTAGGTAACCGGGGCATAGGGTGAAAGAAACTCTGCCGATTGTTTCTCGCCGGCGCTCGGGATCGAACCCGGGACCATAGGATCTCAAGTCCAGCGTGCTGTCCGCTCGGCCGACAGTGTTTGCAACAGTCCACTTCTGTACCTTTGAGTAGACAGTTACCTTAAGTATTGGGGGAGGGGTATTGGGGGAAAATAGGGGGTGTTGGAGGGGGGGGGGGGAGTTAAGGCGTGGTAGGAGTAGGGAAGTTACGTATAAGGGACAAGGGGGTGGTGGGATAGGAAAGAGGGATTGTAGGGGGACGGGGGCTTGTAGGGGAGGGGGGAAGGGTAGGAGTAACGGTGAGGGAGGAGAGGGGGAGGGCAAGGTGCCAGGCCTGCACTGTGTGTGTGTGTGTGTGTGTGTGTGTGTGTGTGTGTGTGTGTGTGTGTGTGTGTGTGTGTGTGTGTGTGTGCGTGTGTGTGTGTGTGTGTACTCACCTGTTTGTGCTTGCGGGGGTT
The DNA here is from genome assembly GCF_040958095.1 of Procambarus clarkii. NCBI lineage: Eukaryota > Metazoa > Arthropoda > Malacostraca > Decapoda > Cambaridae > Procambarus > Procambarus clarkii. The sequence goes on along the minus strand of NC_091151.1, from coordinate 41,849,931 downwards.
GAGCTTTGGCTCTTTGGTCCCGCCTTGTGTGTGTGTGTGTGTGTGTACTCACCTATTTGTTTATTTTACATATTTATATGTAGTGTGTGTGTGTGTACTCACCTAGTTGTGCTTGCGGGGGTTGAGCTCTGGCTCTTTGGTCCCGCCTCTCAACTGTCAATCAACTGGTGTACAGGTTCCTGAGCCTACTGTTCTCTATCATATCTACAACCTGAAATTGTGTATGGAGTCAGCCTCCACCACATCACTTTTTAATGCATTCAATTTGTCAACCACTCTGACACTAAAAAAGTTCTTTCTAATATCTCTGTGGCTCATTTGGGCACTCAATTTCCATCTATGTCCCCTAGTGCGTGTGCCCCTTGTGGTAAATAGCCTGTCTTTATCTACCCTATCAATTCCTCAGAGAATCTTGTATGTGGTGATCATGTACTCACTAACTCTTGTCTCCCAGTGACGTGAGGTTTAATTGACGTAGTCTCTCCTGGTAGCTCATACCCCTCAATTCGGGTCCTAGTCTGGTGGCAAACCTTTGAACCTTTTCAAGTTTAATCTTTTGCTTGACTAGATATGGACTCCATGCTGGAGCTGCATACTCCCGGATTGGTCTGACATATGTTGTGTACAAAGTTCTGAAAGATTTCTTACACAAGTTTCTAAAGGCCGTTCTTATGTTAGCCAACCTGGCGTATGCCGCTGATGTTATCCTCTTGATATGAGCTTCAGGGGACAGGTCTGGCATAATATCAACCCCCAGGTCTTTCTCTCTCTCTGACTCTTGAAGTATTTCATCGCCCAAATGATACCTTATATCTGGTCTCCAGCTCCCTACACCTTTCTTCATTACATTGCATTTGCTTGTGTTAAACTCTAACAACCATTTGTTCGACCATTCCTGCAGCTTGTCCAGGTCTTCTTGAAGCCTTAAGCTGTCCTACTCTATCTTAATCCTTCTCATAATTTTGGCGTCGTCAGCAAACATTGAGAGAAATGAGTCTATACCCTCTGGGAGATCATTTGCGTATATCAGTATATCCCAGTTCCTGGTCCTCATATCCCAGTTCCTGGTCCTCATATCCCAGCTCCTGGCCCTCATATCTCAGCTCCTGGTCCTCATGTCCCATCTTCTGGTCCTCATAACCCAGGTCCTGGTCCTCATATCCCAGCTCCTGGTCCTCATATCCCAGCTCCTGGTCCTCATATCCCAGCTCCTGGTTCTCATATCCCAGCTCTTGGTCCTCATATCCCAGCTCTTGGTCCTCATTTCCCAGCTCCTGGTTCTCATATCCCAGCTCTTGGTCCTCATATCCCTTCCAAATGCTGTATAATCATACTGACTTGCCACATTCTGCTCATAATTACCTATTAAGAAGACTCAAGCTTTCAAATACAGTTGTGTGTGTGATAAATGTTGTTCTTCGCGAATAACTCGAAACGAGAGATGTGTATTTACAGAGAAGTGGTTTCAAAGTTAATTATATTACGTTAAAGAACTAAGTGTGTATAGAAAATCAGGAGAAAGCGCTAGGTCTTGTTATGATCTCAGCCTGCAGGAGAAACTAGTCTCCCTCCTTGAGAGTTATTCAGCAAGCCTGACCTGATTAGAAGGTCTAGCAAATATTGAGGTAATAACCCATATGTAAAAAAGTTGCTTGGATATATATAACAATTTAAGATTATGGGCAATGAAGAAGAAAACAGATAAATGACTGGCTAGGAGATGTGGATATTTTGCTGGAGGCGTGAGGCTCGCTTCTGGAGGGGCTTTGACCTCACTTGAGTGCCAGACATCGCAGGGGAAAGCCGCGCTCCGTTGAGCTCCTGTCAGAAGGGAACCCATAGTGATATATCTCGAAGAGAAGAGAAGTGTGCAGACGTGCCAGCTGTGGAACTGAGCTGGGAACGTTGTGGTCTCAAGTCCTGGTCGAAGGGGAGAGTTTTAAACCGCCCAGAGGCATTATTGTGGGCCGTGGAAGCACCTTGACCAAGCTCTGTCAGAGGGATAGCGCCCTCGACCAGACGATCTGTGGTAAGCACGGTATACGCCAGTTCATAGTGATTGCTTGTAGTTGGTCGTGTGCCCAGCGACAGTAGCAATGTTTATTTATAAGTTAGACATGTTTTAATAAGGCAGAAAGCCTAAAATAAGAGAGTGAAGAGGGAGGAACACGGAGCGACGTCCGTCCCCTCTGAGCGCTGGCGGGCAACTGAGGGAGCCTGGCTCCTGACGGTGAAGGACCCTCCCGGAGTGAGGAGGCCCGCCGGGCGAGGTGGAGTATGGACCCGCCCAAAACGGGGGAGTCCACTCTCACTGTATGTAGAGGACAGATAGAGGTTTGAGGCAAGCATATTGTGTGGTTATTTTTGTTTATGTGTTAAAGGGGAACATTTTTATTGGAGTGTCGATGGGTTGCAGGTTTGTCTTTGGGGAAGAAGTTGCTGAGAACTTCGAAGCCAGCACAGATGAAGTAGCTGATGAGACTCCAAGGTAGTGGAGCAGAGGACCTCGAGCTGTGAGGAGAAGCGGTGAAGAGGAGTGTCACGTGCTTCTGTAGAGGTGGTGAAGCACCATAGTTGCTCGAGGAAACTTCATGGTGTAGCAGCCAAGAGAGCTGTGGAGGAACCTAGCAGAAGTAGTAGAGCACCATAGTTGCTCAAGGAATCTTCATGATAGCAGCCTGGAGGAGCTGCAGAGGATCCTGGTAGTGAAGCCCGGAAGAACCTGAAGATATCAGGGTAGTGAACTTCCAGAGGTGGAAGGGGAAGTTCTGGTGGATTACTTGTAGGGAGTTGATAGTGTTTGGTTGTCATTAGCGTGCAAGACGCAGTGAGAGGTGAGTGACTGTTTGCATTCTTATGTCAAGGAGTGTTTTACACTGAAGTTTAGAGTTACAGTCGTAGGCTGGATTACCTACAGATGTATGCGTTCTAGGACTGATAGAGTGATCGATTGATCATTGTTGTGTATCAATGAACATTTATACTGATATATGTTATTGCATTCAAATGCTGATTTTCTTTGTACATATTTATAGATACATATATATATTCTCTTGCTGATGGTGCAACAGTGTATGTAGACTTGATCAACTTGAGGTGGTTGATAGTATCAGGTGGTGAACCAGGAGATAGGATACCACTTGGTAAACTGACAATAGAGTTCTGATGGTGTTGGAGAGCAACCTGATTGTAATATTATAGAGTATAGGATTCATTATTACTATATGTGTGTATGTATCGTGTATGTGCTTTGTCCAGTAAATGTATCCCAATTTGCCGGTGTTTGCCCTTGTCCTAGTGAGGCTTCCCAGGAGGTAGTAAAGAAGGAGAGAGAGAGAGAAAGAACCAAGAACCACTGCTGTGGACAGGGTAGGAGGTAATACTAGTAAGTCACAGGGGATTGAGGAGATCATATCTCATAAGGAGAGAGTGGGGAGTCACAGCGGCTCGAGTGGGTGTGTGCACGTGACAACGAGGCTAAGTGTTGGAGCCGCATCCCCTAAACGTGTGACGTTGAGCCCCTCTCCAAGAGCCAGAAGCGCCTAGTGTGATCTCCTAGTATAAGCACTCTACCGAGTTGTGGGTTGGGTTGTCCATAGAGAAGGATCAACGACGACAACACCACCAACCCACAAACACTCTATAATAGTCTTTAGGACTAATTGAGGGGGGGAAAGGAACGGTGCCCAACCGCCCTGTTCATCGGGGTATCGAACGCCAAGCCTGCAAGAAGAGAGGTTATGGTGGGTCAGAGGGGGGGGGGGGGGTGGAGTCCATCTGGAATACCCATTAGCGATAACCATCTTTCCAGGTCCTTGGGTTGAGCCCTTTCCCTTCGCACAAACTTCTGCCACACTGGGAACCAGTACCGACCTTCCATGGGGTTAAGGTCCTCGACCTCTAGTACCATCTTGACGTATACAACAGAGGTCATCCCAGCACTGATCTTCGTGACGCACTAACGGAAGCCACCAGAGCCGCTTCTAACCTCAGTCTGGACACGATCAGCGTCGCCAGTAGGCGCCACCATCTGGTAACTGAAGGCAAGGTATTATCAGTCTTATACGGGCTTCACTAAGGGTCCAGGGGGCCAGATTCACCAAGCAGTTACGCAAGTTCTTACGAACGTGTACATCTTTCGTCAATCTTTGACGGCTTTGGTTACATTTATTAAACAGTTGACAAGCATGAAAACTTCACAATCAACTGTTGTTATTGTTATATGTTAACAGCCTCCTGGTGCTTCGGAGCTCATAAACTGTTGAACAATTGTAAACAAAGTCGCCAAAGATTGAGAAAAGATGGACAGGTTCGTAAGTACTGGCGTAACTGCTTCGTGAATCTGGCCCCAGATGGGTGCTCCTTACCCTCCACAAGACCAGCCCTTCGCGCCACTTGCCACTTACCAAAACAAAACAACAAAAATGGAGCTGTTTTGCCTAGCTATTAACGAACGCAAACAACCCTCCTATAACCTATCGCGGCCGATGCATCGAAAACGTCGATACTACGGTGCTTCCCGCCAAACACACACCGAATGTACGACGTTGGTACAACGTTCGAACAAGATTTTTACACCTAACCAGTTATAACAACCAATATAGCAAGTTGTAACAACGTTCTAATACGTCATAAACACCTTTAAGCCAACATGTAGCAAGTTTATTACAAGTTGTAACAAGCGGAAAATAGAGACAGTTTCGGTTTGTGTTTCCAGGGTTTAATTTATACTAACACGTCGCATTTTTAACGGATTGGTCGATTTTGTAAACGAAATAAAAGGGAGGAGTATTATTAGGCGAGAGAACATACTGCCTAGTTACAGGTTCCCTTTGACTCTCAAGAGAACAGTTTGGAAGATATAACTATTGGTAATAGGTAAATACATATTCTATTAATTTACTACTATTTTTTCACTGTAAAAGGGGATTTTTTTTTTTTTTTTTTTTTTTTTTTTTTTTTTTTTTTTTTAAGACTCGAGTCTGTATTTAACCTCCCGCCCCCCACCCCATGAGGAGCAGGTCGGCCGAACGGACAGCAAGCTGGGCATGTGATCCTGTCGTCCCGGGTTCGATCCTGGGCGCCGGCGAGAAACAATGGGCAGAGTTTCTTTCACCCTATGGCCCGTGTTAACTAGCAGTAAAATAGGTACCTGGGAGTTAGTCAGCTGTCACGGGCTGCTTCCTTGGGGGCGGAGGCCTGGTCGAAGACCGGGCCGCGGGGAACACTAAAAGCCCCGAAATCATCTCAAGATAACCCCCCCCCCCAATTCTCTTGGAAGAAAGGTCTTCCTAATCTAAATGATTTGTTTAAATATTTGCTAATTTTTAATGTTCACCCACAGCGCGGTGGACAGCGGCCTCCACCCGCGGTGGACAGCGGCCTCCACCCGCGGTGGACAGCGGCCTCTACCCGCGGTGGACAGCGGCCTCCACCCGCGGTGGACAGCGGCCTCCACCCGCGGTGGACAGCGGCCTCCACCCGCGGTGGACAGCGGCCTCCACCCGCGGTGGACAGCGGCCTCCACCGCGCTGTGGGTTATGCAGTAAATAGGTACTTGGGAGTTAGACAGCTGTTACGTGCTGCTTCTTGGGTGCTGGAAGAAAAAAAAAAAGAGAAAAAGTGAGTAACAGTTGAGAGTCAGGCCAAAAGAGAATACTTGACGTAGCGCAGCATAGGGAAACGATTTTTGAATTGAACATCTTACAACGTGCGCAGCCCCCAGAAATGTCCTGCACTCCCCGTCAGCGCAGCTTCACGAATCCTCCTGCAGTAGTCGACAGGTCTTCCTCTTCTATGTGGAGCGGTGATCGGAGGTGTTGTGGGGCGGTGATGGGGGGTGTTGTGGAGCGGTGATTGGAGGTGTTGTGGGGCGGTGATGGGAGGTATTGTGGGGTGGTGTTGTGGGGTGGTGATCGGAGGTGTTGTGGGGGTGGTGGTAGTTATGGGTAGTGTTGTGATACACTCAGACTCAGACTCAAGTGTCCCTTGAGTGTGTGATAGTGGGATAGGTCAGGTTAGGCCTCCACCCGCGGTAGACAGCAGCCTCCACCCACGGTAGACAGCAGCCTCCACCCGCGGTAGACAGCAGCCCCCACCCGCGGTAGACAGCAGCCTCCACCCACGGTAGACAGCGGCCTCCACCCACGGTAGACAGCAGCCTCCACCCACGGTAGACAGCAGCTTCCACCCGCGGTAGACAGCAGCCTCCACCCACGGTAGACAGCAGCTTCCACCCGCGGTAGACAGCAGGTTCCACCCGCGGTAGACAGCAGCTTCCACCCGCGGTAGACAGCAGCCTCCACCCACGGTAGACAGCAGCCTCCACCCACGGTAGACAGCAGCTTCCACCCGCGGTAGACAGCAGCTTCCACCCGCGGTAGACAGCAGCCTCCACCCGCGGTAGACAGCAGCCTCCACCCACGGTAGACAGCAGCCTCCACCCACGATAGACAGCAGCTTCCACCCACGGTAGACAGCAGCCTCCACCCACGGTAGACAGCAGCCTCCACCCACGGTAGACAGCAGCCTCCACCCACGGTAGACAGCAGCTTCCACCCACGGTAGACAGCAGCTTCCACCCGCGGTAGACAGCAGCCTCCACCCGGGGTAGACAGCAGCCTCCACCCACGGTAGACAGCAGCCTCCACCCACGGTAGACAGCAGCCTCCACCCACGGTAGACAGCAGCTTCCACCCGCGGTGGACAGAGGCCTAACCTGACCGATCCCTCTATCACACGCTCAAGGGACACTTGAGTCTGACTCGGAGTGTATCACAACACTACCCATAACTATAACCGACCCACAACACTCCCAGTCATCCCCCCCCCCAATGTGTGATGATCGGGGGTGCCCGATCACCACACACCCCCATGATTGGGTGTGTGGTGATCTCCACCCGGCGGTGGCACCACCCGCCCAACCCGGCAGTGGTTAGGTAAACTTCCTTAGAGAGGAAGTTCTACTGCCCTTCCTTAGGGCGGTGGAGGTGGAATCTCCGCGGTATCTGGGTAAGTTACCTCACATTTGCTGTTTGGCCTCGAACAGAATGAGGGAGGGAGGAGAGCAGTGGAGGAGTCTGCAGCCACCTCCACTACTATGCCTCCTCTCTCACTCCATACGAGGTCAAACAGGTCAAGGGTGAGAGGTCTTAAAGGGGTCAACATGGCGGTCCCGCCACCCGCCCAACCTGGCTCCTCAGGTCAGTTCAGTTGCAGGTGTTTTCAGCCTGCCGTGGTCGTCTTAATGGTGGGGGTGGGCTTGGCTCGTGTAATGTTTTACACAATTTTCGTGCCAATTTGTCCATGGGTGGACGGTGTTTTGGATTATCTTCCAGTAGACTATTCGAAATAAGCTCCAGTTCTTTTGGAAGATCCTTACGCGCCTTGATCAGGTTTTGTAAGTTTTTGCCGAACGCGTAGACGTCCTGTGAGGAGTGGGCGGCAAAGGAGTCGAATAAGGTTTCTGCCGCGAAGTGACTCTGGCTGGGGTTTTTGGGGCATTTGGTTGGTTGAGAGTTTGGTTTGGGGCATTTGGTTTGGTTGAGAGTCAGGCCAAAAGAGAATACTTGACGTAGCGCAGCATAGGGAAACGATTTTTGAATTGAACATCTTACAACGTGCGCAGCCCCCAGAAATGTCCTGCACTCCCCGTCAGCGCAGCTTCACGAATCCTCCTGCAGTAGTCGACAGGTCTTCCTCTTCTATGTGGAGCGGTGATCGGAGGTGTTGTGGGGCGGTGATGGGGGGTGTTGTGGAGCGGTGATTGGAGGTGTTGTGGGGCGGTGATGGGAGGTATTGTGGGGTGGTGTTGTGGGGTGGTGATCGGAGGTGTTGTGGGGGTGGTGGTAGTTATGGGTAGTGTTGTGATACACTCAGACTCAGACTCAAGTGTCCCTTGAGTGTGTGATAGTGGGATAGGTCAGGTTAGGCCTCCACCCGCGGTAGACAGCAGCCTCCACCCACGGTAGACAGCAGCCTCCACCCGCGGTAGACAGCAGCCCCCACCCGCGGTAGACAGCAGCCTCCACCCACGGTAGACAGCGGCCTCCACCCACGGTAGACAGCAGCCTCCACCCACGGTAGACAGCAGCTTCCACCCGCGGTAGACAGCAGCCTCCACCCACGGTAGACAGCAGCTTCCACCCGCGGTAGACAGCAGGTTCCACCCGCGGTAGACAGCAGCTTCCACCCGCGGTAGACAGCAGCCTCCACCCACGGTAGACAGCAGCCTCCACCCACGGTAGACAGCAGCTTCCACCCGCGGTAGACAGCAGCTTCCACCCGCGGTAGACAGCAGCCTCCACCCGCGGTAGACAGCAGCCTCCACCCACGGTAGACAGCAGCCTCCACCCACGATAGACAGCAGCTTCCACCCACGGTAGACAGCAGCCTCCACCCACGGTAGACAGCAGCCTCCACCCACGGTAGACAGCAGCCTCCACCCACGGTAGACAGCAGCTTCCACCCACGGTAGACAGCAGCTTCCACCCGCGGTAGACAGCAGCCTCCACCCGGGGTAGACAGCAGCCTCCACCCACGGTAGACAGCAGCCTCCACCCACGGTAGACAGCAGCCTCCACCCACGGTAGACAGCAGCTTCCACCCGCGGTGGACAGAGGCCTAACCTGACCGATCCCTCTATCACACGCTCAAGGGACACTTGAGTCTGACTCGGAGTGTATCACAACACTACCCATAACTATAACCGACCCACAACACTCCCAGTCATCCCCCCCCCCAATGTGTGATGATCGGGGGTGCCCGATCACCACACACCCCCATGATTGGGTGTGTGGTGATCTCCACCCGGCGGTGGCACCACCCGCCCAACCCGGCAGTGGTTAGGTAAACTTCCTTAGAGAGGAAGTTCTACTGCCCTTCCTTAGGGCGGTGGAGGTGGAATCTCCGCGGTATCTGGGTAAGTTACCTCACATTTGCTGTTTGGCCTCGAACAGAATGAGGGAGGGAGGAGAGCAGTGGAGGAGTCTGCAGCCACCTCCACTACTATGCCTCCTCTCTCACTCCATACGAGGTCAAACAGGTCAAGGGTGAGAGGTCTTAAAGGGGTCAACATGGCGGTCCCGCCACCCGCCCAACCTGGCTCCTCAGGTCAGTTCAGTTGCAGGTGTTTTCAGCCTGCCGTGGTCGTCTTAATGGTGGGGGTGGGCTTGGCTCGTGTAATGTTTTACACAATTTTCGTGCCAATTTGTCCATGGGTGGACGGTGTTTTGGATTATCTTCCAGTAGACTATTCGAAATAAGCTCCAGTTCTTTTGGAAGATCCTTACGCGCCTTGATCAGGTTTTGTAAGTTTTTGCCGAACGCGTAGACGTCCTGTGAGGAGTGGGCGGCAAAGGAGTCGAATAAGGTTTCTGCCGCGAAGTGACTCTGGCTGGGGTTTTTGGGGCATTTGGATCCTTTATGCGCCGCCATGGTGAAGTCAACGATGTAGACTTTTTGGTCATGTTTTAGATCGACCATCATATTTTCAAGAGTCACGTTTCCATGGACAAAGCCTTTTTCGTGGATTTTTGCAAACGCCTCAGCTGCAGCCTGGAGTGCCGAGACTGCATCCCTACACGAGCAAATCTCAAGGAACTCTAAGAGACTGAGGTCGCCGACTCCCGTCATTACTAAGACGGGTGGGTTTACACAGCAGCCTAGCACATGGGGGGTGACCCCAGTGTCCTTGAGGGCGTCGAGAGTCACAAATTCGTTGATGAATAAGTCCATCATTCGACTTATACTACCCTGGGTAGGTAGAGCAGTTTTATAGTAAAGATTTTGGCCGCCGTACGAGGCCAGGAACTCGGTCGTGTTTACTCCCTTGAAATGATTAAAAATTACGCTCTTAGATAACAACTTTACCCATGTCTTGTGAGGGAATATCCTTTTGTCATTTTTTGCGTGTACTACTTTTGTCGTGATATCCAATTTTAGAAAGTCGAAATCGTTGTCTGAACTGTCCACTGGCGGCTGGGCAGCGCCAGTCTCCTGGCCTGACCCGGAAGTGCCAGTCTCCTGACCTGGCTTGGTAGTGCCGGTCTCCTGGCCTGGCTCAGTAGTGCTAGTCTCCTGGCCTGGCTCGGTAGTGCCTGTCTCCTGGCCTGGCTCGGTCGTGCCAGACCAGGAGGTGTTTCCGGCCTCCTGTGATCGTCGTGATGTTGGGGGTGGGCTTGGCGTGTCACAATGTTTTGTTTTTCTATTAGATGTTGGGTTAGTGGAGCTAGTGTGAGTGGGATGTGAACCCGCATGCTCTTCCTTTGGCGCTATTTCGGTAAGCTCTGCCATACCTAGATATTTTGGTGTGGTCAGATGATCTGGTCGGGCTAAACATTCTTTTAATGTTTTACACAATTTTCGTGCCAATTTGTCCATGGGTGGACGGTGTTTTGGATTATCTTCCAGTAGACGATACGGAATAAGCTCCAGTTCTTTTGGAAGATCCTTACGCGCCTTGATCAGATTTTGTAAGTTTTTGCCGAACGCGTAGACATCCTGTGAGGAGTGGGCGGCAAAGGAGTCGAATAAGGTTTCTGCCGCGAAGTGACTCTGGCTGGGGTTTTTGGGGCGTTCGGATCCTTCAGGCGCCGCCATGGTGAAGTCAACGATGTAGACCTTTTGGTCATGTTTTAGATCGACCATCATATTTTCAAGAGTCACGTTTCCATGGACAAAGCCTTTTTCGTGGATTTTTGCAAACGCCTCAGCTGCAGCCTGGAGTGCCGAGACTGCCTCCCAACAGGAGCAAATCTCAAGGAACTCTAAGAGACTGAGGTCGCCGACTCCCGTCATTACTAAGGTGGGTGGGGATATACAGCAACCTAGCACACGTGGGGTGACCCCAGTGTCCTTGAGGGCGTCGAGAGTCACAAATTCGTTGAGGAATGAGTCGATCAGTTGTTCATCACTAGCAGTTTTATAGTAAAGATTTTGGCCGCCGTACCAGGCCAGGAACTCCGTCGTCTTTACTCCCTTGAATTGATGAAAAATTACGCTCTTAGATAACAACTTTATCCATGTGTTGTGAGGGAATATCCTTTTGTCCCTTTTTGCGTGTACTACTTTTGTCGTGATATCCAATTTTACAAAGTCGATATCGTTGTCTGAACTGTCTCCTGTCTCCTGGCCTGGCTCGGTCGTGCCAGACCAGGAGGTGTTTCCGGCCTCCCGTGATCGTCGTGATGTTGGGGGTGGGCTTGGCGTGTCACAATGTTTTGTTTTTCTATTAGATGTTGGGTTAGTGGAGCTAGTGTGAGTGGGATGTGAACCCGCATGCTCTTCCTTTGGCGCTATTTCGGTAAGCTCTGCCATACCTAGATATTTTGGTGTGGTCAGATGATCTGGTCGGGCTAAACATTCTTTTAATGTTTTACACAATTTTCGTGCCAATTTGTCCATGGGTGGACGGTGTTTTGGATTATCTTCCAGTAGACGATAAGGAATAAGCTCGAATTCTTTTGGAAGATCCTTACGCGCCTTGATCAGATTTTGTAAGTTTTTGCCGAACGCGTAGACGTCCTGTGAGGAGTGGGCGGCAAAGGAGTCGAATAAGGTTTCTGCCGCGAAGTGACTCTGGCTGGGGTTTTTGGGGCGTTCGGATCCTTCAGGCGCCGCCATGGTGAAGTCAACGATGTAGACCTTTTGGTCATGTTTTAGATCGACCATCATATTTTCAAGAGTCACGTTTCCATGGACAAAGCCTTTTGCATGGATTTTTGCAAACGCCTCAGCTGCAGCCTGGAGTGCCGAGACTGCCTCCCAACAGGAGCAAATCTCAAGGAACTCTAAGAGACTGAGGTCGCCGACTCCCGTCATTACTAAGACGGGTGGGGTTATACAGCAGCCTAGCACACGTGGGGTGACCCCAGTGTCCTTGAGGGCGTCGAGAGTCACAAATTCGTTGAGGAATGAGTCGATCAGTTGTTCATCACTAGCAGTTTTATAGTAAAGATTTTGGCCGCCGTACCAGGCCAGGAACTCCGTCGTCTTTACTCCCTTGAATTGATGAAAAATTACGCTCTTAGATAACAACTTTACCCATGTGTTGTGAGGGAATATCCTTTTGTCCCTTTTTGCGTGTACTACTTTTGTCGTGATATCCAATTTTACAAAGTCGATATCGTTGTCTGAACTGACCACTGGCGGCGGGGCAGCACCAGTCTCCTGGCCTGACCCGGAAGTGCCAGTTTCCTGACCTGGCTTGGTAGTGCCGGTCTCCTGGCCTGGCTCAGTAGTGCTAGTCTCCTGGCCTGGCTCGGTAGTGCCTGTCTCCTGGCCTGGGTCGATAGTACCAGTGTCCTGGGCATGGTGAGCCTCTTTGGCAAGGTCCTGGAGCTGGTCATAGAGGCCGTGGGCCAGGAGATGGCCGAGGAGACCCCACTGTTTGGGCACTTCCTGGTCTGGGTCAGTAGTGCTAGTCTCCTGGCCTGGGTCGGTAGTGCCAGTGTCCTGGGCATGGTGAGCCTCTTTGGCAAGGTCCTGGAGCTGGTCATAGAGGCCGTGGGCCAGGAGATGGCCGAGGAGACCCCACTGTTTGGGCACTTCCTGGTCTGGGTCAGTAGTGCTAGTCTCCTGGCCTGGGTCGGTAGTGTCAGTGTCCTGGCCTGGGTCGGTAGTGCCAGTGTCCTGGCCTGGGTCCTGGCCTGGGTCGGTGGTGCCAGTGTCCTGGCCTGGGTCGATAGTACCAGTGTCCTGGCCTGGGTCGGTAGTGCCAGTGTCCTGGCCTGGGTCGGTAGTGCCAGTGTCCTGGCCTGGGTCGGTAGTGCCAGTGTCCTGGCCTGGGTCGGTGGTGCCAGTGTCCTGGCCTGGGTCGATAGTGCCAGTGTCCTGGCCTGGGTCGGTAGTGCCAGTGTCCTGGGCTGGGTCGGTAGTGCCAGTGTCCTGGCCTGGGTTGGTAGTGCCAGTGTCCTGGCCTGGGTCGGTGGTGCCAGTGTCCTGGCCTGGGTCGGTGGTGCCAGTGTCCTGGCCTGTGTCGGTGGTGCCAGTGTCCTGGCCTGGGTCGATAGTGCTAGTGTCCTGGCCTGGGTCCTGGCCTGGGTCGGTAGTGCCAGTGTCCTGTCCTGGGTCGGTGGTGCCAGTGTCCTGGCCTGGGTCGGTGGTGCCAGTGTCCTGGCCTGGGTCGGTAGTGCCAGTGTCCTGGCCTGGGTCGGTGGCGCCAGTGTCCTGGCCTGGGTCGGTAGTGCCAGTGTCCTGGCCTGGGTCGGTAGTGCCAGTGTCCTGGCCTGGGTCGGTGGTGCCAGTGTCCTGGCCTGGGTCGGTGGTGCCAGTGTCCTGGCCTGGGTCGGTGGTGCCAGTGTCCTGGCCTGGGTCGGTGGTGCCAGTGTCCTGGCCTGGGTCGGTGGTGCCAGTGTCCTGGCATGGGTCGGTGGTGCCAGTGTCCTGGCCTCGGTCGGTGGTGCCAGTGTCCTGGCCTGGGTCGGTGGTGCCAGTGTCCTGGCCTGGGTCGGTGGTGCCAGTGTCCTGGCCTGGGTCGGTGGTGCCAGTGTCCTGGCCTGGGTCGGTGGTGCCAGTGTCCTGGCCTGGGTCGGTGGTGCCAGTGTCCTGGCCGGGGTCGGTGGTGCCAGTGTCCTGGCCTGGGTCGGTGGTGCCAGTGTCCTGGCCGGGGTCGGTGGTGCCAGTGTCCTGGCCGGGGTCGGTGGTCCCAGTGTCCTGGCCTGGGTCGGTGGTGCCAATGTCCTGGCCGGGGTCCTGGCCGGGGTCGATAACGCTGACCTCGCTTTCGCCAGAGGACTGCTGGGGCTCCGTGGTGCTGACCTCGTCCAGGTCAGAGGAGTGGTGGGTGCCCTTGGGTCTATCCCAGCCGTGGGTATAGTAGTAGTATAAGAGGCCCATCACGACGAACACCGCCCCTAACCTGAGGCACCAAGGAAGGACCCCAAGGCCCTGTGCCCCACCACCTGCCCCCACGACGCCTGCGTGACCCAGCGCCCCAGCACCGGCCCCCACGACGAACACCGCCCCTAACCCGAGGCACCAAGGAAGGTCCCCAAGGCCCTGTACCCCGCCACCTGCCCCACCGCCTACCCCGCCACCTGCCCCGCCGCCTGCCCCGCCACCTGCCCCGCCACCTGCCCCGCCACCTGCCCCGCCACCTACCCCGCCACCTACCCCGCCACCTACCCCACCATTTGCCCCAGCACCGGCCTGCAGGAAAAGTGTTGGGATGACACTGCTTTCTGCACTGTTGATGTTTGAGAATTTAAACATTTTAAATTTTGTTGATGTATTTTTTTTATTATTGTTTAGATATTCGCGCACGTTAAGTCGTTAAGTTATTGTTTTAAGTCGGATGTGTTCACTAAACGGTAACTATAGTTATCTTGAGGTTATCTTGAGATGATTTCTGGGCTTTTAGTGTCCCCGCGGCCCGGTCCTCGACCAGGCCTCCACCCCCAGGAAGCAGCCCGTGACAGCTGACTAACACCCAGGTACCTATTTTACTGCTAGGTAACCGGGGCATAGGGTGAAAGAAACTCTGCCGATTGTTTCTCGCCGGCGCTCGGGATCGAACCCGGGACCATAGGATCTCAAGTCCAGCGTGCTGTCCGCTCGGCCGACAGTGTTTGCAACAGTCCACTTCTGTACCTTTGAGTAGACAGTTACCTTAAGTATTGGGGGAGGGGTATTGGGGGAAAATAGGGGGTGTTGGAGGGGGGGGGGGAGTTAAGGCGTGGTAGGAGTAGGGAAGTTACGTATAAGGGACAAGGGAGTGGTGGGATAGGAAAGAGGGATTGTAGGGGGACGGGGGATTGTAGGGGAGAGGGGAAGGGTAGGAGTAACGGTGAGGGAGGAGAGGGGGAGGGCAAGGTGCCAGGCCTGCACTGTGTGTGTGTGTGTGTGTGTGTGTGTGTGTGTGTGTGTGTGTGTGTGTGTGCGTGTGTGTGTGTGTGTGTACTCACCTGTTTGTGCTTGCGGGGGTTGAGCTTTGGCTCTTTGGTCCCGCCTTGTGTGTGTGTGTGTGTGTGTACTCACCTATTTGTTTATTTTACATGTTTATATGTAGTGTGTGTGTGTGTACTCACCTAGTTGTGCTTGCGGGGGTTGAGCTCTGGCTCTTTGGTCCCGCCTCTCAACTGTCAATCAACTGGTGTACAGGTTCCTGAGCCTACTGTTCTCTATCATATCTACAACCTGAAATTGTGTATGGAGTCAGCCTCCACCACATCACTTTTTAATGCATTCAATTTGTCAACCACTCTGACACTAAAAAAGTTCTTTCTAATATCTCTGTGGCTCATTTGGGCACTCAATTTCCATCTATGTCCCCTAGTGCGTGTGCCCCTTGTGGTAAATAGCCTGTCTTTATCTACCCTATCAATTCCTCAGAGAATCTTGTATGTGGTGATCATGTACTCACTAACTCTTGTCTCCCAGTGACGTGAGGTTTAATTGACGTAGTCTCTCCTGGTAGCTCATACCCCTCAATTCGGGTCCTAGTCTGGTGGCAAACCTTTGAACCTTTTCAAGTTTAATCTTTTGCTTGACTAGATATGGACTCCATGCTGGAGCTGCATACTCCCGGATTGGTCTGACATATGTTGTGTACAAAGTTCTGAAAGATTTCTTACACAAGTTTCTAAAGGCCGTTCTTATGTTAGCCAACCTGGCGTATGCCGCTGATGTTATCCTCTTGATATGAGCTTCAGGGGACAGGTCTGGCATAATATCAACCCCCAGGTCTTTCTCTCTCTCTGACTCTTGAAGTATTTCAACGCCCAAATGATACCTTATATCTGGTCTCCAGCTCCCTACACCTTTCTTCATTACATTGCATTTGCTTGTGTTAAACTCTAACAACCATTTGTTCGACCATTCCTGCAGCTTGTCCAGGTCTTCTTGAAGCCTTAAGCTGTCCTACTCTATCTTAATCCTTCTCATAATTTTGGCGTCGTCAGCAAACATTGAGAGAAATGAGTCTATACCCTCTGGGAGATCATTTGCGTATATCAGTATATCCCAGTTCCTGGTCCTCATATCCCAGTTCCTGGTCCTCATATCCCAGCTCCTGGCCCTCATATCTCAGCTCCTGGTCCTCATGTCCCATCTTCTGGTCCTCATAACCCAGGTCCTGGTCCTCATATCCCAGCTCCTGGTCCTCATATCCCAGCTCCTGGTCCTCATATCCCAGCTCCTGGTTCTCATATCCCAGCTCTTGGTCCTCATATCCCAGCTCTTGGTCCTCATTTCCCAGCTCCTGGTTCTCATATCCCAGCTCTTGGTCCTCATATCCCTTCCAAATGCTGTATAATCATACTGACTTGCCACATTCTGCTCATAATTACCTATTAAGAAGACTCAAGCTTTCAAATACAGTTGTGTGTGTGATAAATGTTGTTCTTCGCGAATAACTCGAAACGAGAGATGTGTATTTACAGAGAAGTGGTTTCAAAGTTAATTATATTACGTTAAAGAACTAAGTGTGTATAGAAAATCAGGAGAAAGCGCTAGGTCTTGTTATGATCTCAGCCTGCAGGAGAAACTAGTCTCCCTCCTTGAGAGTTATTCAGCAAGCCTGACCTGATTAGAAGGTCTAGCAAATATTGAGGTAATAACCCATATGTAAAAAAGTTGCTTGGATATATATAACAATTTAAGATTATGGGCAATGAAGAAGAAAACAGATAAATGACTGGCTAGGAGATGTGGATATTTTGCTGGAGGCGTGAGGCTCGCTTCTGGAGGGGCTTTGACCTCACTTGAGTGCCAGACATCGCAGGGGAAAGCCGCGCTCCGTTGAGCTCCTGTCAGAAGGGAACCCATAGTGATATATCTCGAAGAGAAGAGAAGTGTGCAGACGTGCCAGCTGTGGAACTGAGCTGGGAACGTTGTGGTCTCAAGTCCTGGTCGAAGGGGAGAGTTTTAAACCGCCCAGAGGCATTATTGTGGGCCGTGGAAGCACCTTGACCAAGCTCTGTCAGAGGGATAGCGCCCTCGACCAGACGATCTGTGGTAAGCACGGTATACGCCAGTTCATAGTGATTGCTTGTAGTTGGTCGTGTGCCCAGCGACTGTAGCAATGTTTATTTATAAGTTAGACATGTTTTAATAAGGCAGAAAGCCTAAAATAAGAGAGTGAAGAGGGAGGAACACGGAGCGACGTCCGTCCCCTCTGAGCGCTGGCGGGCAACTGAGGGAGCCTGGCTCCTGACGGTGAAGGACCCTCCCGGAGTGAGGAGGCCCGCCGGGCGAGGTGGAGTATGGACCCGCCCAAAACGGGGGAGTCCACTCTCACTGTATGTAGAGGACAGATAGAGGTTTGAGGCAAGCATATTGTGTGGTTATTTTTGTTTATGTGTTAAAGGGGAACATTTTTATTGGAGTGTCGATGGGTTGCAGGTTTGTCTTTGGGGAAGAAGTTGCTGAGAACTTCGAAGCCAGCACAGATGAAGTAGCTGATGAGACTCCAAGGTAGTGGAGCAGAGGACCTCGAGCTGTGAGGAGAAGCGGTGAAGAGGAGTGTCACGTGCTTCTGTAGAGGTGGTGAAGCACCATAGTTGCTCGAGGAAACTTCATGGTGTAGCAGCCAAGAGAGCTGTGGAGGAACCTAGCAGAAGTAGTAGAGCACCATAGTTGCTCAAGGAATCTTCATGATAGCAGCCTGGAGGAGCTGCAGAGGATCCTGGTAGTGAAGCCCGGAAGAACCTGAAGATATCAGGGTAGTGAACTTCCAGAGGTGGAAGGGGAAGTTCTGGTGGATTACTTGTAGGGAGTTGATAGTGTTTGGTTGTCATTAGCGTGCAAGACGCAGTGAGAGGTGAGTGACTGTTTGCATTCTTATGTCAAGGAGTGTTTTACACTGAAGTTTAGAGTTACAGTCGTAGGCTGGATTACCTACAGATGTATGCGTTCTAGGACTGATAGAGTGATCGATTGATCATTGTTGTGTATCAATGAACATTTATACTGATATATGTTATTGCATTCAAATGCTGATTTTCTTTGTACATATTTATAGATACATATATATATTCTCTTGCTGATGGTGCAACAGTGTATGTAGACTTGATCAACTTGAGGTGGTTGATAGTATCAGGTGGTGAACCAGGAGATAGGATACCACTTGGTAAACTGACAATAGAGTTCTGATGGTGTTGGAGAGCAACCTGATTGTAATATTATAGAGTATAGGATTCATTATTACTATATGTGTGTATGTATCGTGTATGTGCTTTGTCCAGTAAATGTATCCCAATTTGCCGGTGTTTGCCCTTGTCCTAGTGAGGCTTCCCAGGAGGTAGTAAAGAAGGAGAGAGAGAGAGAAAGAACCAAGAACCACTGCTGTGGACAGGGTAGGAGGTAATACTAGTAAGTCACAGGGGATTGAGGAGATCATATCTCATAAGGAGAGAGTGGGGAGTCACAGCGGCTCGAGTGGGTGTGTGCACGTGACAACGAGGCTAAGTGTTGGAGCCGCATCCCCTAAACGTGTGACGTTGAGCCCCTGTCCAAGAGCCAGAAGCGCCTAGTGTGATCTCCTAGTATAAGCACTCTACCGAGTTGTGGGTTGGGTTGTCCATAGAGAAGGATCAACGACGACAACACCACCAACCCACAAACACTCTATAATAGTCTTTAGGACTAATTGAGGGGGGGAAAGGAACGGTGCCCAACCGCCCTGTTCATTGGGGTATCGAACGCCAAGCCTGCAAGAAGAGAGGTTATGGTGGGTCTGAGGGGGGGGGGGTGGAGTCCATCTGGAATACCCATTAGCGATAACCATCTTTCCAGGTCCTTGGGTTGAGCCCTTTCCCTTCGCACAAACTTCTGCCACACTGGGAACCAGTACCGACCTTCCATGGGGTTAAGGTCCTCGACCTCTAGTACCATCTTGACGTATACAACAGAGGTCATCCCAGCACTGATCTTCGTGACGCACTAACGGAAGCCACCAGAGCCGCTTCTAACCTCAGTCTGGACACGATCAGCGTCGCCAGTAGGCGCCACCATCTGGTAACTGAAGGCAAGGTATTATCAGTCTTATACGGGCTTCACTAAGGGTCCAGGGGGCCAGATTCACCAAGCAGTTACGCAAGTTCTTACGAACGTGTACATCTTTCGTCAATCTTTGACGGCTTTGGTTACATTTATTAAACAGTTGACAAGCATGAAAACTTCACAATCAACTGTTGTTATTGTTATATGTTAACAGCCTCCTGGTGCTTCGGAGCTCATAAACTGTTGAACAATTGTAAACAAAGTCGCCAAAGATTGAGAAAAGATGGACAGGTTCGTAAGTACTGGCGTAACTGCTTCGTGAATCTGGCCCCAGATGGGTGCTCCTTACCCTCCACAAGACCAGCCCTTCGCGCCACTTGCCACTTACCAAAACAAAACAACAAAAATGGAGCTGTTTTGCCTAGCTATTAACGAACGCAAACAACCCTCCTATAACCTATCGCGGCCGATGCATCGAAAACGTCGATACTACGGTGCTTCCCGCCAAACACACACCGAATGTACGACGTTGGTACAACGTTCGAACAAGATTTTTACACCTAACCAGTTATAACAACCAATATAGCAAGTTGTAACAACGTTCTAATACGTCATAAACACCTTTAAGCCAACATGTAGCAAGTTTATTACAAGTTGTAACAAGCGGAAAATAGAGACAGTTTCGGTTTGTGTTTCCAGGGTTTAATTTATACTAACACGTCGCATTTTTAACGGATTGGTCGATTTTGTAAACAAAATAAAAGGGAGGAGTATTATTAGGCGAGAGAACATACTGCCTAGTTACAGGTTCCCTTTGACTCTCAAGAGAACAGTTTGGAAGATATAACTATTGGTAATAGGTAAATACATATTCTATTAATTTACTACTATTTTTTCACTGTAAAAGGGGATTTTTTTTTTTTTTTTTTTTTTTTTTTTTTTTTTTTTTTTTTTTTTTTTTAAGACTCGAGTCTGTATTTAACCTCCCGCCCCCCACCCCATGAGGAGCAGGTCGGCCGAACGGACAGCAAGCTGGGCATGTGATCCTGTCGTCCCGGGTTCGATCCTGGGCGCCGGCGAGAAACAATGGGCAGAGTTTCTTTCACCCTATGGCCCGTGTTAACTAGCAGTAAAATAGGTACCTGGGAGTTAGTCAGCTGTCACGGGCTGCTTCCTTGGGGGCGGAGGCCTGGTCGAAGACCGGGCCGCGGGGAACACTAAAAGCCCCGAAATCATCTCAAGATAACCCCCCCCCCCAATTCTCTTGGAAGAAAGGTCTTCCTAATCTAAATGATTTGTTTAAATATTTGCTAATTTTTAATGTTCACCCACAGCGCGGTGGACAGCGGCCTCCACCCGCGGTGGACAGCGGCCTCCACCCGCGGTGGACAGCGGCCTCTACCCGCGGTGGACAGCGGCCTCCACCCGCGGTGGACAGCGGCCTCCACCCGCGGTGGACAGCGGCCTCCACCCGCGGTGGACAGCGGCCTCCACCCGCGGTGGACAGCGGCCTCCACCGCGCTGTGGGTTATGCAGTAAATAGGTACTTGGGAGTTAGACAGCTGTTACGTGCTGCTTCTTGGGTGCTGGAAGAAAAAAAAAAAGAGAAAAAGTGAGTAACAGTTGAGAGTCAGGCCAAAAGAGAATACTTGACGTAGCGCAGCATAGGGAAACGATTTTTGAATTGAACATCTTACAACGTGCGCAGCCCCCAGAAATGTCCTGCACTCCCCGTCAGCGCAGCTTCACGAATCCTCCTGCAGTAGTCGACAGGTCTTCCTCTTCTATGTGGAGCGGTGATCGGAGGTGTTGTGGGGCGGTGATGGGGGGTGTTGTGGAGCGGTGATTGGAGGTGTTGTGGGGCGGTGATGGGAGGTATTGTGGGGTGGTGTTGTGGGGTGGTGATCGGAGGTGTTGTGGGGGTGGTGGTAGTTATGGGTAGTGTTGTGATACACTCAGACTCAGACTCAAGTGTCCCTTGAGTGTGTGATAGTGGGATAGGTCAGGTTAGGCCTCCACCCGCGGTAGACAGCAGCCTCCACCCACGGTAGACAGCAGCCTCCACCCGCGGTAGACAGCAGCCCCCACCCGCGGTAGACAGCAGCCTCCACCCACGGTAGACAGCGGCCTCCACCCACGGTAGACAGCAGCCTCCACCCACGGTAGACAGCAGCTTCCACCCGCGGTAGACAGCAGCCTCCACCCACGGTAGACAGCAGCTTCCACCCGCGGTAGACAGCAGGTTCCACCCGCGGTAGACAGCAGCTTCCACCCGCGGTAGACAGCAGCCTCCACCCACGGTAGACAGCAGCCTCCACCCACGGTAGACAGCAGCTTCCACCCGCGGTAGACAGCAGCTTCCACCCGCGGTAGACAGCAGCCTCCACCCGCGGTAGACAGCAGCCTCCACCCACGGTAGACAGCAGCCTCCACCCACGATAGACAGCAGCTTCCACCCACGGTAGACAGCAGCCTCCACCCACGGTAGACAGCAGCCTCCACCCACGGTAGACAGCAGCCTCCACCCACGGTAGACAGCAGCTTCCACCCACGGTAGACAGCAGCTTCCACCCGCGGTAGACAGCAGCCTCCACCCGGGGTAGACAGCAGCCTCCACCCACGGTAGACAGCAGCCTCCACCCACGGTAGACAGCAGCCTCCACCCACGGTAGACAGCAGCTTCCACCCGCGGTGGACAGAGGCCTAACCTGACCGATCCCTCTATCACACGCTCAAGGGACACTTGAGTCTGACTCGGAGTGTATCACAACACTACCCATAACTATAACCGACCCACAACACTCCCAGTCATCCCCCCCCCCAATGTGTGATGATCGGGGGTGCCCGATCACCACACACCCCCATGATTGGGTGTGTGGTGATCTCCACCCGGCGGTGGCACCACCCGCCCAACCCGGCAGTGGTTAGGTAAACTTCCTTAGAGAGGAAGTTCTACTGCCCTTCCTTAGGGCGGTGGAGGTGGAATCTCCGCGGTATCTGGGTAAGTTACCTCACATTTGCTGTTTGGCCTCGAACAGAATGAGGGAGGGAGGAGAGCAGTGGAGGAGTCTGCAGCCACCTCCACTACTATGCCTCCTCTCTCACTCCATACGAGGTCAAACAGGTCAAGGGTGAGAGGTCTTAAAGGGGTCAACATGGCGGTCCCGCCACCCGCCCAACCTGGCTCCTCAGGTCAGTTCAGTTGCAGGTGTTTTCAGCCTGCCGTGGTCGTCTTAATGGTGGGGGTGGGCTTGGCTCGTGTAATGTTTTACACAATTTTCGTGCCAATTTGTCCATGGGTGGACGGTGTTTTGGATTATCTTCCAGTAGACTATTCGAAATAAGCTCCAGTTCTTTTGGAAGATCCTTACGCGCCTTGATCAGGTTTTGTAAGTTTTTGCCGAACGCGTAGACGTCCTGTGAGGAGTGGGCGGCAAAGGAGTCGAATAAGGTTTCTGCCGCGAAGTGACTCTGGCTGGGGTTTTTGGGGCATTTGGATCCTTTATGCGCCGCCATGGTGAAGTCAACGATGTAGACTTTTTGGTCATGTTTTAGATCGACCATCATATTTTCAAGAGTCACGTTTCCATGGACAAAGCCTTTTTCGTGGATTTTTGCAAACGCCTCAGCTGCAGCCTGGAGTGCCGAGACTGCATCCCTACACGAGCAAATCTCAAGGAACTCTAAGAGACTGAGGTCGCCGACTCCCGTCATTACTAAGACGGGTGGGTTTACACAGCAGCCTAGCACATGGGGGGTGACCCCAGTGTCCTTGAGGGCGTCGAGAGTCACAAATTCGTTGATGAATAAGTCCATCATTCGACTTATACTACCCTGGGTAGGTAGAGCAGTTTTATAGTAAAGATTTTGGCCGCCGTACGAGGCCAGGAACTCGGTCGTGTTTACTCCCTTGAAATGATTAAAAATTACGCTCTTAGATAACAACTTTACCCATGTCTTGTGAGGGAATATCCTTTTGTCATTTTTTGCGTGTACTACTTTTGTCGTGATATCCAATTTTAGAAAGTCGAAATCGTTGTCTGAACTGTCCACTGGCGGCTGGGCAGCGCCAGTCTCCTGGCCTGACCCGGAAGTGCCAGTCTCCTGACCTGGCTTGGTAGTGCCGGTCTCCTGGCCTGGCTCAGTAGTGCTAGTCTCCTGGCCTGGCTCGGTAGTGCCTGTCTCCTGGCCTGGCTCGGTCGTGCCAGACCAGGAGGTGTTTCCGGCCTCCTGTGATCGTCGTGATGTTGGGGGTGGGCTTGGCGTGTCACAATGTTTTGTTTTTCTATTAGATGTTGGGTTAGTGGAGCTAGTGTGAGTGGGATGTGAACCCGCATGCTCTTCCTTTGGCGCTATTTCGGTAAGCTCTGCCATACCTAGATATTTTGGTGTGGTCAGATGATCTGGTCGGGCTAAACATTCTTTTAATGTTTTACACAATTTTCGTGCCAATTTGTCCATGGGTGGACGGTGTTTTGGATTATCTTCCAGTAGACGATACGGAATAAGCTCCAGTTCTTTTGGAAGATCCTTACGCGCCTTGATCAGATTTTGTAAGTTTTTGCCGAACGCGTAGACATCCTGTGAGGAGTGGGCGGCAAAGGAGTCGAATAAGGTTTCTGCCGCGAAGTGACTCTGGCTGGGGTTTTTGGGGCGTTCGGATCCTTCAGGCGCCGCCATGGTGAAGTCAACGATGTAGACCTTTTGGTCATGTTTTAGATCGACCATCATATTTTCAAGAGTCACGTTTCCATGGACAAAGCCTTTTTCGTGGATTTTTGCAAACGCCTCAGCTGCAGCCTGGAGTGCCGAGACTGCCTCCCAACAGGAGCAAATCTCAAGGAACTCTAAGAGACTGAGGTCGCCGACTCCCGTCATTACTAAGGTGGGTGGGGATATACAGCAACCTAGCACACGTGGGGTGACCCCAGTGTCCTTGAGGGCGTCGAGAGTCACAAATTCGTTGAGGAATGAGTCGATCAGTTGTTCATCACTAGCAGTTTTATAGTAAAGATTTTGGCCGCCGTACCAGGCCAGGAACTCCGTCGTCTTTACTCCCTTGAATTGATGAAAAATTACGCTCTTAGATAACAACTTTATCCATGTGTTGTGAGGGAATATCCTTTTGTCCCTTTTTGCGTGTACTACTTTTGTCGTGATATCCAATTTTACAAAGTCGATATCGTTGTCTGAACTGTCTCCTGTCTCCTGGCCTGGCTCGGTCGTGCCAGACCAGGAGGTGTTTCCGGCCTCCCGTGATCGTCGTGATGTTGGGGGTGGGCTTGGCGTGTCACAATGTTTTGTTTTTCTATTAGATGTTGGGTTAGTGGAGCTAGTGTGAGTGGGATGTGAACCCGCATGCTCTTCCTTTGGCGCTATTTCGGTAAGCTCTGCCATACCTAGATATTTTGGTGTGGTCAGATGATCTGGTCGGGCTAAACATTCTTTTAATGTTTTACACAATTTTCGTGCCAATTTGTCCATGGGTGGACGGTGTTTTGGATTATCTTCCAGTAGACGATAAGGAATAAGCTCGAATTCTTTTGGAAGATCCTTACGCGCCTTGATCAGATTTTGTAAGTTTTTGCCGAACGCGTAGACGTCCTGTGAGGAGTGGGCGGCAAAGGAGTCGAATAAGGTTTCTGCCGCGAAGTGACTCTGGCTGGGGTTTTTGGGGCGTTCGGATCCTTCAGGCGCCGCCATGGTGAAGTCAACGATGTAGACCTTTTGGTCATGTTTTAGATCGACCATCATATTTTCAAGAGTCACGTTTCCATGGACAAAGCCTTTTGCATGGATTTTTGCAAACGCCTCAGCTGCAGCCTGGAGTGCCGAGACTGCCTCCCAACAGGAGCAAATCTCAAGGAACTCTAAGAGACTGAGGTCGCCGACTCCCGTCATTACTAAGACGGGTGGGGTTATACAGCAGCCTAGCACACGTGGGGTGACCCCAGTGTCCTTGAGGGCGTCGAGAGTCACAAATTCGTTGAGGAATGAGTCGATCAGTTGTTCATCACTAGCAGTTTTATAGTAAAGATTTTGGCCGCCGTACCAGGCCAGGAACTCCGTCGTCTTTACTCCCTTGAATTGATGAAAAATTACGCTCTTAGATAACAACTTTACCCATGTGTTGTGAGGGAATATCCTTTTGTCCCTTTTTGCGTGTACTACTTTTGTCGTGATATCCAATTTTACAAAGTCGATATCGTTGTCTGAACTGACCACTGGCGGCGGGGCAGCACCAGTCTCCTGGCCTGACCCGGAAGTGCCAGTTTCCTGACCTGGCTTGGTAGTGCCGGTCTCCTGGCCTGGCTCAGTAGTGCTAGTCTCCTGGCCTGGCTCGGTAGTGCCTGTCTCCTGGCCTGGGTCGATAGTACCAGTGTCCTGGGCATGGTGAGCCTCTTTGGCAAGGTCCTGGAGCTGGTCATAGAGGCCGTGGGCCAGGAGATGGCCGAGGAGACCCCACTGTTTGGGCACTTCCTGGTCTGGGTCAGTAGTGCTAGTCTCCTGGCCTGGGTCGGTAGTGCCAGTGTCCTGGGCATGGTGAGCCTCTTTGGCAAGGTCCTGGAGCTGGTCATAGAGGCCGTGGGCCAGGAGATGGCCGAGGAGACCCCACTGTTTGGGCACTTCCTGGTCTGGGTCAGTAGTGCTAGTCTCCTGGCCTGGGTCGGTAGTGTCAGTGTCCTGGCCTGGGTCGGTAGTGCCAGTGTCCTGGCCTGGGTCCTGGCCTGGGTCGGTGGTGCCAGTGTCCTGGCCTGGGTCGATAGTACCAGTGTCCTGGCCTGGGTCGGTAGTGCCAGTGTCCTGGCCTGGGTCGGTAGTGCCAGTGTCCTGGCCTGGGTCGGTAGTGCCAGTGTCCTGGCCTGGGTCGGTGGTGCCAGTGTCCTGGCCTGGGTCGATAGTGCCAGTGTCCTGGCCTGGGTCGGTAGTGCCAGTGTCCTGGGCTGGGTCGGTAGTGCCAGTGTCCTGGCCTGGGTTGGTAGTGCCAGTGTCCTGGCCTGGGTCGGTGGTGCCAGTGTCCTGGCCTGGGTCGGTGGTGCCAGTGTCCTGGCCTGTGTCGGTGGTGCCAGTGTCCTGGCCTGGGTCGATAGTGCTAGTGTCCTGGCCTGGGTCCTGGCCTGGGTCGGTAGTGCCAGTGTCCTGTCCTGGGTCGGTGGTGCC
Organism: Procambarus clarkii; assembly: GCF_040958095.1. Lineage (NCBI taxonomy): Eukaryota > Metazoa > Arthropoda > Malacostraca > Decapoda > Cambaridae > Procambarus > Procambarus clarkii. The sequence continues at coordinate 41,823,831 of NC_091151.1, read as the reverse complement.
AGTGTCCTGGCCTGGGTCGGTGGTGCCAGTGTCCTGGCCTGGGTCGGTAGTGCCAGTGTCCTGGCCTGGGTCGGTGGCGCCAGTGTCCTGGCCTGGGTCGGTAGTGCCAGTGTCCTGGCCTGGGTCGGTAGTGCCAGTGTCCTGGCCTGGGTCGGTGGTGCCAGTGTCCTGGCCTGGGTCGGTGGTGCCAGTGTCCTGGCCTGGGTCGGTGGTGCCAGTGTCCTGGCCTGGGTCGGTGGTGCCAGTGTCCTGGCCTGGGTCGGTGGTGCCAGTGTCCTGGCATGGGTCGGTGGTGCCAGTGTCCTGGCCTCGGTCGGTGGTGCCAGTGTCCTGGCCTGGGTCGGTGGTGCCAGTGTCCTGGCCTGGGTCGGTGGTGCCAGTGTCCTGGCCTGGGTCGGTGGTGCCAGTGTCCTGGCCTGGGTCGGTGGTGCCAGTGTCCTGGCCTGGGTCGGTGGTGCCAGTGTCCTGGCCGGGGTCGGTGGTGCCAGTGTCCTGGCCTGGGTCGGTGGTGCCAGTGTCCTGGCCGGGGTCGGTGGTGCCAGTGTCCTGGCCGTGGTCGGTGGTCCCAGTGTCCTGGCCTGGGTCGGTGGTGCCAATGTCCTGGCCGGGGTCCTGGCCGGGGTCGATAACGCTGACCTCGCTTTCGCCAGAGGACTGCTGGGGCTCCGTGGTGCTGACCTCGTCCAGGTCAGAGGAGTGGTGGGTGCCCTTGGGTCTATCCCAGCCGTGGGTATAGTAGTAGTATAAGAGGCCCATCACGACGAACACCGCCCCTAACCTGAGGCACCAAGGAAGGACCCCAAGGCCCTGTGCCCCACCACCTGCCCCCACGACGCCTGCGTGACCCAGCGCCCCAGCACCGGCCCCCACGACGAACACCGCCCCTAACCCGAGGCACCAAGGAAGGTCCCCAAGGCCCTGTACCCCGCCACCTGCCCCACCGCCTACCCCGCCACCTGCCCCACCGCCTGCCCCGCCACCTGCCCCGCCACCTGCCCCGCCACCTGCCCCGCCACCTGCCCCGCCACCTACCCCGCCACCTACCCCGCCACCTACCCCGCCACCTACCCCACCATTTGCCCCAGCACCGGCCTGCAGGAAAAGTGTTGGGATGACACTGCTTTCTGCACTGTTGATGTTTGAGAATTTAAACATTTTAAATTTTGTTGATGTATTTTTTTTATTATTGTTTAGATATTCGCGCACGTTAAGTCGTTAAGTTATTGTTTTAAGTCGGATGTGTTCACTAAACGGTAACTATAGTTATCTTGAGGTTATCTTGAGATGATTTCTGGGCTTTTAGTGTCCCCGCGGCCCGGTCCTCGACCAGGCCTCCACCCCCAGGAAGCAGCCCGTGACAGCTGACTAACACCCAGGTACCTATTTTACTGCTAGGTAACCGGGGCATAGGGTGAAAGAAACTCTGCCGATTGTTTCTCGCCGGCGCTCGGGATCGAACCCGGGACCATAGGATCTCAAGTCCAGCGTGCTGTCCGCTCGGCCGACAGTGTTTGCAACAGTCCACTTCTGTACCTTTGAGTAGACAGTTACCTTAAGTATTGGGGGAGGGGTATTGGGGGAAAATAGGGGGTGTTGGAGGGGGGGGGGAGTTAAGGCGTGGTAGGAGTAGGGAAGTTACGTATAAGGGACAAGGGAGTGGTGGGATAGGAAAGAGGGATTGTAGGGGGACGGGGGATTGTAGGGGAGAGGGGAAGGGTAGGAGTAACGGTGAGGGAGGAGAGGGGGAGGGCAAGGTGCCAGGCCTGCACTGTGTGTGTGTGTGTGTGTGTGTGTGTGTGTGTGTGTGTGTGTGTGTGTGTGTGTGTGCGTGTGTGTGTGTGTGTGTACTCACCTGTTTGTGCTTGCGGGGGTTGAGCTTTGGCTCTTTGGTCCCGCCTTGTGTGTGTGTGTGTGTGTGTACTCACCTATTTGTTTATTTTACATGTTTATATGTAGTGTGTGTGTGTGTACTCACCTAGTTGTGCTTGCGGGGGTTGAGCTCTGGCTCTTTGGTCCCGCCTCTCAACTGTCAATCAACTGGTGTACAGGTTCCTGAGCCTACTGTTCTCTATCATATCTACAACCTGAAATTGTGTATGGAGTCAGCCTCCACCACATCACTTTTTAATGCATTCAATTTGTCAACCACTCTGACACTAAAAAAGTTCTTTCTAATATCTCTGTGGCTCATTTGGGCACTCAATTTCCATCTATGTCCCCTAGTGCGTGTGCCCCTTGTGGTAAATAGCCTGTCTTTATCTACCCTATCAATTCCTCAGAGAATCTTGTATGTGGTGATCATGTACTCACTAACTCTTGTCTCCCAGTGACGTGAGGTTTAATTGACGTAGTCTCTCCTGGTAGCTCATACCCCTCAATTCGGGTCCTAGTCTGGTGGCAAACCTTTGAACCTTTTCAAGTTTAATCTTTTGCTTGACTAGATATGGACTCCATGCTGGAGCTGCATACTCCCGGATTGGTCTGACATATGTTGTGTACAAAGTTCTGAAAGATTTCTTACACAAGTTTCTAAAGGCCGTTCTTATGTTAGCCAACCTGGCGTATGCCGCTGATGTTATCCTCTTGATATGAGCTTCAGGGGACAGGTCTGGCATAATATCAACCCCCAGGTCTTTCTCTCTCTCTGACTCTTGAAGTATTTCATCGCCCAAATGATACCTTATATCTGGTCTCCAGCTCCCTACACCTTTCTTCATTACATTGCATTTGCTTGTGTTAAACTCTAACAACCATTTGTTCGACCATTCCTGCAGCTTGTCCAGGTCTTCTTGAAGCCTTAAGCTGTCCTACTCTATCTTAATCCTTCTCATAATTTTGGCGTCGTCAGCAAACATTGAGAGAAATGAGTCTATACCCTCTGGGAGATCATTTGCGTATATCAGTATATCCCAGTTCCTGGTCCTCATATCCCAGTTCCTGGTCCTCATATCCCAGCTCCTGGCCCTCATATCTCAGCTCCTGGTCCTCATGTCCCATCTTCTGGTCCTCATAACCCAGGTCCTGGTCCTCATATCCCAGCTCCTGGTCCTCATATCCCAGCTCCTGGTCCTCATATCCCAGCTCCTGGTTCTCATATCCCAGCTCTTGGTCCTCATATCCCAGCTCTTGGTCCTCATTTCCCAGCTCCTGGTTCTCATATCCCAGCTCTTGGTCCTCATATCCCTTCCAAATGCTGTATAATCATACTGACTTGCCACATTCTGCTCATAATTACCTATTAAGAAGACTCAAGCTTTCAAATACAGTTGTGTGTGTGATAAATGTTGTTCTTCGCGAATAACTCGAAACGAGAGATGTGTATTTACAGAGAAGTGGTTTCAAAGTTAATTATATTACGTTAAAGAACTAAGTGTGTATAGAAAATCAGGAGAAAGCGCTAGGTCTTGTTATGATCTCAGCCTGCAGGAGAAACTAGTCTCCCTCCTTGAGAGTTATTCAGCAAGCCTGACCTGATTAGAAGGTCTAGCAAATATTGAGGTAATAACCCATATGTAAAAAAGTTGCTTGGATATATATAACAATTTAAGATTATGGGCAATGAAGAAGAAAACAGATAAATGACTGGCTAGGAGATGTGGATATTTTGCTGGAGGCGTGAGGCTCGCTTCTGGAGGGGCTTTGACCTCACTTGAGTGCCAGACATCGCAGGGGAAAGCCGCGCTCCGTTGAGCTCCTGTCAGAAGGGAACCCATAGTGATATATCTCGAAGAGAAGAGAAGTGTGCAGACGTGCCAGCTGTGGAACTGAGCTGGGAACGTTGTGGTCTCAAGTCCTGGTCGAAGGGGAGAGTTTTAAACCGCCCAGAGGCATTATTGTGGGCCGTGGAAGCACCTTGACCAAGCTCTGTCAGAGGGATAGCGCCCTCGACCAGACGATCTGTGGTAAGCACGGTATACGCCAGTTCATAGTGATTGCTTGTAGTTGGTCGTGTGCCCAGCGACAGTAGCAATGTTTATTTATAAGTTAGACATGTTTTAATAAGGCAGAAAGCCTAAAATAAGAGAGTGAAGAGGGAGGAACACGGAGCGACGTCCGTCCCCTCTGAGCGCTGGCGGGCAACTGAGGGAGCCTGGCTCCTGACGGTGAAGGACCCTCCCGGAGTGAGGAGGCCCGCCGGGCGATGTGGAGTATGGACCCGCCCAAAACGGGGGAGTCCACTCTCACTGTATGTAGAGGACAGATAGAGGTTTGAGGCAAGCATATTGTGTGGTTATTTTTGTTTATGTGTTAAAGGGGAACATTTTTATTGGAGTGTCGATGGGTTGCAGGTTTGTCTTTGGGGAAGAAGTTGCTGAGAACTTCGAAGCCAGCACAGATGAAGTAGCTGATGAGACTCCAAGGTAGTGGAGCAGAGGACCTCGAGCTGTGAGGAGAAGCGGTGAAGAGGAGTGTCACGTGCTTCTGTAGAGGTGGTGAAGCACCATAGTTGCTCGAGGAAACTTCATGGTGTAGCAGCCAAGAGAGCTGTGGAGGAACCTAGCAGAAGTAGTAGAGCACCATAGTTGCTCAAGGAATCTTCATGATAGCAGCCTGGAGGAGCTGCAGAGGATCCTGGTAGTGAAGCCCGGAAGAACCTGAAGATATCAGGGTAGTGAACTTCCAGAGGTGGAAGGGGAAGTTCTGGTGGATTACTTGTAGGGAGTTGATAGTGTTTGGTTGTCATTAGCGTGCAAGACGCAGTGAGAGGTGAGTGACTGTTTGCATTCTTATGTCAAGGAGTGTTTTACACTGAAGTTTAGAGTTACAGTCGTAGGCTGGATTACCTACAGATGTATGCGTTCTAGGACTGATAGAGTGATCGATTGATCATTGTTGTGTATCAATGAACATTTATACTGATATATGTTATTGCATTCAAATGCTGATTTTCTTTGTACATATTTATAGATACATATATATATTCTCTTGCTGATGGTGCAACAGTGTATGTAGACTTGATCAACTTGAGGTGGTTGATAGTATCAGGTGGTGAACCAGGAGATAGGATACCACTTGGTAAACTGACAATAGAGTTCTGATGGTGTTGGAGAGCAACCTGATTGTAATATTATAGAGTATAGGATTCATTATTACTATATGTGTGTATGTATCGTGTATGTGCTTTGTCCAGTAAATGTATCCCAATTTGCCGGTGTTTGCCCTTGTCCTAGTGAGGCTTCCCAGGAGGTAGTAAAGAAGGAGAGAGAGAGAGAAAGAACCAAGAACCACTGCTGTGGACAGGGTAGGAGGTAATACTAGTAAGTCACAGGGGATTGAGGAGATCATATCTCATAAGGAGAGAGTGGGGAGTCACAGCGGCTCGAGTGGGTGTGTGCACGTGACAACGAGGCTAAGTGTTGGAGCCGCATCCCCTAAACGTGTGACGTTGAGCCCCTCTCCAAGAGCCAGAAGCGCCTAGTGTGATCTCCTAGTATAAGCACTCTACCGAGTTGTGGGTTGGGTTGTCCATAGAGAAGGATCAACGACGACAACACCACCAACCCACAAACACTCTATAATAGTCTTTAGGACTAATTGAGGGGGGGAAAGGAACGGTGCCCAACCGCCCTGTTCATTGGGGTATCGAACGCCAAGCCTGCAAGAAGAGAGGTTATGGTGGGTCAGAGGGGGGGGGGGGGGGTGGAGTCCATCTGGAATACCCATTAGCGATAACCATCTTTCCAGGTCCTTGGGTTGAGCCCTTTCCCTTCGCACAAACTTCTGCCACACTGGGAACCAGTACCGACCTTCCATGGAGTTAAGGTCCTCGACCTCTAGTACCATCTTGACGTATACAACAGAGGTCATCCCAGCACTGATCTTCGTGACGCACTAACGGAAGCCACCAGAGCCGCTTCTAACCTCAGTCTGGACACGATCAGCGTCGCCAGTAGGCGCCACCATCTGGTAACTGAAGGCAAGGTATTATCAGTCTTATACGGGCTTCACTAAGGGTCCAGGGGGCCAGATTCACCAAGCAGTTACGCAAGTTCTTACGAACGTGTACATCTTTCGTCAATCTTTGACGGCTTTGGTTACATTTATTAAACAGTTGACAAGCATGAAAACTTCACAATCAACTGTTGTTATTGTTATATGTTAACAGCCTCCTGGTGCTTCGGAGCTCATAAACTGTTGAACAATTGTAAACAAAGTCGCCAAAGATTGAGAAAAGATGGACAGGTTCGTAAGTACTGGCGTAACTGCTTCGTGAATCTGGCCCCAGATGGGTGCTCCTTACCCTCCACAAGACCAGCCCTTCGCGCCACTTGCCACTTACCAAAACAAAACAACAAAAATGGAGCTGTTTTGCCTAGCTATTAACGAACGCAAACAACCCTCCTATAACCTATCGCGGCCGATGCATCGAAAACGTCGATACTACGGTGCTTCCCGCCAAACACACACCGAATGTACGACGTTGGTACAACGTTCGAACAAGATTTTTACACCTAACCAGTTATAACAACCAATATAGCAAGTTGTAACAACGTTCTAATACGTCATAAACACCTTTAAGCCAACATGTAGCAAGTTTATTACAAGTTGTAACAAGCGGAAAATAGAGACAGTTTCGGTTTGTGTTTCCAGGGTTTAATTTATACTAACACGTCGCATTTTTAACGGATTGGTCGATTTTGTAAACAAAATAAAAGGGAGGAGTATTATTAGGCGAGAGAACATACTGCCTAGTTACAGGTTCCCTTTGACTCTCAAGAGAACAGTTTGGAAGATATAACTATTGGTAATAGGTAAATACATATTCTATTAATTTATATTATAGACTGTGGGTTGGTTGGTGTTGTCGTCGTCGATCCTTCTCTATGGACAACCCAACCCACAACTCGGCAGAGTGCTTATACTAGGAGATCACCCTTGGCGCTTCTGGCTCTTGGAGAGGGGCTCAACGTCACACGTTTAGGGGATGCGGCTCCAACACTTAGCCTCGTTGTCACGTGCACACACCCACTCGAGCCGCTGGGACTCCCCACTCTCTCCTTATGAGATATGATCTCCTCAATCCCCTAGGACTTACTAGTATTACCTCTTACCCTGTCCACAGCAGTGGTTCTTGGTTCTTTCTCTCTCTCTCTCCTTCTTCACTACTTCCTGGGAAGCCTCACTAGGACAAGGGCAAACACCAGCAAATTGTGACACATTTACTGAACAAAGCACATACACGATACATACACACATATAATAATAATGAATCCTATACTCTATAATATCACAATCAGGTTGCACTCCAATACCATCAGAACTCTATTATCGGCTTATCAAGTGGTATCCTATCTCCTGGTTCACCACCTGATACTATCAACCTCCTCAAATTGACCAAGCCTACGTACACTTTTGCACCATCAGCAAGATAACATATATATATATATAGAAAATCAGCATTTGAATGCAATAACATATACCAGTATAAATGTTCATTGATACTTCAGTATAAAAAACTCCTTGACATAAGAATGCCAACAGTCACTCACCTCTCACTGCGTCTTGCACGCTAATGACAACCAAACACTATCAACTCCCTACTAGTAATCCACCAGAACTTCCCCTTCCACCTCTGGAAGTTCACAACCCTAATATCCTTAGGTTCTTCCGGGCTTCACTACCAGGATCCTCTGCAGCTCCTCCCGGCTGCTATCATGAAGTTTCCTTGTGCAACTACGGTGCTTCACCCTTCTGTTAGGTTCTTCCACAGCTCTCTTGGCTGCTACACCACCTCTACAGAAGCACGTGACACTCCTCTTCACTGCTGCTTCTCCTCACAGCTCGAGGTCCTCTGCTCCACTACCTTGGAGTCTCATCAGCTACATCATCTGCTGGCTTCGAAGTTCTCAGCAACTTCTTCCCCAAAAGACAAACCTGCAACCCATCGACACTCCAATAAAATGTTCCCCTTTAACCATAAACAAAAATAACCACACAATATGCTTGCCTCAAACCTCTATCTGTTCTCTACATACAGTGAGAGTGGACTCCCCCGTTTTGGGCGGGTCCATACTCCACCTCGCCTGGCGGCGGTCCTCACTCGCTGGGAGGGTCTTCCTCCATCCGGAGCCAGGCTCCCTCAGTCGTCCGCCAGCGCTCAGAGGGGGCGGACGTCGCTCCGTGTTCCTCCCTCTTCACTCTACTATTTCAGGCTTTCTGCCTTATTAAAACATGTCTAACTTATAAATAAACATTGCTACTGTCGCTGGGCACACGACCAACTACAAGCAATCACTATGAACTGGCGTTTATCGTGCTTACCACAGATTAATTGGTCGAGGGCGCTTTCCCTCTGACGGCGTCTGGTCAGGGCGCTCCACACAGCCCACAATAATGCTTCTGGGCGATTTAATATCTGCTCGTCGACCAGGACTTGAGACCACAACGTTCCCAGCTCGATTCCACAGCTGGTACGTCCGCACACTTCTCTTCTCTTCGAGATATATCACTAGGGGTTCCCTTCTGACGGGAGCTCAACGGAGCGCGGCTTCCCCCTGCGATGTCTGGCACTCAAGTGAGGTCAAGGTCCTCCGGAAGCGAGCCTCACGCCTCCAGCAAAATGTCCACATCTCCTAGCCAGTCATTTATCTATTTTCTTCTGCATTGCCCATAATCTTAAACTGTTACACATATCCAACCAACTATTTTACATATGCGTTATCACCTCAATACTTGCTAGACCTTCTAATCAGGTCAGGCTTGCTGAATAACTCTCAAGAAGGGAGACTCGTTTCTCCTGCAGGCTGAGATCATAACACTCCCCTCCCCTTATTTTTGAGAGTTATTCCAGTGGCAAAGCTCGGGATAATACATCCGCCACTACACTGTCTCGTTCTTCACCCCATATACTCTCTTAGGAGTCTACAATTAATTCGTTGCACCTTGCAACATCTGGCACACCACGTGCCAGAAACATGATCTTCTCACAAACGATTTGACCTCTCTGACACCTCAAAGCTAGGCTGTCCTCCTTGGACGCCTGCACTCCATCGGTCCACTCTACTTACTGTCTCCACCCTCCATTTCCTCGTCTTCTTCTCTTCACGTCCAGAGTCAGACATCTACTGTCTGTACCTCCTCTGTCGTTTTCACACTTCCATCTACTGCCGTTATACTTCCGCCTCCTGTCATCATACTTCACTTCCTCGTCTTCACCGACGATCCTCCCTTGCGTCTCCGCATTTATCCAAGATCTCATCCTGTCTGACTTCCATCGAGTCCTCGGCTTTCTTCTATTCCTCCATGCTTGTATCATCTTCCTCTTCCCACACTTTTCACTTCTATACAACTCCATTTCTTCTCCTTCAACTCTTCTTCGTTCCCTAAAAGTTTCTTCGAGCACTGCACTACATCCAACAGCACTCGACCATACATGTCGCTTTGCCTCTCCCAGAGTGCTCGTAAGCATCTCTCCACACATACTGTCTCTTCTCCTTTCATTTTCTCGGCTACTACTCTTCTTCACTATCTCTCCGCCACGTTTTCTGTGAAACATGTCAACTCCTGACATCTCAAACAACTTAACTCCACTATCCAGATGCCTCTGTGCTCGTGGACAACTTGACGCTCTACTTCCGTCCTCAGTCTGTCCACATCTTTCCTCATTTCTACTCAGCACAGTTGCATTCACCTTCCGACTCTCAATTTCAGCAGTCTGGACTCTACTCAGGTTCGCTCTCTTCACATGAGTTTTCTTCGGCTGGGTCATCTTCACTTTTGACCTCACCGAGACTTCATTTGCCTGGGCTGGACCTTCATCAAACAGCCACGCTATATCTACGTCGATATCTTCTACCGGTTTAATCGACACTGTCTCACCTTCTCCAGTGTCTTCCTTGTCGGCCACCTCTGCCTTCGTCACTACCGAGACAGGGTACTCAATGGCTTGGCGGTCTCCTGACTCATCTTCTCGGATGTCAGTCAGGTTCACACCCTCAGGTGTCCCACCCGTGCCATGGCCTTCTGGGCCCTCCTCTGGCACAGTCTCCGCTATGACTCTTGGCAACACCTTTGTCCCGCACAAGTCATTCCCCAGGATCACTTGGACTCCTGGAACAGGTATGTCGGGGCACACTCCCAACATCACCTCCGCCGACACATATTCCGACCTTAGCTGGACAGCACATACGGGCATGTCACTCTCCGACAATAACCCATATACTTTCATCTTCCCACTGCCAGCTAATCGTCGATCATTCCCAATCAGGCTTCTCGCAATCAAGCTCTGATTAGCTCCGGTATCTCTTAAGATACCAACTTCTACCTCAGGTTGGCCTCCTATACTGATCCAACCTTTACTCATGAACGGCCTATACCTCTCGTTCACTAAGTTTGATCTCTGTGGTTTGTCTCGGAACACATTAGTATATTTACCTCGGGGGTCACACATGGCCAGGGTCACAACTCTCTTGCCCTGCCGACAATCTCGCATCACGTGACCCAATCCGTTACATTGGTAACATCTCATCTGTGAAAAATCTCTCCTATATGTACCAGAGTAGCTCTGACTCTGCCCACTCGTATTGGAGTTCCTCGGGCCAGACGTACTACTCGCACTCTGTGGAGCTTTACTGGATTCTTGATTCCCTGGATCACGATTAGTTTCTTGTTTAGCTCCTCCATCTTCACTTTCAGACGAAGTGCGCGACCTACTCTTCTGAGTTTTAGGGTACTTACTTTTATCTGCCCATTTATCAAAATTTTTCTCACCCCAGACTCTTCTGGGTCTTTCATAATTTCTTCCTCCCCAGACTCCATTGGATCTGCCATTGCTGCGTCTCACCTCGCTTCTCACTCTGTTCTCCCTCAAGCTCTTGTATGCTTCAGTAATCATATCCGCCCTATCTGCGGCATGTTTCACCTCCATTATCCCTGCTTCTTGGATCTTGAACTTTGTTTCGGGATGCATCATCTCCAAGAACTTTTCCATGACCATCAGTTGCTTCAGGTCAGCGTAAGATCCAACTCCAGCAGCCTCAATCCACTTCTGGAATCGTCTTTCCAGATCTCTTGCTGTCCCAGCAAACGTACATGCTCCAACTTTGCTCATCTCTCTGAAGCGCTTCCTATAAGCTTCTGGGGTTAACTGAAACGAGCGCAATATGCTGCTCTTTACTGTGGCGTAATCCTGGCACTCTTCCAGCGACAATTGGGTGTATGCCTCCCTGGCTGCACCGGTCAATCTTAACTGGACCAGCTGGGCCCATTCCTCCTGTGGCCACTCCTTGATACTGGCTACTTTCTCAAAATGCTCGAAGAAGCTCTCTGCCTCTTCGGGCACAAACAAGGGAATGTCCTTCTCCCTAACCCTAACATCTGGTGGGTGTGATACCTGGGTGGTGCTCTCTGGCAACCCATGTTCAATCCTTTGCTCAGCCAAGGTTCTGTTCGCTTCTATCTGCATTTGTTTTGTTCTCTCTTTTTCTTTTTCGACCTCTAGTCTTGCTTTCTCTTTTTCTTTCTCTTGTTCCAACTCCAGTTCCCTTACTCTGGTTTTCTCTTTTTCTACTTCCAGTTTGGTTTTCTCTTTTTCTACTTCCAGTCTGGTTTTCTCTTTTTCTACTTCCAGTCTGGTTTTCTCTTTTTCTACTTCCAGTCTGGTTTTCTCTTTTTCCTTCTCGGCTTCATTTTTCATCTGAAGTTCTAATTTCATCTTTTCCAGCTGGAACTGTCTCTCCTTGTCCTCACGCTGCATCTGGAGCTCTAACTGGAATCTCTCCAAGCTCCTATTCCGGCTACTCCTGCTACTGCGGCTACTCTTGCTGCTCCTACTCGATCCCTGGGATCTCACGTCATCCTGCCCATCATCCTCCTTTCTACTTTCAGCTCCTTCCTGGGCTCCTTGTTCTGCCGCTTCACTTCTGGCTCTCAACTGCTTCAGGATCTCATCCTTCATCCCAGCTACTTTAGATGCTTTCAACCTGATGCCACATTTTTCTGCTATTTGTTTCAATTGATCCCTCGTGCAACCTTCTAAATCCTCAGGCTTGCCTGACTCCACAAACGCTTGCACCTTATCCATCTTGTCCTGTGAGTCTTCCCAAGAGAGAGAGTATACACCTGCGGTCACGCAGTTTATTTCAGCAAGGGTGTACAAATCCACTCTTGGACAGGGTGTGGGTGTGTCAGTTCACTCTCCCGGACAGGCCCCCAATTTATTATAGACTGTGGGTTGGTTGGTGTTGTCGTCGTCGATCCTTCTCTATGGACAACCCAACCCACAACTCGGCAGAGTGCTTATACTAGGAGATCACCCTTGGCGCTTCTGGCTCTTGGAGAGGGGCTCAACGTCACACGTTTAGGGGATGCGGCTCCAACACTTAGCCTCGTTGTCACGTGCACACACCCACTCGAGCCGCTGGGACTCCCCACTCTCTCCTTATGAGATATGATCTCCTCAATCCCCTAGGACTTACTAGTATTACCTCTTACCCTGTCCACAGCAGTGGTTCTTGGTTCTTTCTCTCTCTCTCTCCTTCTTCACTACTTCCTGGGAAGCCTCACTAGGACAAGGGCAAACACCAGCAAATTGTGACACATTTACTGAACAAAGCACATACACGATACATACACACATATAATAATAATGAATCCTATACTCTATAATATCACAATCAGGTTGCACTCCAATACCATCAGAACTCTATTATCAGCTTATCAAGTGGTATCCTATCTCCTGGTTCACCACCTGATACTATCAACCTCCTCAAATTGACCAAGCCTACGTACACTGTTGCACCATCAGCAAGATAACATATATATATATATAGAAAATCAGCATTTGAATGCAATAACATATACCAGTATAAATGTTCATTGATACTTCAGTATAAAAAACTCCTTGACATAAGAATGCCAACAGTCACTCACCTCTCACTGCGTCTTGCACGCTAATGACAACCAAACACTATCAACTCCCTACTAGTAATCCACCAGAACTTCCCCTTCCACCTCTGGAAGTTCACAACCCTAATATCCTTAGGTTCTTCCGGGCTTCACTACCAGGATCCTCTGCAGCTCCTCCCGGCTGCTATCATGAAGTTTCCTTGTGCAACTACGGTGCTTCACCCTTCTGTTAGGTTCTTCCACAGCTCTCTTGGCTGCTACACCACCTCTACAGAAGCACGTGACACTCCTCTTCACTGCTGCTTCTCCTCACAGCTCGAGGTCCTCTGCTCCACTACCTTGGAGTCTCATCAGCTACATCATCTGCTGGCTTCGAAGTTCTCAGCAACTTCTTCCCCAAAAGACAAACCTGCAACCCATCGACACTCCAATAAAATGTTCCCCTTTAACCATAAACAAAAATAACCACACAATATGCTTGCCTCAAACCTCTATCTGTTCTCTACATACAGTGAGAGTGGACTCCCCCGTTTTGGGCGGGTCCATACTCCACCTCGCCTGGCGGCGGTCCTCACTCGCTGGGAGGGTCTTCCTCCATCCGGAGCCAGGCTCCCTCAGTCGTCCGCCAGCGCTCAGAGGGGGCGGACGTCGCTCCGTGTTCCTCCCTCTTCACTCTACTATTTCAGGCTTTCTGCCTTATTAAAACATGTCTAACTTATAAATAAACATTGCTACTGTCGCTGGGCACACGACCAACTACAAGCAATCACTATGAACTGGCGTTTATCGTGCTTACCACAGATTAATTGGTCGAGGGCGCTTTCCCTCTGACAGCGTCTGGTCAGGGCGCTCCACACAGCCCACAATAATGCTTCTGGGCGATTTAATATCTGCTCGTCGACCAGGACTTGAGACCACAACGTTCCCAGCTCGATTCCACAGCTGGTACGTCCGCACACTTCTCTTCTCTTCGAGATATATCACTAGGGGTTCCCTTCTGACGGGAGCTCAACGGAGCGCGGCTTCCCCCTGCGATGTCTGGCACTCAAGTGAGGTCAAGGTCCTCCGGAAGCGAGCCTCACGCCTCCAGCAAAATGTCCACATCTCCTAGCCAGTCATTTATCTATTTTCTTCTGCATTGCCCATAATCTTAAACTGTTACACATATCCAACCAACTATTTTACATATGCGTTATCACCTCAATACTTGCTAGACCTTCTAATCAGGTCAGGCTTGCTGAATAACTCTCAAGAAGGGAGACTCGTTTCTCCTGCAGGCTGAGATCATAACATTTACTACTATTTTTTCACTGTAAAAGGGGATTTTTTTTTTTTTTTTTTTTTTTTTTTTTTTTTTTTTTTTTTTTTTTTTTTTTTTTTTTTTTTTAAGACTCGAGTCTGTATTTAACCTCCCGCCCCCCACCCCATGAGGAGCAGGTCGGCCGAACGGACAGCAAGCTGGGCATGTGATCCTGTCGTCCCGGGTTCGATCCTGGGCGCCGGCGAGAAACAATGGGCAGAGTTTCTTTCACCCTATGGCCCGTGTTAACTAGCAGTAAAATAGGTACCTGGGAGTTAGTCAGCTGTCACGGGCTGCTTCCTTGGGGGCGGAGGCCTGGTCGAAGACCGGGCCGCGGGGAACACTAAAAGCCCCGAAATCATCTCAAGATAACCCCCCCCCCCCATTTCTCTTCGAAGAAAGGTCTTCCTAATCTAAATGATTTGTTTAAATATTTGCTAATTTTTAATGTTCACCCACAGCGCGGTGGACAGCGGCCTCCACCCGCGGTGGACAGCGGCCTCCACCCGCGGTGGACAGCGGCCTCCACCCGCGGTGGACAGCGGCCTCCACCCGCGGTGGACAGCGGCCTCCACCCGCGGTGGACAGCGGCCTCCACCGCGCTGTGGGTTATGCAGTAAATAGGTACTTGGGAGTTAGACAGCTGTTACGTGCTGCTTCTTGGGTGCTGGAAGAAAAAAAAAAAGAGAAAAAGTCAGCATAGGGAAACGATTTTTGAATTGAACATCTTACAACGTGCGCAGCCCCCAGAAATGTCCTGCACTCCCCGTCAGCGCAGCTTCACGAATCCTCCTGCAGTAGTCGACAGGTCTTCCTCTTCTATGTGGAGCGGTGATCGGAGGTGTTGTGGGGCGGTGATGGGGGGTGTTGTGGAGCGGTGATTGGAGGTGTTGTGGGGCGGTGATGGGAGGTATTGTGGGGTGGTGTTGTGGGGTGGTGATCGGAGGTGTTGTGGGGGTGGTGGTAGTTATGGGTAGTGTTGTGATACACTCAGACTCAGACTCAAGTGTCCCTTGAGTGTGTGATAGTGGGATAGGTCAGGTTAGGCCTCCACCCGCGGTAGACAGCAGCCTCCACCCACGGTAGACAGCAGCCTCCACCCGCGGTAGACAGCAGCCCCCACCCGCGGTAGACAGCAGCCTCCACCCACGGTAGACAGCGGCCTCCACCCACGGTAGACAGCAGCCTCCACCCACGGTAGACAGCAGCTTCCACCCGCGGTAGACAGCAGCCTCCACCCACGGTAGACAGCAGCTTCCACCCGCGGTAGACAGCAGGTTCCACCCGCGGTAGACAGCAGCTTCCACCCGCGGTAGACAGCAGCCTCCACCCACGGTAGACAGCAGCCTCCACCCACGGTAGACAGCAGCTTCCACCCGCGGTAGACAGCAGCTTCCACCCGCGGTAGACAGCAGCCTCCACCCGCGGTAGACAGCAGCCTCCACCCACGGTAGACAGCAGCCTCCACCCACGATAGACAGCAGCTTCCACCCACGGTAGACAGCAGCCTCCACCCACGGTAGACAGCAGCCTCCACCCACGGTAGACAGCAGCCTCCACCCACGGTAGACAGCAGCTTCCACCCACGGTAGACAGCAGCTTCCACCCGCGGTAGACAGCAGCCTCCACCCGGGGTAGACAGCAGCCTCCACCCACGGTAGACAGCAGCCTCCACCCACGGTAGACAGCAGCCTCCACCCACGGTAGACAGCAGCTTCCACCCGCGGTGGACAGAGGCCTAACCTGACCGATCCCTCTATCACACGCTCAAGGGACACTTGAGTCTGACTCGGAGTGTATCACAACACTACCCATAACTATAACCGACCCACAACACTCCCAGTCATCCCCCCCCCCCCAATGTGTGATGATCGGGGGTGCCCGATCACCACACACCCCCATGATTGGGTGTGTGGTGATCTCCACCCGGCGGTGGCACCACCCGCCCAACCCGGCAGTGGTTAGGTAAACTTCCTTAGAGAGGAAGTTCTACTGCCCTTCCTTAGGGCGGTGGAGGTGGAATCTCCGCGGTATCTGGGTAAGTTACCTCACATTTGCTGTTTGGCCTCGAACAGAATGAGGGAGGGAGGAGAGCAGTGGAGGAGTCTGCAGCCACCTCCACTACTATGCCTCCTCTCTCACTCCATACGAGGTCAAACAGGTCAAGGGTGAGAGGTCTTAAAGGGGTCAACATGGCGGTCCCGCCACCCGCCCAACCTGGCTCCTCAGGTCAGTTCAGTTGCAGGTGTTTTCAGCCTGCCGTGGTCGTCTTAATGGTGGGGGTGGGCTTGGCTCGTGTAATGTTTTACACAATTTTCGTGCCAATTTGTCCATGGGTGGACGGTGTTTTGGATTATCTTCCAGTAGACTATTCGAAATAAGCTCCAGTTCTTTTGGAAGATCCTTACGCGCCTTGATCAGGTTTTGTAAGTTTTTGCCGAACGCGTAGACGTCCTGTGAGGAGTGGGCGGCAAAGGAGTCGAATAAGGTTTCTGCCGCGAAGTGACTCTGGCTGGGGTTTTTGGGGCATTTGGATCCTTTATGCGCCGCCATGGTGAAGTCAACGATGTAGACCTTATGGTCATGTTTTAGATCGACCATCATATTTTCAAGAGTCACGTTTCCATGGACAAAGCCTTTTTCGTGGATTTTTGCAAACGCCTCAGCTGCAGCCTGGAGTGCCGAGACTGCATCCCTACACGAGCAAATCTCAAGGAACTCTAAGAGACTGAGGTCGCCGACTCCCGTCATTACTAAGACGGGTGGGTTTACACAGCAGCCTAGCACATGGGGGGTGACCCCAGTGTCCTTGAGGGCGTCGAGAGTCACAAATTCGTTGATGAATAAGTCCATCATTCGACTTATACTACCCTGGGTAGGTAGAGCAGTTTTATAGTAAAGATTTTGGCCGCCGTACGAGGCCAGGAACTCGGTCGTGTTTACTCCCTTGAAATGATTAAAAATTACGCTCTTAGATAACAACTTTACCCATGTCTTGTGAGGGAATATCCTTTTGTCATTTTTTGCGTGTACTACTTTTGTCGTGATATCCAATTTTAGAAAGTCGAAATCGTTGTCTGAACTGTCCACTGGCGGCTGGGCAGCGCCAGTCTCCTGGCCTGACCCGGAAGTGCCAGTCTCCTGACCTGGCTTGGTAGTGCCGGTCTCCTGGCCTGGCTCAGTAGTGCTAGTCTCCTGGCCTGGCTCGGTAGTGCCTGTCTCTTGGCCTGGCTCGGTCGTGCCAGACCAGGAGGTGTTTCCGGCCTCCTGTGATCGTCGTGATGTTGGGGGTGGGCTTGGCGTGTCACAATGTTTTGTTTTTCTATTAGATGTTGGGTTAGTGGAGCTAGTGTGAGTGGGATGTGAACCCGCATGCTCTTCCTTTGGCGCTATTTCGGTAAGCTCTGCCATACCTAGATATTTTGGTGTGGTCAGATGATCTGGTCGGGCTAAACATTCTTTTAATGTTTTACACAATTTTCGTGCCAATTTGTCCATGGGTGGACGGTGTTTTGGATTATCTTCCAGTAGACGATACGGAATAAGCTCCAGTTCTTTTGGAAGATCCTTACGCGCCTTGATCAGATTTTGTAAGTTTTTGCCGAACGCGTAGACATCCTGTGAGGAGTGGGCGGCAAAGGAGTCGAATAAGGTTTCTGCCGCGAAGTGACTCTGGCTGGGGTTTTTGGGGCGTTCGGATCCTTCAGGCGCCGCCATGGTGAAGTCAACGATGTAGACCTTTTGGTCATGTTTTAGATCGACCATCATATTTTCAAGAGTCACGTTTCCATGGACAAAGCCTTTTTCGTGGATTTTTGCAAACGCCTCAGCTGCAGCCTGGAGTGCCGAGACTGCCTCCCAACAGGAGCAAATCTCAAGGAACTCTAAGAGACTGAGGTCGCCGACTCCCGTCATTACTAAGGTGGGTGGGGATATACAGCAACCTAGCACACGTGGGGTGACCCCAGTGTCCTTGAGGGCGTCGAGAGTCACAAATTCGTTGAGGAATGAGTCGATCAGTTGTTCATCACTAGCAGTTTTATAGTAAAGATTTTGGCCGCCGTACCAGGCCAGGAACTCCGTCGTCTTTACTCCCTTGAATTGATGAAAAATTACGCTCTTAGATAACAACTTTATCCATGTGTTGTGAGGGAATATCCTTTTGTCCCTTTTTGCGTGTACTACTTTTGTCGTGATATCCAATTTTACAAAGTCGATATCGTTGTCTGAACTGTCTCCTGTCTCCTGGCCTGGCTCGGTCGTGCCAGACCAGGAGGTGTTTCCGGCCTCCCGTGATCGTCGTGATGTTGGGGGTGGGCTTGGCGTGTCACAATGTTTTGTTTTTCTATTAGATGTTGGGTTAGTGGAGCTAGTGTGAGTGGGATGTGAACCCGCATGCTCTTCCTTTGGCGCTATTTCGGTAAGCTCTGCCATACCTAGATATTTTGGTGTGGTCAGATGATCTGGTCGGGCTAAACATTCTTTTAATGTTTTACACAATTTTCGTGCCAATTTGTCCATGGGTGGACGGTGTTTTGGATTATCTTCCAGTAGACGATAAGGAATAAGCTCGAATTCTTTTGGAAGATCCTTACGCGCCTTGATCAGATTTTGTAAGTTTTTGCCGAACGCGTAGACGTCCTGTGAGGAGTGGGCGGCAAAGGAGTCGAATAAGGTTTCTGCCGCGAAGTGACTCTGGCTGGGGTTTTTGGGGCGTTCGGATCCTTCAGGCGCCGCCATGGTGAAGTCAACGATGTATACCTTTTGGTCATGTTTTAGATCGACCATCATATTTTCAAGAGTCACGTTTCCATGGACAAAGCCTTTTGCATGGATTTTTGCAAACGCCTCAGCTGCAGCCTGGAGTGCCGAGACTGCCTCCCAACAGGAGCAAATCTCAAGGAACTCTAAGAGACTGAGGTCGCCGACTCCCGTCATTACTAAGACGGGTGGGGTTATACAGCAGCCTAGCACACGTGGGGTGACCCCAGTGTCCTTGAGGGCGTCGAGAGTCACAAATTCGTTGAGGAATGAGTCGATCAGTTGTTCATCACTAGCAGTTTTATAGTAAAGATTTTGGCCGCCGTACCAGGCCAGGAACTCCGTCGTCTTTACTCCCTTGAATTGATGAAAAATTACGCTCTTAGATAACAACTTTACCCATGTGTTGTGAGGGAATATCCTTTTGTCCCTTTTTGCGTGTACTACTTTTGTCGTGATATCCAATTTTACAAAGTCGATATCGTTGTCTGAACTGACCACTGGCGGCGGGGCAGCACCAGTCTCCTGGCCTGACCCGGAAGTGCCAGTCTCCTGACCTGGCTTGGTAGTGCCGGTCTCCTGGCCTGGCTCAGTAGTGCTAGTCTCCTGGCCTGGCTCGGTAGTGCCTGTCTCCTGGCCTGGGTCGATAGTACCAGTGTCCTGGGCATGGTGAGCCTCTTTGGCAAGGTCCTGGAGCTGGTCATAGAGGCCGTGGGCCAGGAGATGGCCGAGGAGACCCCACTGTTTGGGCACTTCCTGGTCTGGGTCAGTAGTGCTAGTCTCCTGGCCTGGGTCGGTAGTGCCAGTGTCCTGGGCATGGTGAGCCTCTTTGGCAAGGTCCTGGAGCTGGTCATAGAGGCCGTGGGCCAGGAGATGGCCGAGGAGACCCCACTGTTTGGGCACTTCCTGGTCTGGGTCAGTAGTGCTAGTCTCCTGGCCTGGGTCGGTAGTGTCAGTGTCCTGGCCTGGGTCGGTAGTGCCAGTGTCCTGGCCTGGGTCCTGGCCTGGGTCGGTGGTGCCAGTGTCCTGGCCTGGGTCGATAGTACCAGTGTCCTGGCCTGGGTCGGTAGTGCCAGTGTCCTGGCCTGGGTCGGTAGTGCCAGTGTCCTGGCCTGGGTTGGTAGTGCCAGTGTCCTGGCCTGGGTCGGTAGTGCCAGTGTCCTGGCCTGGGTCGGTGGTGCCAGTGTCCTGGCCTGGGTCGATAGTGCCAGTGTCCTGGCCTGGGTCGGTAGTGCCAGTGTCCTGGGCTGGGTCGGTAGTGCCAGTGTCCTGGCCTGGGTTGGTAGTGCCAGTGTCCTGGCCTGGGTCGGTGGTGCCAGTGTCCTGGCCTGGGTCGGTGGTGCCAGTGTCCTGGCCTGTGTCGGTGGTGCCAGTGTCCTGGCCTGGGTCGATAGTGCTAGTGTCCTGGCCTGGGTCCTGGCCTGGGTCGGTAGTGCCAGTGTCCTGTCCTGGGTCGGTGGTGCCAGTGTCCTGGCCTGGGTCGGTGGTGCCAGTGTCCTGGCCTGGGTCGGTAGTGCCAGTGTCCTGGCCTGGGTCGGTGGCGCCAGTGTCCTGGCCTGGGTCGGTAGTGCCAGTGTCCTGGCCTGGGTCGGTAGTGCCAGTGTCCTGGCCTGGGTCGGTGGTGCCAGTGTCCTGGCCTGGGTCGGTGGTGCCAGTGTCCTGGCCTGGGTCGGTGGTGCCAGTGTCCTGGCCTGGGTCGGTGGTGCCAGTGTCCTGGCCTGGGTCGGTGGTGCCAGTGTCCTGGCATGGGTCGGTGGTGCCAGTGTCCTGGCCTGGGTCGGTGGTGCCAGTGTCCTGGCCTGGGTCGGTGGTGCCAGTGTCCTGGCCTGGGTCGGTGGTGCCAGTGTCCTGGCCTGGGTCGGTGGTGCCAGTGTCCTGGCCTGGGTCGGTGGTGCCAGTGTCCTGGCCTGGGTCGGTGGTGCCAGTGTCCTGGCCGGGGTCGGTGGTGCCAGTGTCCTGGCCTGGGTCGGTGGTGCCAGTGTCCTGGCCTGGGTCGGTGGTGCCAGTGTCCTGGCCGGGGTCGGTGGTGCCAGTGTCCTGGCCGGGGTCGGTGGTCCCAGTGTCCTGGCCTGGGTCGGTGGTGCCAGTGTCCTGGCCGGGGTCCTGGCCGGGGTCCTGGCCGGGGTCGGTGGTGCCAGTGTCCTGGCCTGGGTCGGTGGTGCCAATGTCCTGGCCGGGGTCCTGGCCGGGGTCGATAACGCTGACCTCGCTTTCGCCAGAGGACTGCTGGGGCTCCGTGGTGCTGACCTCGTCCAGGTCAGAGGAGTGGTGGGTGCCCTTGGGTCTATCCCAGCCGTGGGTATAGTAGTAGTATAAGAGGCCCATCACGACGAACACCGCCCCTAACCTGAGGCACCAAGGAAGGACCCCAAGGCCCTGTGCCCCACCACCTGCCCCCACGACGCCTGCGTGACCCAGCGCCCCAGCACCGGCCCCCACGACGAACACCGCCCCTAACCCGAGGCACCAAGGAAGGTCCCCAAGGCCCTGTACCCCGCCACCTGCCCCACCGCCTACCCCGCCACCTGCCCCACCGCCTGCCCCGCCACCTGCCCCGCCACCTACCCCGCCACCTACCCCACCATTTGCCCCAGCACCGGCCTGCAGGAAGGGTGTTGGGATGACACTGCTTTCTGCACTGTTGATGTTTGAGAATTTAAACATTTTAAATTTTGTTGATGTATTTTTTTTATTATTGTTTAGATATTCGCGCACGTTAAGTCGTTAAGTTATTGTTTTAAGTCGGATGTGTTCACTAAACGGTAACTATAGTTATCTTGAGGTTATCTTGAGATGATTTCTGGGCTTTTAGTGTCCCCGCGGCCCGGTCCTCGACCAGGCCTCCACCCCCAGGAAGCAGCCCGTGACAGCTGACTAACACCCAGGTACCTATTTTACTGCTAGGTAACCGGGGCATAGGGTGAAAGAAACTCTGCCGATTGTTTCTCTCCGGCGCTCGGGATCGAACCCGGGACCATAGGATCACAAGTCCAGCGTGCTGTCCGCTCGGCCGACAGTGTTTGCAACAGTCCACTTCTGTACCTTTGAGTAGACAGTTACCTTAAGTATTGGGGGAGGGGTATTGGGGGAAAATAGGGGGTGTTGGAGGGGGGGGGGAGTTAAGGCGTGGTAGGAGTAGGGAAGTTACGTATAAGGGACAAGGGAGTGGTGGGATAGGAAAGAGGGATTGTAGGGGGACGGGGGATTGTAGGGGAGAGGGGAAGGGTAGGAGTAACGGTGAGGGAGGAGAGGGGGAGGGCAAGGTGCCAGGCCTGCACTGTGTGTGTGTGTGTGTGTGTGTGTGTGTGTGTGTGTGTGTGTGTGTGTGTGTGTGTGTGTGTGTGTGTGTGTGTGTGTGTGTGTGTACTCACCTGTTTGTGCTTGCGGGGGTTGAGCTTTGGCTCTTTGGTCCCGCCTTGTGTGTGTGTGTGTGTGTGTACTCACCTATTTGTTTATTTTACATGTTTATATGTAGTGTGTGTGTGTGTACTCACCTAGTTGTGCTTGCGGGGGTTGAGCTCTGGCTCTTTGGTCCCGCCTCTCAACTGTCAATCAACTGGTGTACAGGTTCCTGAGCCTACTGTTCTCTATCATATCTACAACCTGAAATTGTGTATGGAGTCAGCCTCCACCACATCACTTTTTAATGCATTCAATTTGTCAACCACTCTGACACTAAAAAAGTTCTTTCTAATATCTCTGTGGCTCATTTGGGCACTCAATTTCCATCTATGTCCCCTAGTGCGTGTGCCCCTTGTGGTAAATAGCCTGTCTTTATCTACCCTATCAATTCCTCAGAGAATCTTGTATGTGGTGATCATGTACTCACTAACTCTTGTCTCCCAGTGACGTGAGGTTTAATTGACGTAGTCTCTCCTGGTAGCTCATACCCCTCAATTCGGGTCCTAGTCTGGTGGCAAACCTTTGAACCTTTTCAAGTTTAATCTTTTGCTTGACTAGATATGGACTCCATGCTGGAGCTGCATACTCCAGGATTGGTCTGACATATGTTGTGTACAAAGTTCTGAAAGATTTCTTACACAAGTTTCTAAAGGCCGTTCTTATGTTAGCCAACCTGGCGTATGCCGCTGATGTTATCCTCTTGATATGAGCTTCAGGGGACAGGTCTGGCATAATATCAACCCCCAGGTCTTTCTCTCTCTCTGACTCTTGAAGTATTTCATCGCCCAAATGATACCTTATATCTGGTCTCCAGCTCCCTACACCTTTCTTCATTACATTGCATTTGCTTGTGTTAAACTCTAACAACCATTTGTTCGACCATTCCTGCAGCTTGTCCAGGTCTTCTTGAAGCCTTAAGCTGTCCTACTCTATCTTAATCCTTCTCATAATTTTGGCGTCGTCAGCAAACATTGAGAGAAATGAGTCTATACCCTCTGGGAGATCATTTGCGTATATCAGTATATCCCAGTTCCTGGTCCTCATATCCCAGTTCCTGGTCCTCATATCCCAGCTCCTGGCCCTCATATCTCAGCTCCTGGTCCTCATGTCCCATCTTCTGGTCCTCATAACCCAGGTCCTGGTCCTCATATCCCAGCTCCTGGTCCTCATATCCCAGCTCCTGGTCCTCATATCCCAGCTCCTGGTTCTCATATCCCAGCTCTTGGTCCTCATATCCCAGCTCTTGGTCCTCATTTCCCAGCTCCTGGTTCTCATATCCCAGCTCTTGGTCCTCATATCCCTTCCAAATGCTGTATAATCATACTGACTTGCCACATTCTGCTCATAATTACCTATTAAGAAGACTCAAGCTTTCAAATACAGTTGTGTGTGTGATAAATGTTGTTCTTCGCGAATAACTCGAAACGAGAGATGTGTATTTACAGAGAAGTGGTTTCAAAGTTAATTATATTACTTTAAAGAACTAAGTGTGTATAGAAAATCAGGAGAAAGCGCTAGGTCTTGTTATGATCTCAGCCTGCAGGAGAAACTAGTCTCCCTCCTTGAGAGTTATTCAGCAAGCCTGACCTGATTAGAAGGTCTAGCAAATATTGAGGTAATAACCCATATGTAAAAAAGTTGCTTGGATATATATAACAATTTAAGATTATGGGCAATGAAGAAGAAAACAGATAAATGACTGGCTAGGAGATGTGGATATTTTGCTGGAGGCGTGAGGCTCGCTTCTGGAGGGGCTTTGACCTCACTTGAGTGCCAGACATCGCAGGGGAAAGCCGCGCTCCGTTGAGCTCCTGTCAGAAGGGAACCCATAGTGATATATCTCGAAGAGAAGAGAAGTGTGCAGACGTGCCAGCTGTGGAACTGAGCTGGGAACGTTGTGGTCTCAAGTCCTGGTCGAAGGGGAGAGTTTTAAACCGCCCAGAGGCATTATTGTGGGCCGTGGAAGCACCTTGACCAAGCTCTGTCAGAGGGATAGCGCCCTCGACCAGACGATCTGTGGTAAGCACGGTATACGCCAGTTCATAGTGATTGCTTGTAGTTGGTCGTGTGCCCAGCGACAGTAGCAATGTTTATTTATAAGTTAGACATGTTTTAATAAGGCAGAAAGCCTAAAATAAGAGAGTGAAGAGGGAGGAACACGGAGCGACGTCCGTCCCCTCTGAGCGCTGGCGGGCAACTGAGGGAGCCTGGCTCCTGACGGTGAAGGACCCTCCCGGAGTGAGGAGGCCCGCCGGGCGAGGTGGAGTATGGACCCGCCCAAAACGGGGGAGTCCACTCTCACTGTATGTAGAGGACAGATAGAGGTTTGAGGCAAGCATATTGTGTGGTTATTTTTGTTTATGTGTTAAAGGGGAACATTTTTATTGGAGTGTCGATGGGTTGCAGGTTTGTCTTTGGGGAAGAAGTTGCTGAGAACTTCGAAGCCAGCACAGATGAAGTAGCTGATGAGACTCCAAGGTAGTGGAGCAGAGGACCTCGAGCTGTGAGGAGAAGCGGTGAAGAGGAGTGTCACGTGCTTCTGTAGAGGTGGTGAAGCACCATAGTTGCTCGAGGAAACTTCATGGTGTAGCAGCCAAGAGAGCTGTGGAGGAACCTAGCAGAAGTAGTAGAGCACCATAGTTGCTCAAGGAATCTTCATGATAGCAGCCTGGAGGAGCTGCAGAGGATCCTGGTAGTGAAGCCCGGAAGAACCTGAAGATATCAGGGTAGTGAACTTCCAGAGGTGGAAGGGGAAGTTCTGGTGGATTACTTGTAGGGAGTTGATAGTGTTTGGTTGTCATTAGCGTGCAAGACGCAGTGAGAGGTGAGTGACTGTTTGCATTCTTATGTCAAGGAGTGTTTTACACTGAAGTTTAGAGTTACAGTCGTAGGCTGGATTACCTACAGATGTATGCGTTCTAGGACTGATAGAGTGATCGATTGATCATTGTTGTGTATCAATGAACATTTATACTGATATATGTTATTGCATTCAAATGCTGATTTTCTTTGTACATATTTATAGATACATATATATATTCTCTTGCTGATGGTGCAACAGTGTATGTAGACTTGATCAACTTGAGGTGGTTGATAGTATCAGGTGGTGAACCAGGAGATAGGATACCACTTGGTAAACTGACAATAGAGTTCTGATGGTGTTGGAGAGCAACCTGATTGTAATATTATAGAGTATAGGATTCATTATTACTATATGTGTGTATGTATCGTGTATGTGCTTTGTCCAGTAAATGTATCCCAATTTGCCGGTGTTTGCCCTTGTCCTAGTGAGGCTTCCCAGGAGGTAGTAAAGAAGGAGAGAGAGAGAGAAAGAACCAAGAACCACTGCTGTGGACAGGGTAGGAGGTAATACTAGTAAGTCACAGGGGATTGAGGAGATCATATCTCATAAGGAGAGAGTGGGGAGTCACAGCGGCTCGAGTGGGTGTGTGCACGTGACAACGAGGCTAAGTGTTGGAGCCGCATCCCCTAAACGTGTGACGTTGAGCCCCTCTCCAAGAGCCAGAAGCGCCTAGTGTGATCTCCTAGTATAAGCACTCTACCGAGTTGTGGGTTGGGTTGTCCATAGAGAAGGATCAACGACGACAACACCACCAACCCACAAACACTCTATAATAGTCTTTAGGACTAATTGAGGGGGGGAAAGGAACGGTGCCCAACCGCCCTGTTCATTGGGGTATCGAACGCCAAGCCTGCAAGAAGAGAGGTTATGGTGGGTCTGAGGGGGGGGGGGGGGGTGGAGTCCATCTGGAATACCCATTAGCGATAACCATCTTTCCAGGTCCTTGGGTTGAGCCCTTTCCCTTCGCACAAACTTCTGCCACACTGGGAACCAGTACCGACCTTCCATGGGGTTAAGGTCCTCGACCTCTAGTACCATCTTGACGTATACAACAGAGGTCATCCCAGCACTGATCTTCGTGACGCACTAACGGAAGCCACCAGAGCCGCTTCTAACCTCAGTCTGGACACGATCAGCGTCGCCAGTAGGCGCCACCATCTGGTAACTGAAGGCAAGGTATTATCAGTCTTATACGGGCTTCACTAAGGGTCCAGGGGGCCAGATTCACCAAGCAGTTACGCAAGTTCTTACGAACGTGTACATCTTTCGTCAATCTTTGACGGCTTTGGTTACATTTATTAAACAGTTGACAAGCATGAAAACTTCACAATCAACTGTTGTTATTGTTATATGTTAACAGCCTCCTGGTGCTTCGGAGCTCATAAACTGTTGAACAATTGTAAACAAAGTCGCCAAAGATTGAGAAAAGATGGACAGGTTCGTAAGTACTGGCGTAACTGCTTCGTGAATCTGGCCCCAGATGGGTGCTCCTTACCCTCCACAAGACCAGCCCTTCGCGCCACTTGCCACTTACCAAAACAAAACAACAAAAATGGAGCTGTTTTGCCTAGCTATTAACGAACGCAAACAACCCTCCTATAACCTATCGCGGCCGATGCATCGAAAACGTCGATACTACGGTGCTTCCCGCCAAACACACACCGAATGTACGACGTTGGTACAACGTTCGAACAAGATTTTTACACCTAACCAGTTATAACAACCAATATAGTGTCACGTGGGGGGTGGGCGGTCCGGGGCTCTGCTAACACTCGGCTGCTAGGGGCTCAAAGGGCCCAAATACTCAGCCCCTCCGACTCCCTGGATTCACCGGAGTCTCCTTGGTCACACAAGATAGGACCAACAATGCCCACCTCCGCAGGTCTTTGCTTCCACCACAAAGGGGTGCCACTGATTCGCCCTGGAAGCCCTTCAGTCAACCACGGGGAAACTGCTGTTAACAGTTCCGGCCTAGACCCGTGGGGGAGTGAAGGAAGACTCAGGCTTACCTATAACCATAGCCTCTCTGAGTCTTGCCTGCCAGACAAAAAAAAAGGTTGCAGGAACTCCTTTCCCGCCTGTCTTCTCTATCTTCCTCTTAGCAAGGTCGCCAGCTGGGTTATTATATCTGCACCCCAGCAATGCAGTTCAGTGGGTGTATCATATATCGTTTGTAGCCAGAAATGTATGCTCATAGAGAAATATCACAAATGGAGGCACACTCAAACACAGTAATAAAATGTGTGGATTTACTGACGCAAATTACATGAACACACACACACAATCACAAGTAATACATGAATATGGAATATGGATGATGAGTCTGGAGATCGTCAGCCTCTTCTTCCACGACCTCCAACTCTCCTTCAACTGGGCAGGAAGACAGGAGTCTCACACTCTCACAGGAGGGCCTCTTCACCACGTCGGCACCTCTTCTTCACTGTCCTGCCATCCATACACACTGTCCTCTCTGACAGTCCTGGACACAAGCTGCCTTGCAGCCTATTCTACTATTAAAGTAATAAAGTCTTGCTGCCACATACACAAGTAAATATTGTGGCCTAACTAGCCTACTCATACAAGGGGTAATGGGAGGGAAAAATGATCTACCTTACACTCCTGGCTCACGACGCCTGTCCCTCGATGGTGTGAGGTTCCCACGCTTCCTTGGGTCGATCCTCGACGATCCAGGGCGTTCCACAGGTCCTCAGGTGTCGTGAAGCCTTCGCGTCGTCGCCGTTCCAATCCCTGAGATTCAGCTGCCCCAATCCTGGTTCATCGATGGGCGCTGAGCTAATCACTATCTTTCCCCACACTCGCCTCTCCCACAGGGCGTCGCTCCTTGTCCTAGGCACGGTGTCGTCCTTCCAAGATTCTCAGTGGATGTGACCCCAGTCACAGCTAGCTTGCTCGCCCACCTTCCAGACCTCAACGTCCAGCCAGCGGCGCCGCCCAGCGTCGTCGCCGACTATTTTCCAAGTTTGGGCACTTCTCTGCTCACTGAACTTGGTTCCTCTTTGGCTTCCCAGAAGCGCAGGGTCTCCAATAACTATGGTGGGCAACGAAGGCCAGCTCAATCCACTGAACAAGGCTTGCAGAGCCTCCAATCCTTGAGAGCAGACCGAGGCGCGTCCTGTCGCTTCCACGGTCAGTACAACTCTGACGTTGGCGCCGCCCGGGGCACTCGGTGACGTCATGGCGGGCCCTGATTTGTCGCCCGCGACCTACGTCGGCCAATCCGCGATCGGCATAGTGTCCCTTCCACAAGGTCACATCTGCCGTAGGGGATACTGTTTCATTTATAACAGGGCGCCAATTTTCCTTTATTTACAACTTATAATATAACCTCCTTCCATTAAATGGCAGCCGGTCTGGTCGCCACATATATCATTAGACTCCCTGACCCTCAGAGAATCAGTAGGGAGAGTTGATATGACTCTTTAAGCCGGCAAACGAAAGAAATAGGAGAGGGCACCGTAACATACCCCTCCCCTTAAAACAAGAGTCATATCGGAAGAGCAGCACTCAAGAGGGCAATCTATACTCTTGCTCCCTCCGTTCCTGAAGTGTCACTCCTCCAGTTGGTGACGTGGCTCGTACCACCTTGCCAGTCACTTGCCTCATTGTATCTCCACCTCGCATAGTACCGGGTGTGACGGGTGTTCCCTGAACACCTACAAGAAATCCTCTCTCCGTGGCTACGAGTGTACTCCCACGGCTCGTTACCACTGTAAGATTCGGTGCATGCAGCGCCTCCACCGCGTCGTGCACTCCGAGATAGTCTTGCATTTCCATTGCGTCCTACAGGTACTCCATGTTTCCTCCCATGATCTCCTCTTCGCCAATCTTCTCTCTTCTCGGTTCCTCTTCTCCCGTAGGTGCGTTGTCTCCTCACAGTGGCACTTGTAACCTGTACTCCATCCAGCAGCTCCCTCTCTTCCACACTAGGCTTTTGCGATGGCCCAATGCCCCTCTGGTTAGGCTGGCGCCTACCCTGGGTGTACCTATTCCCTGCTTTCTTCGTATTGCCTTTCCTATACCACTCGCTCCTTCGTTCCCGACGAACATCTTCACTCCTCCATGAGATTCTCTTCCCTGCAGACGTCTTCTTCGGTTCGTGGTTGGGCTCTTCTACCTCCCTGTGGCTCACCTCACTACGGTGGTTCGTCTTGCACCTACCACTATTCATCTGGCCGGCATAGGGTGCCTTGCATCGTGGCTCCTCCACTCTGCCCCTCACTGCCGTTCGCTCATCCACTGAGCTTACTTTATTCACGTTTCTGTATGGAGGGAGTGCGGTCTGCAGCCTCTTCACCGCCCCAGGCGTTTGTACAGCTGCTCCTCGCCACTCCTCCACACGCATCATCAGGCTTAGTCGGAGGTCCCCGTCGGGGTTTTCCACAACCTCCGACGACCTCTCTGCACTCTCGCCCTCGTTGTCGTCGTCTCTGGCGACGTTTCCCCTGGCGAAGTCGGCTTCCTCACTATTATTTGGAGCGACGGATACCTCACCTGTCAGGGTTGTGCCGCTGCTTGAAACATAGGCACTCCTGGCCCAATCGGGTTGTATCCTGCCTCCTCCGAGGTCATTACCCAGCACCATCTGTACATGCTCTAGGGGTAACTTAGGGGCTACAGCTACTATAGCTTTCTCGACTCCGCAGTCGGCAATCAGCTGTACTTCGTGAAGTGGCAACCTGTATTCCTCCCCCACACTGCGTATCCTCACCACTCCCACAGGTGAATCATTAAATTCCTTGGGGAGAATACTCCTGGTTACCATACTTATGTCAGCACCCGTATCTCGAAGCACGGCAACCTCCACTGGGTCTGACCTTCCAAACTTCACGTTGGCCCCGAAAACGAAGGGATGTTCACCCAACTTCATTTCCCAACCATTCACGTTGGGTCCACTATAATATGGGGTGTGAACAAACACCCTCTCCTCTTCCAACATTAATCCTACATTCCTTTGGTGCTCCTCACACTCGCGGGCATAATGTCCTCTCACGCCACAGTTGTTGCATCGGCTGCCTCTCCTGGGCGGCCACTCGCCAGTCACTCTGGCGGTACCACTTGCAGACGTCCCCTGGGTCCTCCTTGGACTCCTTGTCATCGTATCCGGGACTGCAGCACTTGCTCCCGAGTTAGGTCCACTGCTCACAGCTTGGGGCTTCCTCCCCGCGTCTCTTGAGCTCTTGAACCGCGTCACTTCATCGGGCACACTACTCTTGGGAGAGTCCCCACCCGTCCTCGCTCCTCCTGAACTCCTAAGGTTCCCTCCCGACCTGGGGTAAGGCGAGTGTCTGGGTGGCCCCTCCCTCCTGATATGTAGTGCCTCCTCCAGCATGTCGGCTCGATCCGCTGCAGCCTTCAGGTCCTTAATACCTGCTTCTCTCAACCTTACTTGCAACTCAGGATGGAGCACTGACATAAACTTCTCCATCACTATCAGTCGTTTGATATCATCCACCGACTCCGCTTCCTCCGCCTTCAACCATCGTAGGAATTTCCGTTCCATATCCCTGGCGGTCTCGGCGTAAGTCTTTCCCGACGCTCTTGTACACTCTCTGAACCGCTTCCGGTACATCTCCGGAGTCAGCCGGAATGAGTGGAGAACCGCATTCTTAATCGCGTCATAACTAGTACACTCCTCTAGGTCCAGCATGTTATAGGCTTCCCGGGCCTCTCCAGTCAACCTGCCCTGGACCAGAGCAGCCCAATCATCTTCCGGCCACTCCTTCAGAGTCGCTATCCGTTCAAAGTGTTCGAAGAACGCCTCAGCTTCTTGTGGTTCGAACGTAGGTAAGTCACGTTCCCTTACCTTGAGGTCATCCCGCCGTGCAGGTAGTGAGGGCAGACCACGTTCAACGCGACGCAATTCGACTTCTTTCTTTGCCTTTATCTCCTCCAGTCGCAGTTGTCTCTCTCCTTCTTCTCGCTGCAGCCGAGCTTCTCGCTCCTCTCGCTGCAGCTGCAGCCGTGCTTCTCGCTCACCTCGCTGCAGCTCAGCTGCACGTTCCTCTCGCTGCATTTGCGCTTCTCTTTCCTCTCGTCGCAGCTGGGCTTCCAGTTGCATCTTCATTATTTCCAGTTGCAGGCTCCTCTTACTACAGCTGGACCTTCCACTGCTCCCATGTTCACTGTGAATTCTCTCCACACTGGTAGGCGCTTGGGGTGGCCCTAGTCGGGACGGTTCACCTTGCGACGGCTCTCCTCGGGACGGCTCCTCTTGAGATGGCTCCTCTCCCGTCGCTTCCTCTCGAGCTGTGAGCTGTGCCATGATCTCTATCCTTCGCTCCGCTACCTTAGTCGTCCTCAACCTGATCCCAAAGTGGTTTGCCACTTGTTGGAGCTGGGCCTTGGTACACTCTTCCAAAATTCTCTCGTCCCTTGTGTCACTAAATTTCTTTACTTTGTCTTCCTCCATCTCTATATCATTGAGCATACACGACAGCACAGACAAGTTAGTAGGCACTAATTTCACCGTTTCAGTCCCTTAGCTGGTTGAGTAACAGTACCACCGAATTCACTGGCCACACTGTATTAGTACCCTGGCAACACTTGTCTTGCAATTTGGTCCACACTGTAGCTTGATCCACGCTTCCTGGCGAAGTTCCCAGTTCTTGGCTACTGGGGTTCGAATCCTGGCAAGGTCGCCAGTTCTCTTGTCACGTGGGGGGTGGGCGGTCCGGGGCTCTGCTAACACTCGGCTGCTAGGGGCTCAAAGGGCCCAAATACTCAGCCCCTCCGACTCCCTGGATTCACCGGAGTCTCCTTGGTCACACAAGATAGGACCAACAATGCCCACCTCCGCAGGTCTTTGCTTCCACCACAAAGGGGTGCCACTGATTCGCCCTGGAAGCCCTTCAGTCAACCACGGGGAAACTGCTGTTAACAGTTCCGGCCTAGACCCGTGGGGGAGTGAAGGAAGACTCAGGCTTACCTATAACCATAGCCTCTCTGAGTCTTGCCTGCCAGACAAAAAAAAAGGTTGCAGGAACTCCTTTCCCGCCTGTCTTCTCTATCTTCCTCTTAGCAAGGTCGCCAGCTGGGTTATTATATCTGCACCCCAGCAATGCAGTTCAGTGGGTGTATCATATATCGTTTGTAGCCAGAAATGTATGCTCATAGAGAAATATCACAAATGGAGGCACACTCAAACACAGTAATAAAATGTGTGGATTTACTGACGCAAATTACATGAACACACACACACAATCACAAGTAATACATGAATATGGAATATGGATGATGAGTCTGGAGATCGTCAGCCTCTTCTTCCACGACCTCCAACTCTCCTTCAACTGGGCAGGAAGACAGGAGTCTCACACTCTCACAGGAGGGCCTCTTCACCACGTCGGCACCTCTTCTTCACTGTCCTGCCATCCATACACACTGTCCTCTCTGACAGTCCTGGACACAAGCTGCCTTGCAGCCTATTCTACTATTAAAGTAATAAAGTCTTGCTGCCACATACACAAGTAAATATTGTGGCCTAACTAGCCTACTCATACAAGGGGTAATGGGAGGGAAAAATGATCTACCTTACACTCCTGGCTCACGACGCCTGTCCCTCGATGGTGTGAGGTTCCCACGCTTCCTTGGGTCGATCCTCGACGATCCAGGGCGTTCCACAGGTCCTCAGGTGTCGTGAAGCCTTCGCGTCGTCGCCGTTCCAATCCCTGAGATTCAGCTGCCCCAATCCTGGTTCATCGATGGGCGCTGAGCTAATCACTATCTTTCCCCACACTCGCCTCTCCCACAGGGCGTCGCTCCTTGTCCTAGGCACGGTGTCGTCCTTCCAAGATTCTCAGTGGATGTGACCCCAGTCACAGCTAGCTTGCTCGCCCACCTTCCAGACCTCAACGTCCAGCCAGCGGCGCCGCCCAGCGTCGTCGCCGACTATTTTCCAAGTTTGGGCACTTCTCTGCTCACTGAACTTGGTTCCTCTTTGGCTTCCCAGAAGCGCAGGGTCTCCAATAACTATGGTGGGCAACGAAGGCCAGCTCAATCCACTGAACAAGGCTTGCAGAGCCTCCAATCCTTGAGAGCAGACCGAGGCGCGTCCTGTCGCTTCCACGGTCAGTACAACTCTGACGTTGGCGCCGCCCGGGGCACTCGGTGACGTCATGGCGGGCCCTGATTTGTCGCCCGCGACCTACGTCGGCCAATCCGCGATCGGCATAGTGTCCCTTCCACAAGGTCACATCTGCCGTAGGGGATACTGTTTCATTTATAACAGGGCGCCAATTTTCCTTTATTTACAACTTATAATATAACCTCCTTCCATTAAATGGCAGCCGGTCTGGTCGCCACATATATCATTAGACTCCCTGACCCTCAGAGAATCAGTAGGGAGAGTTGATATGACTCTTTAAGCCGGCAAACGAAAGAAATAGGAGAGGGCACCGTAACAATAGCAAGTTGTAACAACGTTCTAATACGTCATAAACACCTTTAAGCCAACATGTAGCAAGTTTATTACAAGTTGTAACAAGCGGAAAATAGAGACAGTTTCGGTTTGTGTTTCCAGGGTTTAATTCATACTAACACGTCGCATTTTTAACGGATTGGTCGATTTTGTAAACAAAATAAAAGGGAGGAGTATTATTAGGCGAGAGAACATACTGCCTAGTTACAGGTTCCCTTTGACTCTCAAGAGAACAGTTTGGAAGATATAACTATTGGTAATAGGTAAATACATATTCTATTAATTTACTACTATTTTTTCACTGTAAAAGGGGATTTTTTTTTTTTTTTTTTTTTTTTTTTTTTTTTTTTTTTTTTTTTTTTTAAGACTCGAGTCTGTATTTAACCTCCCGCCCCCCACCCCATGAGGAGCAGGTCGGCCGAACGGACAGCAAGCTGGGCATGTGATCCTGTCGTCCCGGGTTCGATCCTGGGCGCCGGCGAGAAACAATGGGCAGAGTTTCTTTCACCCTATGGCCCGTGTTAACTAGCAGTAAAATAGGTACCTGGGAGTTAGTCAGCTGTCACGGGCTGCTTCCTTGGGGGCGGAGGCCTGGTCGAAGACCGGGCCGCGGGGAACACTAAAAGCCCCGAAATCATCTCAAGATAACCCCCCCCCCCCATTTCTCTTGGAAGAAAGGTCTTCCTAATCTAAATGATTTGTTTAAATATTTGCTAATTTTTAATGTTCACCCACAGCGCGGTGGACAGCGGCCTCCACCCGCGGTGGACAGCGGCCTCCACCCGCAGTGGACAGCGGCCTCCACCCGCGGTGGACAGCGGCCTCCACCCGCGGTGGACAGCGGCCTCCACCCGCGGTGGACAGCGGCCTCCACCCGCGGTGGACAGCGGCCTCCACCCGCGGTGGACAGTGGCCTCCACCCGCGGTGGACAGCGGCCTCCACCGCGCTGTGGGTTATGCAGTAAATAGGTACTTGGGAGTTAGACAGCTGTTACGTGCTGCTTCTTGGGTGCTGGAAGAAAAAAAAAAAGAGAAAAAGTGAGTAACAGTTGAGAGTCAGGCCAAAAGAGAATACTTGACGTAGCGCAGCATAGGGAAACGATTTTTGAATTGAACATCTTACAACGTGCGCAGCCCCCAGAAATGTCCTGCACTCCCCGTCAGCGCAGCTTCACGAATCCTCCTGCAGTAGTCGACAGGTCTTCCTCTTCTATGTGGAGCGGTGATCGGAGGTGTTGTGGGGCGGTGATGGGGGGTGTTGTGGAGCGGTGATTGGAGGTGTTGTGG
This sequence comes from Procambarus clarkii, assembly GCF_040958095.1. NCBI lineage: Eukaryota > Metazoa > Arthropoda > Malacostraca > Decapoda > Cambaridae > Procambarus > Procambarus clarkii. The sequence goes on along the minus strand of NC_091151.1, from coordinate 41,788,938 downwards.
GGCGGTGATGGGAGGTATTGTGGGGTGGTGTTGTGGGGTGGTGATCGGAGGTGTTGTGGGGGTGGTGGTAGTTATGGGTAGTGTTGTGATACACTCCGACTCAGACTCAAGTGTCCCTTGAGTGTGTGATAGTGGGATAGGTCAGGTTAGGCCTCCACCCGCGGTAGACAGCAGCCTCCACCCACGGTAGACAGCAGCCTCCACCCGCGGTAGACAGCAGCCTCCACCCGCGGTAGACAGCAGCCCCCACCCGCGGTAGACAGCAGCCTCCACCCACGGTAGACAGCGGCCTCCACCCACGGTAGACAGCAGCCTCCACCCACGGTAGACAGCAGCTTCCACCCGCGGTAGACAGCAGCCTCCACCCGCGGTAGACAGCAGCTTCCACCCGCGGTAGACAGCAGGTTCCACCCGCGGTAGACAGCAGCTTCCACCCGCGGTAGACAGCAGCCTCCACCCACGGTAGACAGCAGCCTCCACCCGCGGTAGACAGCAGCTTCCACCCGCGGTAGACAGCAGCTTCCACCCGCGGTAGACAGCAGCCTCCACCCGCGGTAGACAGCAGCCTCCACCCACGATAGATGCAGCTTCCACCCACGGTAGACAGCAGCCTCCACCCACGGTAGACAGCAGCCTCCACCCACGGTAGACAGCAGCTTCCACCCACGGTAGACAGCAGCTTCCACCCGCGGTAGACAGCAGCCTCCACCCGGGGTAGACAGCAGCCTCCACCCACGGTAGACAGCAGCCTCCACCCACGGTAGACAGCAGCCTCTACCCACGGTAGACAGCAGCTTCCACCCGCGGTGGACAGAGGCCTAACCTGACCGATCCCTCTATTACACGCTCAAGGGACACTTGAGTCTGACTCGGAGTGTATCACAACACTACCCATAACTATAACCGACCCACAACACTCCCAGTCATCCCCCCCCCCCCCCCAATGTGTGATGATCGGGGGTGCCCGATCACCACACACCCCCATGATTGGGTGTGTGGTGATCTCCACCCGGCGGTGGCACCACCCGCCCAACCCGGCAGTGGTTAGGTAAACTTCCTTAGAGAGGAAGTTCTACTGCCCTTCCTTAGGGCGGTGGAGGTGGAATCTCCGCGGTATCTGGGTAAGTTACCTCACATTTGCTGTTTGGCCTCGAACAGAATGAGGGAGGGAGGAGAGCAGTGGAGGAGTCTGCAGCCACCTCCACTACTATGCCTCCTCTCTCACTCCGTACGAGGTCAAACAGGTCAAGGGTGAGAGGTCTTAAAGGGGTCAACATGGCGGTCCCGCCACCCGCCCAACCTGGCTCCTCAGGTCAGTTCAGTTGCAGGTGTTTTCAGCCTGCCGTGGTCGTCTTAATGGTGGGGGTGGGCTTGGCTCGTGTAATGTTTTACACAATTTTCGTGCCAATTTGTCCATGGGTGGACGGTGTTTTGGATTATCTTCCAGTAGACTATTCGAAATAAGCTCCAGTTCTTTTGGAAGATCCTTACGCGCCTTGATCAGGTTTTGTAAGTTTTTGCCGAACGCGTAGACGTCCTGTGAGGAGTGGGCGGCAAAGGAGTCGAATAAGGTTTCTGCCGCGAAGTGACTCTGGCTGGGGTTTTTGGGGCATTTGGATCCTTTATGCGCCGCCATGGTGAAGTCAACGATGTAGACCTTTTGGTCATGTTTTAGATCGACCATCATATTTTCAAGAGTCACGTTTCCATGGACAAAGCCTTTTTCGTGGATTTTTGCAAACGCCTCAGCTGCAGCCTGGAGTGCCGAGACTGCATCCCTACACGAGCAAATCTCAAGGAACTCTAAGAGACTGAGGTCGCCGACTCCCGTCATTACTAAGACGGGTGGGTTTACACAGCAGCCTAGCACATGGGGGGTGACCCCAGTGTCCTTGAGGGCGTCGAGAGTCACAAATTCGTTGATGAATAAGTCCATCATTCGACTTATACTACCCTGGGTAGGTAGAGCAGTTTTATAGTAAAGATTTTGGCCGCCGTACGAGGCCAGGAACTCGGTCGTGTTTACTCCCTTGAAATGATTAAAAATTACGCTCTTAGATAACAACTTTACCCATGTCTTGTGAGGGAATATCCTTTTGTCATTTTTTGCGTGTACTACTTTTGTCGTGATATCCAATTTTAGAAAGTCGAAATCGTTGTCTGAACTGTCCACTGGCGGCTGGGCAGCGCCAGTCTCCTGGCCTGACCCGGAAGTGCCAGTCTCCTGACCTGGCTTGGTAGTGCCGGTCTCCTGGCCTGGCTCAGTAGTGCTAGTCTCCTGGCCTGGCTCGGTAGTGCCTGTCTCCTGGCCTGGCTCGGTCGTGCCAGACCAGGAGGTGTTTCCGGCCTCCTGTGATCGTCGTGATGTTGGGGGTGGGCTTGGCGTGTCACAATGTTTTGTTTTTCTATTAGATGTTGGGTTAGTGGAGCTAGTGTGAGTGGGATGTGAACCCGCATGCTCTTCCTTTGGCGCTATTTCGGTAAGCTCTCCCATACCTAGATATTTTGGTGTGGTCAGATGATCTGGTCGGGCTAAACATTCTTTTAATGTTTTACACAATTTTCGTGCCAATTTGTCCATGGGTGGACGGTGTTTTGGATTATCTTCCAGTAGACGATACGGAATAAGCTCCAGTTCTTTTGGAAGATCCTTACGCGCCTTGATCAGATTTTGTAAGTTTTTGCCGAACGCGTAGACATCCTGTGAGGAGTGGGCGGCAAAGGAGTCGAATAAGGTTTCTGCCGCGAAGTGACTCTGGCTGGGGTTTTTGGGGCGTTCGGATCCTTCAGGCGCCGCCATGGTGAAGTCAACGATGTAGACCTTTTGGTCATGTTTTAGATCGACCATCATATTTTCAAGAGTCACGTTTCCATGGACAAAGCCTTTTTCGTGGATTTTTGCAAACGCCTCAGCTGCAGCCTGGAGTGCCGAGACTGCCTCCCAACAGGAGCAAATCTCAAGGAACTCTAAGAGACTGAGGTCGCCGACTCCCGTCATTACTAAGGTGGGTGGGGATATACAGCAACCTAGCACACGTGGGGTGACCCCAGTGTCCTTGAGGGCGTCGAGAGTCACAAATTCGTTGAGGAATGAGTCGATCAGTTGTTCATCACTAGCAGTTTTATAGTAAAGATTTTGGCCGCCGTACCAGGCCAGGAACTCCGTCGTCTTTACTCCCTTGAATTGATGAAAAATTACGCTCTTAGATAACAACTTTACCCATGTGTTGTGAGGGAATATCCTTTTGTCCCTTTTTGCGTGTACTACTTTTGTCGTGATATCCAATTTTACAAAGTCGATATCGTTGTCTGAACTGACCACTGGCGGCGGGGCAGCGCCAGTCTCCTGGCCTGACCCGGAAGTGCCAGTCTCCTGACCTGGCTTGGTAGTGCCGGTCTCCTGGCCTGGGTCAGTAGTGCTAGTCTCCTGTCCTGGGTCGATAGTACCAGTGTCCTGGGCATGGTGAGCCTCTTTGGCAAGGTCCTGGAGCTGGTCATAGAGGCCGTGGGCCAGGAGATGGCCGAGGAGACCCCACTGTTTGGGCACTTCCTGGTCTGGGTCAGTAGTGCTAGTCTCCTGGCCTGGGTCGGTAGTGCCAGTGTCCTGGGCATGGTGAGCCTCTTTGGCAAGGTCCTGGAGCTGGTCATAGAGGCCGTGGGCCAGGAGATGGCCGAGGAGACCCCACTGTTTGGGCACTTCCTGGTCTGGGTCAGTAGTGCTAGTCTCCTGGCCTGGGTCGGTAGTGTCAGTGTCCTGGCCTGGGTCCTGGTCTGGGTCGGTAGTGCCAGTGTCCTGGCCTGGGTCGGTGGTGCCAGTGTCCTGGCCTGGGTCGATAGTACCAGTGTCCTGGCCTGGGTCGGTAGTGCCAGTGTCCTGGCCTGGGTCGGTAGTGTCAGTGTCCTGGCCTGGGTCGGTAGTGTCAGTGTCCTGGCCTGGGTCGGTAGTGCCAGTGTCCTGGCCTGGGTCGGTAGTGCCAGTGTCCTGGCCTGGGTCGGTAGTGCCAGTGTCCTGGCCTGGGTCGGTAGTACCAGTGTCCTGGCCTGGGTCGGTAGTGCCAGTGTCCTGGCCTGGGTCCTGGCCTGGGTCGGTGGTGCCAGTGTCCTGGCCTGGGTCCTGGCCTGGGTCGGTGGTGCCAGTGTCCTGGCCTGGGTCGGTGGTGCCAGTGTCCTGGCCTGGGTCGGTGGTGCCAGTGTCCTGGCCTGGGTCGGTGGTGCCAGTGTCCTGGCCTGGGTCGGTGGTGCCAGTGTCCTGGCCTGGGTCGGTAGTGCCAGTGTCCTGGCCTGGGTCGGTGGCGCCTGTGTCCTGGCCTGGGTCGGTGGCGCCAGTGTCCTGGCCGAGGTCGGTAGTGCCAGTGTCCTGGCCTGGGTCGGTGGTGCCAGTGTCCTGGCCTGGGTCAGTAGTGCCAGTGTCCTGGCCGAGGTCGGTGGTGCCAGTGTCCTGGCCTGGGTCGGTGGTGCCAGTGTCCAGGCCTGGGTCGGTGGTGCCAGTGTCCTGGCCTGGGTCGGTGGTGCCAGTGTCCTGGCCTGGGTCGATAGTACCAGTGTCCTGGCCTGGGTCGGTAGTGCCAGTGTCCTGGCCTGGGTCCTGGCCTGGGTCGGTGGTGCCAGTGTCCTGGCCTGGGTCGGTGGTGCCAGTGTCCTGGCCTGGGTCGGTGGTGCCAGTGTCCTGGCCTGGGTCGGTGGTGCCAGTGTCCTGGCCTGGGTCGGTGGTGCCAGTGTCCTGGCCTGGGTCGGTGGTGCCAGTGTCCTGGCCTGGGTCGGTGGTGCCAGTGACCTGGCCTGGGTCGGTGGTGCCAGTGTCCTGGCCTGGGTCGGTGGTGCCAGTGTCCTGGCCTGGGTCGGTGGTGCCAGTGTCCTGGCCTGGGTCGGTGGTGCCAGTGTCCTGGCCTGGGTCCTGGCCTGGGTCGGTGGTGCCAGTGTCCTGGCCGGGGTCGGTGGTGCCAGTGTCCTGGCCTGGGTCGGTGGTGCCAGTGCCCTGGCCTGGGTCGGTGGTGACAATGTCCTGGCCGGGGTCGATAACGCTGACCTCGCTTTCGCCAGAGGACTGCTGGGGCTCCGTGGTGCTGACCTCGTCCAGGTCAGAGGAGTGGTGGGTGCCCTTGGGTCTATCCCAGCCGTGGGTATAGTAGTAGTATAAGAGGCCCATCACGACCAACACCGCCCCTAACCTGAGGCACCAAGGAAGGACCCCAAGGCCCTGTGCCCCACCACCTGCCCCCACGACGCCTGCGTGACCCAGCGCCCCAGCACCGGCCCCCACGACGAACACCGCCCCTAACCCGAGGCACCAAGGAAGGTCCCCAAGGCCCTGTACCCCGCCACCTGCCCCACCGCCTACCCCGCCACCTGCCCCGCCACCTGCCCCACCGCCTACCCCACCATTTGCCCCAGCACCGGCCTGCAGGAAGGGTGTTGGGATGACACTGCTTTCTGCACTGTTGATGTTTGAGAATTTAAACATTTTAAATTTTGTTGATGTATTTTTTTTATTATTGTTTAGATATTCGCGCACGTTAAGCCGTTAAGTTATTGTTTTAAGTCGGATGTGTTCACTAAACGGTAACTATAGTTATCTTGAGGTTATCTTGAGATGATTTCTGGGCTTTTAGTGTCCCCCGGCCCGGTCCTCGACCAGGCCTCCACCCCCAGGAAGCAGCCCGTGACAGCTGACTAACACCCAGGTACCTATTTTACTGCTAGGTAACCGGGGCATAGCGTGAAAGAAACTCTGCCGATTGTTTCTCGCCGGCGCTCGGGATCGAACCCGGGACCATAGGATCACAAGTCCAGCGTGCTGTCCGCTCGGCCGACAGTGTTTGCAACAGTCCACTTCTGTACCTTTGAGTAGACAGTTACCTTAAGTATTGGGGGAGGGGTATTGGGGGAAAATAGGGGGTGTTGGAGGGGGGGGGGAGTTAAGGCGTGGTAGGAGTAGGGAAGTTACGTATAAGGGACAAGGGAGTGGTGGGATAGGAAAGAGGGATTGTAGGGGGACGGGGGATTGTAGGGGAGAGGGGAAGGGTAGGAGTAACGGTGAGGGAGGAGAGGGGGAGGGCAAGGTGCCAGGCCTGCACTGTGTGTGTGTGTGTGTGTGTGTGTGTGTGTGTGTGTGTGTGTGTGTGTGTGTGTGTGTGTGTGTGTGTACTCACCTGTTTGTGCTTGCGGGGGTTGAGCTTTGGCTCTTTGGTCCCGCCTTGTGTGTGTGTGTGTGTGTGTACTCACCTATTTGTTTATTTTACATGTTTATATGTAGTGTGTGTGTGTGTACTCACCTAGTTGTGCTTGCGGGGGTTGAGCTCTGGCTCTTTGGTCCCGCCTCTCAACTGTCAATCAACTGGTGTACAGGTTCCTGAGCCTACTGTTCTCTATCATATCTACAACCTGAAATTGTGTATGGAGTCAGCCTCCACCACATCACTTTTTAATGCATTCAATTTGTCAACCACTCTGACACTAAAAAGTTCTTTCTAATATCTCTGTGGCTCATTTGGGCACTCAATTTCCATCTATGTCCCCTAGTGCGTGTGCCCCTTGTGGTAAATAGCCTGTCTTTATCTACCCTATCAATTCCTCAGAGAATCTTGTATGTGGTGATCATGTACTCACTAACTCTTGTCTCCCAGTGATGTGAGGTTTAATTGACGTAGTCTCTCCTCGTAGCTCATACCCCTCAATTCGGGTCCTAGTCTGGTGGCAAACCTTTGAACCTTTTCAAGTTTAATCTTTTGCTTGACTAGATATGGACTCCATGCTGGAGCCGCATACTCCAGGATTGGTCTGACATATGTTGTGTACAAAGTTCTGAAAGATTTCTTACACAAGTTTCTAAAGGCCGTTCTTATGTTAGCCAACCTGGCATATGCCGCTGATGTTATCCCCTTGATATGAGCTTCAGGGGACAGGTCTGGCATAATATAAACCCCCAGGTCCTTCTCTCTCTCTCTGACTCTTGAAGTATTTCATCGCCCAAATGATACCTTATATCTGGTCTCCAGCTCCCTACACCTTTCTTCATTACATTGCATTTGCTTGTGTTAAACTCTAACAACCATTTGTTCGACCATTCCTGCAGCTTGTCCAGGTCTTCTTGAAGCCTTAAGCTGTCCTCCTCTATCTTAATCCTTCTCATAATTTTGGCGTCGTCAGCAAACATTGAGAGAAATGAGTCTATACCCTCTGGGAGATCATTTGCGTATATCAGAAACAGGATAGGTCCGAGTATAGAGCCCTGTAGGACTCCACTGGTGACTTCACGCCAGTCTGAGGTCTCACCTCTCACTGTAACTCTCTTCTTTCTATTGCTTAGGTACTCCCTTATCCACTGGAGCGCCCTACCAGTTACTCCTGCCTGTTTCTCCAGCTTATGCATCAACCTTTTATGGGGTACTGTGTCGAAGGCTTTCCGACAATCCAAAAAAATGCAGTCCACCCATCCTTCTCTTTCTTGCTAAATCTTTGTCACCGAATCGTAGAATTCTATTAAGCCTGTAAGGCAAGAGTTACCCTCCCTAAATCCATGTTGATGGGTTGTCACGAAGTCTCTTCTCTCCAGATGTGTTACTAGGTTTTTCCTCACAATCTTCTCCATCACCTTGCATGGTATACAAATTAAAGACACTGGCCTGTAGTTCAGATCCTCTTGTCTGTCACCCTTTTTGTATATTGGGATTACATTAGCCGTCTTCCATATTTCAGATATGGCTGAGGGCTGATGGCCTACCCTCAGCCCCAGTTTATTGAACAGTGTTTGAGCTCTGAAACAATATAGGAGGTTGTTTATAATTACAATAACTGTGGGTTGAGGTTTTAGAAGTGAGGACAGGTCAATCAGGTTTGTACAGGAAGATGTACAAGTTTTGTAAGTGATTGTGTAAAGGATGGAGTGAATCGTGGCCCCGACCACTAAGTGCAGACCCGAGTATAGATTAACAGTAAACTTAGACGGGAGTGATCTAGGCAAAACTTAGAGATAAGTAATACAACCAAGGTACCCCCTGGCCTCTTATTTCTCATAATACGGTAAATGAATCGGAAAAATGCAATTTATGTTCTTAGTTGATTTTTAACAGTTAAAATTCCGGCTATAAATTTGGTAACTCCCTCGCCATGTTTGGTTAGAAATGACATACACCTTACACATGTTTGGTTAGATATGATATACTCCTTGCACATGTTTGGTTAGATATGATATACTCCTTACACATGTTTGGTTAGATATGACATACACCTTAAATTTTATTTCACATTCTACATACCTTTACCTTATTAAATTACTTGTATATTAACATCAAAATCAGCCATGAAGCCCAATATGTATATATAGACCACTGGACAATATAGACCACTAGACAGTATAAACCACTAGACAATATAAACCACTGGACAATATAGACTACTGGACAATATAGACCACTGGACAATATAGACCACTGGACAATATAGACCACTAGACAGTATAAACCACTAGACAATATAAACCACTGGACAATATAGACTACTGGACAATATAGACCACTGGACAATATAGACCACTAAACAGGATAAACCACTGACAATATAGACCACTGGACAATATAGACCACTGGACAATATAGACCACTGGACAATATAGACCACTAGACAGTATAAACCACTGGACAATATAAACCACTAGACAGTATAAACCACTGGACAATATAAACCACTGGACAATATAGACCACTGGACAGTATAAACCACTGGACAATATAGACCACTGAACTATATAGACCACTGGACCAATATAGACCACTGAACTATATAGACCACTGGACAGTATAAACCACTGGACAATATAGACCACTGGACAATATAGTCCACTGGACAATATAGACCACTGGACAATATAAACCACTGGACAATATAAACCACTGGACAATATAAACCACTGGACAATATAAACCACTGGACAATATAGACCACTGGACAATATAGACCACTGGACAATATAAACCACTGGACAATATAAACCACTGGACAATATAGACCACTGGACAATATAGTCCACTGGACAATATAGACCACTGGACAATATAAACCACTGGACAATATAAACCACTGGACAATATAAACCACTGGACAATATAAACCACTGGACAATATAGTCCACTGGACAATATAGACCACTGGACAATATAGTCCACTGGACAATATAGACCACTGGACAATATAAACCACTGGACAATATAGACCACTGGACAGTATAAACCACTGGACAATATAGACCACTGGACAATATAGACCACTGGACAATATAAACCACTGGACAATATAGACCACTGGACAATATAAACCACTGGACAATATAAACCACTGGACAATATAAACCACTGGACAATATAGACCACTGGACAATATAGACCACTGGACAATATAGTCCACTGGACAATATAGACCACTGGACAATATAGACCACTGGACAATATAGTCCACTGGACAATATAGACCACTGGACAATATAGACCACTGGACAATATAGACCACTGGACAATATAGACCACTGGACAATATAGACCACTGGACAATATAGACCACTGGACAATATAGACCACTGGACAATATAGACCACTGGACAATATAAACCACTGGACAATATAGACCACTGGACAATATAAACCACTGGACAATATAGACCACTGGACAATATAAATCACTGGACAATATAGACCACTGGACAATATAGACCACTGGACAATATAGACCACTGGACAATATAAACCACTGGACAATATAAACCACTGGACAATATAGACCACTGGACAATATAAACCACTGGACAATATAAACCACTGGACAATATAGACCACTAGACAGTTTAAACCACTGGACAATATAGACCACTGGACAATATAGACCACTGGACAATATAAACCACTGGACAATATAGACCACTGGACAATATAAACCACTGGACAATATAGACCACTAGACAGTTTAAACCACTGGACAATATAGACCACTGGACAATATAAACCACTGGACAATATAGACCACTGGACAATATAAACCACTGGACAATATAGACCACTGGACAATATAAACCACTGGACAATATAGACCACTGGACAATATAAACCACTGGACAATATAGACCACTGGACAATATAAACCACTGGACAATATAGACCACTAGACAGTTTAAACCACTGGACAATATAAACCACTGGACAATATAGACCAGTGGACATATGGAACACTAGGAAATAATATATATATATATATATATATATATATATATATATATATATATATATATATATATATATATATATATATATATATATATTTACGTTTTGATTATATAATTATATCCTTTGTAATGATTAGAATAATAACGTATGGTTGACTACTTGGATATATTATTATGTGCAGTCCTCGACTAGTTGTGCTCACATAGGTGGATTAGTTGGGGGTGAGCCACGGCTCTTGGGTCCCGCCTCAGTCCATAAGCGAAAGGGGGCGTAAAGCACCGTGTTGATGAGCTGTGGAGAGTCGTGTGTTGGTGACCTTAAGGTCTGGTTTGTGTTATTGTTAGTTTTCACACGTGTGTTTGTTTGTGTGGCACTTTGGGATGTTCCCACTTGAGGTGCCGGTGTTCACAATTGTAATATTAAGTGTTCACTCTGGAGAAGGTGTAGTTCACTCCTGCGGTGGTTGTGTTGACTCTTGAAGTGTTCGCACTTGTGTGTTGAGAGTGTGTTAGTATTAGCACCTGTGGGTTTGGGGTGAGAGGGCGTGTGTGCTGGTGGTGTTCACTTGTGGTCATTGCACAGGAACCTGGCATTAGTGCAGCAAGCACATTAACACAACACCTCAGGACGTTGCACTTTGTGGTTGCAGGGAAGGAGAGAGAGAGAGAGAGAGAGAGAGAGAGAGAGAGAGAGAGAGAGAGAGAGAGAGAGAGAGAGAGAGAGGAAGGAAGGACTGGAGTCCTGTTGTCACCTTCGCCGTTATGGGTCGAGGCTTCACCTGTCCGACAGAATCTCAAGGATTTGCGATTAATTATTAACAAAGAAAAACTAAAAATGACATCAACTTTTATTATTATTGTTATCAGTACTAATTAAATTATATATTTACGTATTCTGAGGAAATTTGGGTAATTCTTGCTTCTGGAACCTTGCGTGATGGTTGTGTGGTGGAGTGGTTATCATACAGGCTGGTGGGTTGTATAGTGGAGAGGTTATCATACAGGCTGGTGGGTTGTATAGTGGAGTGGTTATCATACAGACTGGTGGGTTGTGTGGTGGAGAGGTTATCATACAGGCTGGTGGGTTGTGTGGTGGAGTGGTTATCATACAGACTGGTGGGTTGTGTGGTGGAGAGGTTATCATATAGACTGGTGGGATGCAGAAAAAGCACAAAATTTGGAATCTGGTTTAAGGCCAGTGAATATATATTATTAATAAGTTGCAATCCGGACTATTGACTGTGTGTGTGTTGACGAGTCACATTAACGGGGCTGAAGAGCAGACACTCGACCCTCAAATGAGACAGTGAAACATTAGCGATGTTTCGCTCCGTCCGGAGTCACCGTCACGTGGTGATAGTAGCTCGGGGCGGGCCGAAACGTTATCATTTTTCCATTTTCAGGTAGGTTGGTGGAGTGGGGGGGGGGGCTGTAGAGGTTGGTGGAGTGGGGGGGGGGGCTGTAGAGGTTGGTGGAGTGGGGGGGGGGGCTGTAGAGGTTGGTGGAGTGGGGGGGGGGGCTGTAGAGGTTGGTGGAGTGGGGGGCTGTAGAGGTTGGTGGAGTGAGGAACTGAAAGAAACCTTCTTCCATCAGGTGAAGGAAGGTGAAATAAACTAACCATTTGTTTTTTCCTCCGGAATCGAACCTGGGGCCTTGGGACGACGACCTGGAATGAATCCCACAGGTGAATCTAATTAGGATACTCCCCCCCCTCCCCCCTCCAGGAAAGAAAAGTGTGCTGATCTAAAGCATAAAATGACTCCCAACACCAACCATTTGATCTCATATTTCACAAAAGTATAATTCTGTCGTATAATTTTGGTGGTATAGGACCTGGTATAATTTTGTATGTTTACAAGGGAGACTAACGTTAGTGTGTTAGTGTGACTAACGTCCTGGGAGGCGTTAGTCTCCAAGGGAGACTAACGTTAGTGTGTTAGTGTGACTAACGTCCTGGGAGGCGTTAGTCTCCAAGGGAGACTAACGCCTCCCAGGACGTATAAGATTGCTACCTTTTTTTTGTGTAAATTGAAGAGGATTTTAAGTTGTATGGTTCCTCGGGGCTCTAGCTTACCGAATCAAGAATGGCAATAGGCCTAAAGTGTGAGCCTTATAACCTTCTACCTGTCCGCAGGTGTTCGGTGGGTGGGGAAGCGAACACCACTACCCGCCACGCATGTAGACTGTGTGAACCTATGCTGGTAGGTAGGTAGGTAGGTAGGTAACCTGAATAGGCAGACATGAAGGCAAATAGGCTGACAGGTAGGCAAGCAAGCACAAATATGCATGTAAGGACGGACAGGGACACACACACACACACACACACACACACACACACACATACACACACACACTCACTCACTCACTCACTCACTCACTCACTCACTCACTCACTTCGTACGGAGGTTTAGGAGCCTTGGAGTACTGAGTAGTCCCCCTCCACGACTTCCTCGTTTTCTAAACACATATAATAGAGTCTGATGCACACCAATTTTCAGGCGCTCTTCGGTCATGCTCAACAGCTACTTGGGTCTGACGTTGATTTATTATTAACAATTAATATTTATTAATTATACATGTTTATTTTTTGCGTAGTGTCACACCATGTCCAGACATGGCGGGGAGAGGGGGGGGGGGATGGGGGGTGTTATTGAATGTTATTCTTGTGTGGTGGGCTCTTAGGGTGTACACCTTATGTGGTGTGACCAGGGGTGGGGAAGGTATGGCCAGGGGTGGGGGGAAGGTGTGGCCAGGGGTGGGGGGAAGGTGTGGCCAGGGGTGGGGAAGGTGTAGCCAGGGGTGGGGGGAAGGTGTGGCCAGGGGTGGGGGGAAGGTGTGGCCAGGGGTGGGGAAGGTGTAGCCAGGGGTGGGGAAGGTGTGACCAGGGGTGGGGAAGGTGTAGCCAGGGGTGGGGAAGGTGTGGCCAGGGGTGGGGGGAAGGTGTGGCCAGGGGTGGGGAAGGTGTGGCCAGGGGTGGGGAAGGTGTGGCCAGGGGTGGGGAACGTGTAGCCAGGGGTAGGGAAGGTGTGGCCAGGGGTGGGGAAGGTGTAGCCAGGGGTGGGGAAGGTGTGGCCAGGGGTGGGGGGAAGGTGTGGCCAGGGGTGGGGGGAAGGTGTGGCCAGGGGTGGGGAAGGTGTGGCCAGGGGTGGGGGGAAGGTGTGGCCAGGGGTGGGGAAGGTGTAGCCAGGGGTGGGGAAGGTGTAGCCAGGGGTGGGGAAGGTGTGGCCAGGGGTGGGGGGAAGGTGTGGCCAGGGGTGGGGAAGGTGTGGCCAGGGGTGGGGAAGGTGTAGCCAGGGGTGGGGAAGGTGTGGCCAGGGGTGGGGAAGGTGTAGCCAGGGGTGGGGAAGGTGTGGCCAGGGGTGGGGGGAGTGTGGCCACCAACACCACCACCGTCACAATTTTCTCATCCTTATCTACCGCACAAAGAGAATGATAAACACAAGAAATATATACAACTATACACACACACTGGCATGTACTTACATGCATGTACACCAAGACATGTACACATAGACGTACACAGACACTCACTTGTTCTTGCACTAAACCTCAGATATTATGAGAGTAATCACAGCATGTCTCACAACGTAACAGAAATGGTCAATTGAACAGAAGAAACAAGTTAATAACAGATCTTTGAACAACAATATTTGGAAATAATTAGAAGTTAGAATAGTGTAACTGTTTATCAAATTAATATCTGCAAATGATAATAAAGCATAACACTATCATCAAAACGATAACACAATCGATAACGCCAACATATACAATTAATTTCAGCAATTGAAAGGGAATCAAATACAAAAGTGTCCAGACTCGGAAACTTCAAACTTAGGAAAGTGTTTGAGAAATATATGCGAGCTGCCATATATCGCCGCTACACCGAGCGGCTCTGAGCAACGTCACTCCCGCTACAAAGGCCACTTTACTATGGTTACAAAAGCCAGGGGATTTATCGCCGGCTAGGACACGGTGGAGGCCCAAGCCAAGGATTTAAGACCAGCCTCCATAGGACTGACTCCCTTGATAGTTTGAGGCTTGTGGGGCTGGTTTATGGGACCTGTTTCTCTCTCTCTCTCGCCGGAAAATATGGTGCCTTGAAGATTTAGATTTGAGATGTATTCAGATGTATAATAATTTGTTTTATCGTGGAGTATAGACTTGGTGATTGTGTTGGTACCTTGGTGACTTGTGCAGCTCTGTGTGAGGGCTGGGGCTTGTGTAGGCGACGTTGGTGGCTTGAAGATGTACTTACATAATTGTGTTGACCAATTCACACACTAGGAAATGAAGGGACGACGATGCTTCGGTCCGTCCTGGACCATTCTCAAGTCAATTCTCACAATCGACTTGAGAATGGTAGAGGACGGACCGAAACGTCGTCGTCCCTTCATTTTCTAGTGTGTGGGGATTGGTCAACTTACTTTAGCTTACGTTATTGTGACTCGTCGCCTGCTTACCTTATTGTGCTTGCTGGGGTTGAGCTCTGGCTCTTTGGTCCCGCCTCTCAACTGTCAATCAGTTCTTATACTTGCTCTTACACCGCTTTCATTAGCAGGTGCCGCTTCTCTTGGTGAGCAAATGTTATCAGAAAACAACACCCTCTATCAGAAAACAACACCCTCTTTAGCCTGTCCAACCTCTTAGGCTGGTCGGTAGAGCGACGGTCTCGCTTTATACAGGTCGGCGTTCAATCCCCGACCGTCCACCAAGTGGTTGGGCACCATTCCTTCCCCTCCGACCCATCCCAAATCCTTATCCTGACCCCTTCCAAGTGCTATATAGTCGTAATGGCTTGGCGGTTTCTCCTGATAGATCCCTTACCTCTCTTGCCCCTTTCTTACTGCATGGCGGCACGGTAGAGTGAGAGAGACGGTGAGAGAGGAGGTGAGAGTGGAAGTGGGATGGTAAGAAAGACGGAGAGAGTGTGAAACAGAAAGAGACAGGGTGAGAAGGAAAGGAACAGAAAGAGAGTAGAAAACATGCGGAGATAGTAAGAAGAGAGGGAGAGAAAAAGTGAGAGAGGAGAAGGAGTAGGAACCACGAATAGAGGAAAAGAGAAAGAGAGAGAGAGAGAGAGAGAGAGAGAGAGAGAGAGAGAGAGAGAGAGAGAGAGAGAGAGAGAGAGAGAGAGAGAGAGAGTAGAAGAATAACGATATTGTTTGAATTGCCGAGTAGATCGTCTATAAGAGGCTTAAGGGGTACGTTTAGCAAGGTAATTGAGAGAGGGAAAAGATGGAGAGGGGCAGGGCGGAAGACGGGGGAAGGGGGGAGGAGGGAAGGAAGAGAAAGAAAGCGAGGAGGGGGGCGGGGGAGAAGTGGAGGAGAAAGAGCGCTCAAG
>NC_091151.1:41760890-41768390 GCF_040958095.1 Procambarus clarkii | reverse complement strand
GTGTGATGTATTCCATCATGTCTTGGGCCGTCTTTCCCCTGAGCTCTGTTTCCCATGTTATATCCGTTAGGAATTTTCTCATCTCCTCATAGTTTTCCTTACGGAATGCCAGCTTTTTGCTTTCAGTTCCCTTTCTCGAGTACTTTAACCCTTCTTCGACCAGATACTCAAATGTCAGTACACTGTGATCGCTCATTCCTATTGGGGCCTCGAAGTCAATTTCCCTTATGTCGGAGTCATTCAGAGTGAACACTAGGTCGAGTCTCACTGATTCATCGTTTCCCCCTCACTCTTGTGGGTTCCCTGACATGTTGGCTTAAAAAGTTTCTTGTTGTCACCTCCAGTAGTTTACCTCTCCATGTTTCCTCGCCTCCATGCGGTTCCTTGTTCTCCCAGTCTATCCTTCCGTGATTGAAGTCGCCCATGATGAGCAGATGGGAGTGTGTGTGTGTGTGTGTGTGTGTGTGTGTGTGTGTGTGTGTGTGTGTGTGTGTGTGTGTGTGTGTGTGTGTGTGGAAAAAAACAAAACCAGTTGATTGACAGTTGAGAGGCGGGCCCAAAGAACCAGGGCTCAACCCCCGCAAGCACAACTAGGGGAGTACAACTAGGTGAACACAGTGAACTTAGCCTCAATAAGAATAAGCACCGTGAGCCATTCACCAAGAGGACAAGTGTATAACCACAACCATGAAACATTCTGCCAGACATCATAATCGAATCCCTCATGTTAATCCGGAGAGAATGTTGACAAAAACCTTACCAGCAATTACGCATCGCAAAACAGACCTCGCATCTGATTGGAATCAGGATTCCAATCAAAACAGATTGGAACACTTGGAGAATTTTTAATGTATCTGGTCCCTCCAAGTGGCCACTTTAATAAACTCGTATTATTAATTATTTTTTTGTTAGGGGAAAGTTCCCAGTAATAATATTAACTGTAATATTATTAATTAATGCTAATCTTTTTTTTCAATTAGCTTACATTTTTAATTTAATTTTAAATTTGAAATTCAGTTCCTGTTGGAGATTTGTATTGGTTGAGTGGCATAGTTGGGTGAGTTAACTCCGCCCCCCTCCCCCCCCCCCTCCACCGCTCCCCCTCCCCCCCCCCCCCGGCTAAGTTAGAGCATGTCTTGCATATTGCAACTAAGCAAATGATGAAATGTTGACATAACAGTGAGCCAAGCAATATATATATATATATATATATATATATATATATATATATATATATATATATATATATATATATATATATATATATATATATAATATATAGACACTCAGATTATTTCCTCCCGACTAGCCGGTTAGTGATCCCGTCGCTCGTGAAGTTATCCGGATGTTATCCCACAAAAGCCGGATAACTTCATGAACGCCGAGAAAAAACATTAGAATAATTGTGGTGGGAGATGGGGGACTGGAGGGGGGGGGGAAAGGGTGGGGGCGGGGGTGAGGGGGGTGAGATGGTGGGGGCGGGTTGGGGGGAGGTGGGGGGATAAGATGGTGCTGGGGGTGGGGTGGGGAGGAAGAAGGGGTGTGGAGAGAGAGCCAGCTGGTGCCAGAGAGCCACCCCCCCACCAGCTGGTACCTGGTAGGTATTAACGAGCGTAACAACGCCGTCTAGTATGGACAGAGTCAAAGGGTTTGTGTTCGTCCTGTAGCGGCGAAGCACGAGTTGTTCACATCCGGCAGAAGGTTGCATATTAACCCTTGTCAGACAATCTGCTCCTTAAGCTGAAAATAAAGAACTTTGAGGTAATTCTACGATCTGTGCATAAAAGGGACGCAAACGGTTGGGCACGTGGGTCATGGGGAAGGTCAATAGCTTATAGGGGGACCTCGATGCAGAACTGGCCTCATGGTTCTGGGGGCCCACAGTGGCCTCATGGTTCTGGGGCCACAGTGGCCTCATGGATCTGGGGCCACAGTGGCCTCATGGTTCTGGGGCCACAGTGGCCTCATGGTTCTGGGGCCACAGTGGCCTCATGGTTCTGGGGCCACAGTGGTCTCATGGTTCTGGGGCCACAGTGGCTTCATGGTTCTGGGGCCACAGTGGTCTCATGGTTCTGGGGCCACAGTGGCCTCATGGTTCTGGGGCCCACAGTGGTCTCATGGTTCTGGGGCCACAGTGGCTTCATGGTTCTGGGGCCACAGTGGTCTCATGGTTCTGGGGCCACAGTGGCCTCATGGTTCTGGGGCCACAGTGGCTTCATGGTTCTGGGGCCACAGTGGCCTCATGGTTCTGGGGCCACAGTGGCCTCATGGTTCTGGGGCCCACAGTGGTCTCATGGTTCTGGGGCCACAGTGGCTTCATGGTTCTGGGGCCACAGTGGTCTCATGGTTCTGGGGCCACAGTGGCCTCATGGTTCTGGGGCCACAGTGGCTTCATGGTTCTGGGCCCACAGTGGTCTCATGGTTCTGGGGCCACAGTGGCCTCATGGTTCTGGGGCCACAGTGGCCTCATGGTTCTGGGGCCCACAATGGTCTCATGGTTCTGGAGCCCACAGTGGTCTCATGGTTCTGGGGCCACAGTGGCTTCATGGTTCTGGGGCCACAGTGGCCTCATGGTTCTGGGGCCACAGTGGTCTCATGGTTCTGGGGCCACAGTGGTCTCATGGTTCTGGGGCCACAGTGGCTTCATGGTTCTGGGGCCACAGTGGCCTCATGGTTCTGGGCCCACAGTGGTCTCATGGTTCTGGGGCCACAGTGGTCTCATGGTTCTGGGGCCACAGTGGCTTCATGGTTCTGGGGCCACAGTGGCCTCATGGTTCTGGGGCCACAGTGGTCTCATGGTTCTGGGGCCACAGTGGCTTCATGGTTCTGGGGCCACAGTGGCTTCATGGTTCTGGGGCCACAGTGGCTTCATGGTTCTGGGGCCACAGTGGCCTCTTGGTTCTGGGGCCACAGTGGTCTCATGGTTCTGGGGCCACAGTGGCTTCATGGTTCTGGGGCCACAGTGGCCTCATGGTTCTGGGGCCACAGTGGTCTCATGGTTCTGGGGCCACAGTGGTCTCATGGTTCTGGGGCCACAGTGGTCTCATGGTTCTGGGGCCACAGTGGCCTCATGGTTCTGGGGCCCACAGTGGCCTCATGGTTCTGGGGCCCACAGTGGCCTCATGGTTCTGGGGCCACAGTGGCCTCATGGTTCTGGGGCCCACAGTGGTCTCATGGTTCTGGGGCCACAGTGGCCTCATGGTTCTGGGGCCCACAGTGGTCTCATGGTTCTGGGGCCACAGTGGTCTCATGGTTCTGGGCCCACAATGGCCTCATGGTTCTGGGGCCACAGTGGCCTCATGGTTCTGGGGCCACAGTGGCTTCATGGTTCTGGGGCCACAGTGGCCTCATGGTTCTGGGGCCACAGTGGTCTCATGGTTCTGGGGCCACAGTGGTCTCATGGTTCTGGGGCCACAGTGGTCTCATGGTTCTGGGGCCACAGTGGCCTCATGGTTCTGGGGCCCACAGTGGCCTCATGGTTCTGGGGCCCACAGTGGCCTCATGGTTCTGGGGCCACAGTGGCCTCATGGTTCTGGGGCCCACAGTGGTCTCATGGTTCTGGGGCCACAGTGGCCTCATGGTTCTGGGGCCCACAGTGGTCTCATGGTTCTGGGGCCACAGTGGTCTCATGGTTCTGGGCCCACAATGGCCTCATGGTTCTGGGGCCACAGTGGCCTCATGGTTCTGGGGCCACAGTGGTCTCATGGTTCTGGGGCCACAGTGGTCTCATGGTTCTGGGGCCACAGTGGCCTCATGGTTCTGGGGCCCACAGTGGCCTCATGGTTCTGGGGCCACAGTGGTCTCATGGTTCTGGGGCCACAGTGGTCTCATGGTTCTGGGGCCACAGTGGTCTCATGGTTCTGGGGCCCACCGTGGCCTCATGGTTCTGGGGCCACAGTGGTCTCATGGTTCTGGGGCCACAGTGGCCTCATGGTTCTGGGGCCACAGTGGCCTCATGGTTCTGGGCCCACAATGGCCTCAATGTGTGCTGTGGGGATTTGATGGCCTTCAGCAGGAGTCCCGTTCTGCTCAAGGAAGAGGAACCATTAGGGCTTGAGAAGAAAGACTGCTCGGGGCTAGCTTCACCCAATTTCTCCAAGTAATTGCTGTTGGGAACGTGCCCATCATGAGCGGGTCGTGGTTGGCCTCAATAAAACGAGTGGTTAACACAGGTATCAGCTGGACAATATTAAAACTGGCAAATCTGAATGCGTGAAAGATCTGGGAGTTTGGATTAGTGTCAAGGATTAGTAAGGATTTCATACCAATCACCGTGTAAAAGTAGGAAATAGGATACTGTGATTGGATTTTTTTTATCTAGCATTAGCAATATCTATCTTAATCGTTATCTCTCGTTATCTATCATCATTCTTCACCTTAAGATTATGAAGTTCAGTTTTAGACATAATTATTTGAGCGTGTGGAGATTAATCCTTTTCTTTCCGCCTTTCTCTATATATGTAATGGACTTTTATCCCATTAGCAGCTGAGAAGAGTAACGGTTTTTGTCAACATTAGGTAGCGAAAAGTTCGTTCTCTCTCTCTCTCTCTCTCTCTCTCTCTCTCTCTCTCTCTCTCTCTCTCTCTCTCTCTCTCTCTCTCTCTCTCTCTCTCTCTCTCTCTCTCTCTCTCTCTCCTTTTATTTACCTACTGATCTTGTGATCTCTTAGACACGGCATTTTTCTACTTCCAGAAGCGTGACCTTCCTGACCCTACCCCGGCCCTCGTCTGGTCAGAGCAGCCATCAAACAGAAGATGTGTGTTTGTTCCGCTGGAGCCGACAAGAGCCACCTTAGGAGAGGCACTTCCCGCACCCCCGCCGCCTCCTCCTTCACCATCACGTAAGTACTCTGATAAACCGCCGTAGAGAACCCTAAGAATAATTAAGAACACTGTAGAAGACCTTTTGGTCCATGCGTGCTACCTCGTCTTGTTTATATCCGCAGATATATGTAGATATGGATTATATATATGTATATCTTTGTTTACAGAGGTGTCAAGTAAAGACTACGGTTGTTACCGTTGTTAATAAATGTTTGCAGTTAAGTTTGTGTAGTATATTAAGTGTTTGTGTGTGTGTTTGTCAAACATGTCTTTTGTCTACACCTGTGTGTGTGTGTGTCTGGGGGTGGAGGTGTACTGACCGCGGACACCCACCAATGGCTGGTATAGAGGGGCGCTGAAGCCTCTTGCCAGATTATGAAGGCAAAAGGTGGGGCAGGAAATTGGGAGATGCTTACTTCTCTCTCTCTCTCTCTCTCTCTCTCTCTGACTTAGCGGTTCTTGACGCACTTCCTGGTCGTGGGGTGGACGTGGCGCCTGGCTTCGCCCTGGTAATGTTTCCTTATTATTATTGTTGTTATTATTGTTGTTATTATTGTTATTTTTATTGTTATTTTTATTGTTATTTTTATTATTATTATTTTTATTATTATTATGATTATTATTATTATTATTTTAATTATTAATTATTTTTATTATTATTATTATTATTTTTATTTTTATTGTTTTTATTATTATTTTTATTTTTATTATTATTATTATTTTTATTAATATTTTTATTATTATTATTATTTTTATTTTTATTATTATTATTTTTATTATTTTCATTATTATTGATGTTTTTTTCGCACTTTTCACTAATGTCGGATTTTGTTGTTATATGAATGATAAACAGTTGTTGAAGAGGTGTGTGTGTGTGTGTGTGTGTGTGTGTGTGTGTGTGTGTGTGTGTGTGTGTGTGTGTGTGTGTGTGTGTGTGTGTGTGGGTGTGTTGCAGAGCGCAACCTGCCGGCACCTGTGCAGTAGACTATGGTCAAGTAACGTTAAATCAACGTAGGCTCAACGACAGATCAACGTTGCTTTCAGTCAGGCCTGAAAACATCAGTATAGAAAAAAATTGGTTTAGATCTGAAACCTATATGTATATGTTCAGCACAAAACGTCCACTAGACTGTGCGACACAGTGGTTGCAAGGATCAGGTTGGATTACCGTTACCTGTGGCAGGTGGCTACCATTATCTGTGGCAGGTGGCTACCGTTACCTGTGGCAGGTGGCTACCATTATCTGTGGCAGGTGGCTACCGTTACCTGTGGCAGGTGGCTACTGGTGACGGATCTCCCAATCCTGAGCACTCCAGGTGCAAACTCTGTGAGCAGGAACTGCGGCATGATCTCCCACACTACATCACCGAATGTCCAGACCCTTCCTGCCTGCCGGCATGTGATCTAGGACACACATATAACTCCCCTGGCAATCTATTATATGGAATACAGTCCTTCACCGCGAACTCCAGCTTCAAATACACTAGGAAATCACACTAGCGTGCTGTATCAGTAGGAGCAATGTGTGTGGGGATTCGAACCCTTGACATGGGTACTCCCAGACCGCGCACCTTTACCACTGCACCACGACAAGGTATAAGTTATTTGAAGCTGGAGGAAATGGTAGAGAACTCCGTTACCTATAGCAGAGTTCATGGGGAGAGGGGTTATATTACCTATAGCAGAGTTCATGGGAGGTTATGTTACCTATAGCAGAGTTCATGGGGGGTTATATTACCTATAGCAGAGTTCATGGGGGGTTATATTACCTATAGCAGAGTTCATGGGGGTTATATTACCTATAGCAGAGTTTATGGTGGTTATATTACCTATAGCAGAGTTTATGGTGGTTATATTACCTATAGCAGAGTTCATGGGTGTTTATATTACCTATAGCAAAGTTCATGGGGGTTATATTACCTATAGCAGAGTTCATGGGGGTTATATTACCTATAGCAGAGTTCATGGGGGTTATATTACCTATAGCAGAGTTCATGGGGGTTATATTACCTATAGCAGAGTTCATGGGGGTTATATTACCTATAGCAGAGTTCATGGGGGTTATATTACCTATAGCAGAGTTCATGGGGGTTATATTACCTATAGCAGAGTTCATGGGGGTTATATTACCTATAGCAGAGTTCATGGGGGTTATATTACCTATAGCAGAGTTCATGGGGGTTATATTACCTATAGCAGAGTTCATGGGGGTTATATTACCTATAGCAGAGTTCATGGGGGTTATATTACCTATAGCAGAGTTCATGGGGGTTATATTACCTATAGCAGAGTTCATGGGGGGTTATATTACCTATAGCAGAGTTCATGGGGGTTATATTACCTATAGCAGAGTTCATGGGGGTTATATTACCTATAGCAGAGTTCATGGGGGTTATATTACCTATAGCAGAGTTCATGGGGGTTATATTACCTATAGCAGAGTTCATGGGGGTTATATTACCTATAGCAGAGTTCATGGAGGTTATATTTTCTCAACGATATAGATTGCGTGAGTGTAATTTCATTGTGAATTATTATTAGTGTTGTAATCATTATAAAATTATCATTAATATTGTAAATATGGGTATTAGGGAGCCGGTCGGCCGAGTGGACAGCACGCTGGACTTGTGATCCTGTGGTCCCGGGTTCGATCCCGGGCTCCGGCGAGAAACAATG
>NC_091151.1:41720890-41755890 GCF_040958095.1 Procambarus clarkii | reverse complement strand
TTCCTCACCTGACAGGCATTGTAAACTTTTAATTTTTACACGTAAAATACAGTTAAATACATAAAAAATACTTTTGTAACTGTTTTCATGCCAAAAATGTATACATATACATCAAATAACAGACATTAACATTTATTGGCATATACAGAATCGATTTCTATGTTTATGAAGGATCTATTTACTGTTTGGCTGGTATTAATATCATGAAAGATATGGTGATTATGAGGGGAAACTGCTAAGTTAGGTTTACTTTTTAGCACTTGGTAGGGATATGAGGACAAGGGGCAGGGATATGAGGACAAGGAGCTGGGGATATGAGGACAAGGAGCTGGGGGTATGAGGACAAGGAGCTGGGGGTATGAGGACAAGGAGCTGGGGGTATGAGGACAAGGAGCTGGCGTATGAGGACAAGGTGCTGGGATATGAAGACAAGGAGCTGGGATATGAGGACAAGGAGCTGGGATATGAGGACAAGGAGCTGGGATATGAGGACAAGGAGCTGGGATATGAGGACAAGGAGCTGGAATATGAGAACAAGGTGCTGGAATATGAGGACAAGGAGCTGGGATATGAGGACAAGGTGCTGGGATATGAAGACAAGGAGCTGGGATATGACGACAAGGAGCTGGGATATGAGGACAAGGAGCTGGAATATGAGGACAAGGTGCTGGGATATGAGGACAAGGAGCTGGAATATGAGGACAAGGTGCTGGGATATGAGGACAAGGAGCTGGGGTATGAGGACAAGGAGCTGGGATATGAGGACAAGGAACTGGGATATGAGGACAAGGAGCTGGCATATGAGAAAAAAGGAAAGAATAACTGACGATACGAACCGAGAATATTACAAAAAATTTGAATATACATCAAGAAAATCTAAATTTTGGGAGAGATTTGAAGTCTAGAAACTTAATTCCCGGTTGACCTTTGCCCTTTCGTACTATGGACCACGAAACCTGACCCGATGCTCATGGTATAGCCACTC
This sequence comes from Procambarus clarkii, assembly GCF_040958095.1. Taxonomy (NCBI): domain Eukaryota; kingdom Metazoa; phylum Arthropoda; class Malacostraca; order Decapoda; family Cambaridae; genus Procambarus; species Procambarus clarkii. Next base: position 41,754,905 of record NC_091151.1, on the reverse strand, counting down.
CGTCCAAAATCCAACCTTCTAACCTAGCCAGAAACGTGCCCACCCAAGCACCCCACCTAACCCATTGAGTCCGATGCAGAGAAAATGTGGATATATGTGAGCCGGTGATTTTATCACAATAGGCTACATTTTTTACGTTGACCTTCTTAGGGAGCGGGGATAGGGGGTTGTGGTAGAGGGGGGGGGAGTTCTCTCCGCTCTCTCAGCTCAGTTCTCTCAACTGTTCTCAGGGGAAAAAGTTCTCAGCGTTCTCCCTAGCTGAGAACTCTTACTGGTGGTCGTAGATGATAATGATGTGACGTAACACGTGCCTGGGCGTGTTGTGTTCTAATGTACTGTAGTGGTTGGCGTGTGTGTAGTGATATTAAGGGTATTGTAATTTGAATTCCGTTGCAATATAATATTATGGTTGACGCCTGTCGTGTGGTCGATATCTCTTCCTTTACCGGACTTCTATTTTGAATGTTATATTATGCTTAATATGCTGTTTGGATATATTACCACACACACACACACACACACACACACACACACACACACAGCAAAGGGGGGCTCGCAGCTGAGTAGGACAGCATTCCGAGGTCGAAGTCCAAAGGGCCCGGGTTCGATTCCCGGCGGAGGCGGAAACAATTGAGCAGAGTTTCTTTCACACTGATACCCCTGTTGACCTAGCAGTAAATAGGTATCTGGTAGACAGCTGTTGCGGGTTGCTTCCTGGGGATGTGTGTGTGTGTTCGTGTGTTAGAGAGAAATATATGTAGTAGACATATTAGAAAAAAAAATAGATTAGCTAGAAAGGCGGGATCCTAGAGCTAAAAAGCTCAATTCTGCAGACACAAATAGTAAATATTAGATACACACACAGAGAGTTTCAAATGTAGATATGATAGAGCTAAACAGTTTCAGGAACCTTTACACCAGTTGATTGACAGTTGAGAGGCGGCACCAAAGAGCCGAAGCTCAACTAGTTGAGTACAATTAGGTGAGTACATAGGTCACCGCTAGAGGCCATTAGGCACCAATAACACTGGTTGTGCTCATTTGTATCTATAGCAAATCTCACCTATAAAAAATATCAATTGGTAATGTAACCCAAAAATGCACAAGAAATACGAAAAGCCCACAAACAATGACGACAAACGAAATTGTTCTCATCAGTAATGAAGAAATGAACCGAGGTGCTCACTAAGCTCCTGGGGGAGATCTTCAAGACATGGCTGGGGGCGGGGGAGACCTCCCGAGGTGTGAGGTTATCTTGAGATCTTGAGGTTATCTTGAGATGATTTCGGGGCTTAGTGTCCCCGCGGCTCGGTCCTCGACCAGGCCTCCACCCCCAGGAAGCAGCTCCGTAACAGCTGACAGGTACCTATTTACTGCTAGGTAACAGGGGGGGGGGGTATCAGGGTGAAAGAAACATTTTGCCCATTTGTCTCCGCCTCCACCGGGGATCGAACCCGGAACCTCAGGACTACGAATCCGGAGCGCTGTCCACCCAGCTGTCAGGCGCCCCCTAACACCAGCCAGGATTCTCTCTCCTGGTCACTCTCCTTATATCACCACAAACACCTAGATTTAAATGGCAATTTGATTTTCTTAACCCGAGATATATTGACTTAACATAAGTTATAATAGTAGTAGTAGTAGGCATCCATCAGTCTCAGGAGACTATGGAGTTACGCTTTGGTGTCGGCCAGGGGCCAGATTCACGAAGCAGTTACGCAAGTACTTACGAACGTGTACATCTTTCCTCAATCTTTGACGGCCTTGGTTACATTAAGTACACAGTTTACAAGCATGGAAACTTCCCATTCACCTGTTGTTATTGTTATAAACAGCCCTCTGGTGCTTCGGAGCTCATTAATTGTTTAAATATTGGAAACAAAGCCGCCAAAGATTGAGAAAAGATGTACAGGTTCGTAAGTGCATTCGTGAATCTGGCCCCTGGTCTGGAGTGGCCTCACCAGGGCGCAGAGCCAGGGTAGGTTGATTCGGGGAAGAAGCTGTTACCCATGCAGCAGGTCCCCCCGCTCCACGGCGCTGAAAGTCTCCAATGGAAAGGCATATGCCAATACGATTGGTTAAATTAGTTATAATATAGTCACTTGTAATATATTGAGTGTTTAAGATTATACATTATTCCTTGCCTTATTGTTTACTAATTGCTTCGCCTGCGTAAACTTGTTTAACTAAAGCATTTATTGATAACTGATCAATAACTTACACAAGCTACAGTGTAATTGTATTACGTAACACTGACGTTCGTTGCACTCAATGCATGCCCCTTCGAGTTGCAACACTGTGCATTACACTGAAATGTATTGCGAGATTATTGCAATATATATTCAGCATTATATTGCAGACTACAGTTGTACGTTTCGACCGAGTACATAACCAAAAATTATGTTACGTTGAAATGTATTATTGTATTTGACTTTAAAATGTGTCAGATTACTGTCAATAAAGACAGGTGTCTTGCAGAAGGTAGCAGTTTGGGTCATGGTGTGGGGCGGACGGACGTCTATTTCAAAAACGTTTTAGTCATTTTGAAGTTCGATGATTTCTTCCATAATCACTTCAGAGAGAGAAAAAGAGGGGGGGGGGGGGAGAGGAGGAGGAGGGAGGGGGGAAGGGAGGGGGACAATGCTTTGGTTACAGAAATTGTGTTGAGTAGCGGGAGAGTTTTAATGGTACCGTGTAACGGGTCACGTAGTCACACACACACACACACACACACACACACACACACACACACACACACACACACACACACACACACACACACACACACACACACACACACACACACTCTCTCTCTCTCTCTCTCTCTCTCTCTCTCTCTCTCTCTCTCTCTCTCTCTCTCTCTCTCTCTCTCTCTCTCTCTCTCTCTCTCTCTCTCTCTCTCTCTCTCTCTCTCTCCCTATCTCTCTCTCTCTCTCTCTCTCTCTCTCTCTCTCTCTCTCTCTCTCTCTCTCTCTCTCTCTCTCTCTCTCTCTCTCGCTCGCTCGGATTTTACGTGATTACAATTATTTGTGATTACAATTAAGTGGAGTTTTTACCACAGCCTGGTCATTACAAATGATAAATTGTGCCCTATTTTGTTCTGGTGTATACAGTATTTTATATGATAACTTATATTCATGTCAGGTACAGGGCGACGGTGAAGCCATTTGTGGACCAGTGGCGGCATTTTTCAAGGGGAATAGTTTCCTGAAGCATCTGTTTGTTGTGTGAACATGTTCTAGGTGCAAGTCATGAATTATTATCTGTAATGAGTGACGTCCCTACGAAAGGTAATATCATAGCAAAAGTTGCTGGTGGCTGAGCGCCTTGTGTTGTAACTGCCGGCTTCTGTTATAATTGCTGGCCTGTTTTCCTATGGTGATGGATCAGGTAGTAGGCCTTGAAACTGTATGACTTGTATATAAGAAGCATTGATATATTGTTCTGTCCTTAAGACTGCGTGAATAAGAGTCTTAGCCTTTCCCAGTGTGTGAAATCCTTCCACTCTGATCCAGTTTTGGAAAGTGATATTCATTTAGATCCCATGAACGCCGCGGAGTTCTGAGCAAAGAATGCTTGCGTTCCCCTTTTAGAGTCGTGTTATACGAACAGGGCCCCATGACGTAGGGGGTCACGGAGGTTGCTTAGGGTCCATCTTCTAAGTTCCTGGACGACATACAGGATCACAATGCTATCTCAGGGTCCGGCGTCCCGTGTAACATATCCGTTGTTTCGGAGTCACCAGCAACGGGAACATGAAGGGAGACTCGTTTATTTTCCCATTCATTAAGTAATATTGAGTTAGAATCTCCGTCCCTCGTGCTGGGAGCATTCAGTGGGGCGTCTAGATAGGACGCATGGGTTATCTTGAGATGATTTCGGGGCTTTTTAGTGTCCCCGCGGCCCGGTCCTCGACCAGGCCTCCACCCCCAGGAAGCAGCCCGTGACAGCTGACTAACACCCAGGTACCTATTTTACTGCTAGGTAACAGGGGCATAGGGTGAAAGAAACTCTCCCCAATGTTTCTCGCCGGCGCCTGGGATCGATCCCAGGACCACAGGATCACGAGTCTAGCGTGCTGTCCGCTCGGCCGACCGGCTCCCGGGTCTTTACACGAGCAGCCTGTCAACAAGAAGGGAAGATCTAGCGGTAACATTCATCATGCTTCCATACACCCATCTACGTATTAAACCATCGTCTCATCCATCCATCCATCCATCCATCCATCCATCCATCCATCCATCCATCCATCCATCCATCCATCCATCCATCCATCCATCCATCCATCCACGTTGTCAGCCGTCCACCCATCCAACCAGGAACCCAGTCGCCCAGACAGACCACCAGACGACCACTAAACGCCACCATTTAAACCGTGCCTGGGGACGCCTGGTGAACTCCTCAAGCCTCGCATGGGCTCTGCGAATGGAACGAGCAGCTTTCACGGCGATCATTCCCCAGCTTTCACGACCTCGACCCTGCCCGAGGTGTGGCTGCCAGCTCCTCCGACCCAACCAGGGCCCCCAGAACACGCCTTTCCCTTCCGGTAGGTCCTGTGCAGTCGCAGGGACCCCCGGGAGTGCGGTAGTGCTAAGCTCCTACATGCTATGTCAAGGGTATGTAGCTCACATAGACAATCTTGAGACGTTACTGGTTCCTACAGGATACATGGGAGAACATAGCTCCAAAAGCGTTACACGTGCGTCCTTCCAAAGCCTCGATACTGTCCAAACTGCATTTGTCCCGCTTACGATCTTCCACCTCCTTGTGGAAATGAGTAAGTCCACTACAGGCTCCCCATAGCCCGTGCTACTTGCCCGCGCTCCTGTGCCACGTAAGTCCACTACGGGCGCACCATAGCCCGTGCTACTTGGATGTTGTTCCGAGTAGCTGAATCTATAACAACAACATCCTCGTGGAATGTCCCGATTTTCAGGACGATCGTATGTCTTGCGTTTGCTAATGTCCCTCAAGGACATTTGCCAGTCGATGAAATCCTCGGTGAATCTGGAGCCTTTAATTCCGCTCACCTTTTGAGCTTTTATTCTGTCATTGGTGTCCTCAGTGATACTTAGCGCCCTTGGAGTATCCAGCCACACTGGTGGTGCCGGCTTGGTGACTTCGTCTGAGAAGGTTTTTTTTTTTTTTTTTTTTTTTTTATTAAGTTATGAGGTACATCTGCATTAGTGCAGCTACCCTAGACTATATGAAGTGGAGTACAGTGTGTCAAAAAAGCTAACTAGGTGATGCTATAAAATCCCCATCACACAGGATGGTTAATCATACAGAGGCATGTGATAAGCGGTGTTCACTGGCAGACTTCGGATGCATTTTGAGGATATCAACAACACAAGAGTGAATAAGGTAGCAGTGGTAATACAAGTCCCCATCTCGCAGGATGGTTAGTCATACAGAGGCATGTGATAAGCGGTCTTCACTGGCAGACTCCGGATGCATTTTGAGGATATCAACAACACAAGATTGAATAAGGCAGCAGTGGTAATACAAGTCCCGTCTGAGAAGGTCTTTACTTCCGAAGGCTTGAATCCTAAGGGTTAAGCTCTTAAAGATTCAATATGATGAATCTTGTTGATTCTCAAGGATATCTGGAATTAGTTCATGTCAAGACGGTCAAGTAACAAGGAAGCCTTGGGGGCATTTTTGTCATGACTATTAGGTCCTAGCGACCAGTTAGTCCCTAATGACCAGTTAGTCCCTAATGACCAGTTAGTCCCTAATGACCAGTTAATCCCTAATGACCAGTTAATCCCTAATTACCAGTTAGTCCCTAATGACCAGTTAGTCCCTAATGATCAGTTAGTCCCTAATGACCAGTTAATCCCTAATTACCAGTTAGTCCCTAATGACCAGTTAGTCCCTAATGACCAGTTAGTCCCTAATGACCAGTTAATCCCTAATTACCAGTTAATCCCTAATGACCAGTTAGTCCCTAATGACCAGTTAATCCGTAATTACCAGTTAATCCCTAATGACCAGTCAGTCCCTAATGACCAGTTAGTCCCTAATGACCAGTTAGTCCCTAATGACCAGTTAGTCCCTAATGACCAGTTAGTCCCTAATGACCAGCTAATCCCTAATGACCAGCTAATCCCTAATGACCAGCTAATCCCTAATGACCAGCTAATCCCTAATGACCAGTTAATCCCTAATGACCAGCTAATCCCTAATAACCAGTTAATCCTTATTGACCAGTTAATCCCTAATGATCAGCTAGCCCTTAATAAGTACCTCGGTACTAATGAGCCCAAACTAGCCCTTAATAAGTCCCTCGATAAGTACTCATTGATAAGTACTAATGAGTCCGTATAAATATATTCTTGAGTGTGCCAGGGAAGCCGTGAGGGGTTGGGAGCCCGCCAGGGGGCCCCTGTAGGGCACACCTTCCCCTGAGGGCGCCCCCGAGCCCGGGCCTTCCTCCTGAAGGTGGAATCACTTCCGCCAACATGTGGGAACCTTTCCCAGGAGGGTCCTCGCCCCCTGCCTGTCTTACGGCGCTGAAACTCTGCTTCTTATTTAATCGCTCTGGAAAAATAAATAATCGCTATTCCAGTGGATACTATAAATAATAATTTAGAGCACGCTGGCGGTATTTAGAATGTCTTTGTGAACTCTCACTGTCTCTGTCTCTGTCTCTCTCTCTGTCTCTCTCTCTCTCTGTCTCTCTCTCTGTGTCTCTCTCTCTGTCTCTCTCTCTCTCTCTCTCTCTCTCTCTCTCTCTCTCTCTCTCTCTCTCTCTCTCTCTCTCTCTCTTTCTCTCTCTCTCTCTATCTCTCTGTCTCTCTCTCTCTGTCTCTCTCTCTGCTCTGTCTCTCTCTCTGCTCTGTCTCTCTGTCTTTCTCTCTGTCTTTCTCTCCGTCTTTCTCTCTGTCTCTCTCTCTGTCTCTCTCTCTGTATCTCTCTCTGTCTCTCTCTCTCTCTCTCTCTCTATCTATCTCTCTCTCTCTCTCTCTCTCTCTCTCTCTCTCTCTCTCTCTCTCTCTCTCTCTCTCTCTCTCTCTCTCTCTCTCTCTCTCTCTCTCTCTCTCTCTCTCTCTCTCTCGAGGCGTGGGGCTTGAGGTGTTGGGAGCACCTTCTAGAGTCTGATCAGGTAAACACCGGTGTTATTACATAGAGGAGCTGCGTCACGTGGCCGTAATGTGGGAAGATTACAGATGGTCTTCCTGCCTGCCTCGCTGCCCGAGGTGCTCCCTGACTTGGGCCGCAAATATGTCAGCCAAATACCTTTTCCATTTTTCGGGGAGGGGGGGGGGGGGAGGACGGGGGGGGAGGACGGGGGGGGAGGGAAGAAATCCTTCATGGTATTTAATCGACGGTGTTAATTCCGCTTTCCTGCGTTGTGGGTGTAGGTGAACTATATATATATATATATATATATATATATATATATATATATATATATATATATATATATATATATATATATATATATATATATATATATATATATATATATGTCGTACCTAGTAGCCAGAACGCACTTCTCTGCCTACTATTCAAGGCCCGATTTGCCTAATAAGCCAAGTTTTCATGAATTAATTGTTTTTCGACTACCTAACCTACCTCAGCTAACCTAACCTAACTTTTTCGGCCACCTAACCTAACCTAACCTATAAAGATAGGTTAGGTTAGGTTAGGTAGGGTTGGTTAGGTTCGGTCATATATCTACGTTAATTTTAACTCCGATAAAAAAAAATTGACCTCATACATAATGAAATGGGTAGCTTTATCATTTCATAAGAAAAAAATTAGAGAAAATATATTAATTCAGGAAAACTTGGCTTATTAGGCAAATCGGGCCTTGAATAGTAGGCTGAGAAGTGCGTTCTGGCTACTAGGTACGACATATATATATATATATATATATATATATATATATATATATATATATATATATATATATATATATATATATATATATAAACACACACACAATTCATGTTGTTGAATGTGTTTCAGGTCATTAAATGTAATATAGTTTAGTTTCACGTAATTGCTTACACGTTTTCGTTGTTATTATCTATAATTAGTTCGTGGTAAATCTGGGCCACACACGAGGAAATGTACACTGAGAGGTATACCTCGCTTCTCGATGAAAGAGTATACCTACACTGAGAGTATACTTTAGTCCTGGACTGTCTTCAGGACTAGAGTATACTTGCTGGTTGGTCAGTATGGTGTTGTGGTGGCCTCAGTAAGGTGTTGTGGTGGCCTCAGTAAGGTGTTGTGGTGGCCTCAGTAAGGTGTTGTGGTGGCCTCAGTAAGGTGTTGTGGTGGCCTCAGTAAAGTGTTGTGGTGGCCTCAGTAAGATGTTGTGGTGGCCTCAGTATGATGTTGTGGTGGCCTCAGTAAGGTGTTGTGGTGGCCTCAGTAAAGCTGTTGTGGTGGCCTCAGTAAGGTGTTGTGGTGGCCTCAGTAAGGTGTTGTGGTGGCCTCAGTAAGGTGTTGTGGTGGCCTCAGTAAAGTGTTGTGGTGGCCTCAGTAAAGTGTTGTGGTGGCCTCAGTAAGGTGTTGTGGTGGCCTCAGTAAAGTGTTGTGGTGGCCTCAGTAAGGTGTTGTGGTGGCCTCAGTAAGGTGTTGTGGTGGCCTCAGTAAGGTGTTGTGGTGGCCTCAGTAAGGTGTTGTGGTGGCCTCAGTAAAGTGTTGTGGTGGCCTCAGTAAGGTGTTGTGGTGACCTCAGTAAAGTGTTGTGGTGGCCTCAGTAAGGTGTTGTGGTGGCCTCAGTAAGGTGTTGTGGTGGCCTCAGTAAGGTGTTGTGGTGGCCTCAGTAAGGTGTTGTGGTGGCCTCAGTAAGGTGTTGTGGTGGCCTCAGTAAGGTGTTGTGGTGGCCTCAGTAAAGTGTTGTGGTGGCCTCAGTAAGGTGTTGTGGTGGCCTCAGTAAAGTGTTGTGGTGGCCTCAGTAAGGTGTTGTGGTGGCCTCAGTAAGGTGTTGTGGTGGCCTCAGTATGGTGTTGTGGTGGCCTCAGTAAGGTGTTGTGGTGGCCTCAGTAAGGTGTTGTGGTGGCCTCAGTAAGGTGTTGTGGTGGCCTCAGTAAGGTGTTGTGGTGGCCTCAGTAAGGTGTTGTGGTGGCCTCAGTAAAGTGTTGTGGTGGCCTCAGTAAGATGTTGTGGTGGCCTCAGTATGGTATTGTGGTGGCCTCAGTAAAGTGTTGTGGTGGCCTCAGTAAAGTGTTGTGGTGGCCTCAGTAAGGTGTTGTGGTGGCCTCAGTAAAGTGTTGTGGTGGCCTCAGTAAGGTGTTGTGGTGGCCTCAGTAAAGTGTTGTGGTGGCCTCAGTAAGATGTTGTGGTGGCCTCAGTATGGTGTTGTGGTGGCCTCAGTAAAGTGTTGTGGTGGCCTCAGTAAAGTGTTGTGGTGGCCTCAGTAAGGTGTTGTGGTGGCCTCAGTAAAGTGTTGTGGTGGCCTCAGTAAGGTGTTGTGGTGGCCTCAGTAAAGCTGTTGTGGTGGCCTCAGTAAGGTGTTGTGGTGGCCTCAGTAAGGTGTTGTGGTGGCCTCAGTAAGGTGTTGTGGTGGCCTCAGTAAGGTGTTGTGGTGGCCTCAGTAAGGTGTTGTGGTGGCCTCAGTAAAGTGTTGTGGTGGCCTCAGTAAGATGTTGTGGTGGCCTCAGTATGGTGTTGTGGTGGCCTCAGTAAAGTGTTGTGGTGGCCTCAGTAAAGTGTTGTGGTGGCCTCAGTAAGGTGTTGTGGTGGCCTCAGTAAAGTGTTGTGGTGGCCTCAGTAAGGTGTTGTGGTGGCCTCAGTAAAGTGTTGTGGTGGCCTCAGTAAGATGTTGTGGTGGCCTCAGTATGGTGTTGTGGTGGCCTCAGTAAAGTGTTGTGGTGGCCTCAGTAAAGTGTTGTGGTGGCCTCAGTAAGGTGTTGTGGTGGCCTCAGTAAAGTGTTGTGGTGGCCTCAGTAAGGTGTTGTGGTGGCCTCAGTAAAGCTGTTGTGGTGGCCTCAGTAAGGTGTTGTGGTGGCCTCAGTAAGGTGTTGTGGTGGCCTCAGTAAGGTGTTGTGGTGGCCTCAGTAAGCTTCATCAGGGTTGTTGTGGGTTAAGCTCGACACCAAATCAAGCTGAGACTTACACCTTGCCTTTATTGGTTCGCAAATATCTAATACAGTCTGTATGAAGGTGTTGGCTCGAAGGTTACACAGTATACCGAGATATATTTATTTCTAGATGAGCTAGCAATGAAACACTTGTTGAGACAATCAACCGGAAAACTTAGTCGAACCCGTGGTCAAGGTCTAGTCGAACCCGTGGTCAAGGTCTAGTCGAACCCGTGGTCAAGGTCTAGTCGAACCCGTGGTCAAGGTCTAGTCGAACCCGTGGTCAAGGTCTAGTCGAACCCGTGGTCAAGGTCTAGTCGAACCCGTGATCAAGGTCTAGTCGAACCCGTGGTCAAGGTCTAGTCGAACACGTGGTCAAGGTCTAGTCGAACCCGTGGTCAAGGTCTAGTCGAACCCGTGGTCAAGGTCTAGTCGAACCCGTGGTCAAGGTCTAGTCGAACCCGTGGTCAAGGTCTAGTTGAACCCGTGGTCAAGGTCCTCCAAGCCCCCACACACCTTACCCCTCTGTACCACGACGATGAGTAGCCTGGGATTCCACTCAAGCCACATAAAGTCTGGAGGCTTCTTACCTTGCGGTGCTTCCTTGAGGTGCTTCCGGGGCTTAGCGTCCCCGCGGCCCGGTCGTCGACCAAAAATGAAGGAATTGGGACGAAAGACGGAGATGGCTCCAATAAAGAGGTAGACAAGACAGACACAGGTCTTATGCTGAAGCCTCCTCACCCAAGCACTGTGGTGTAGGCTGGGAGCCATCCTGATCCCTGGTTCGAGTCATCTCAGGGCTGCAGTTGATTTTGCTCATGGGTATCACGTTAGTGGGATTTTGCTCATGGGTATCACGTTAGTGGGATTTTGCTCATAGGTATCACGTTAGTGGGATTTTGCTCATAGGTATCACGTTAGTGGGATTTTGCTCATAGGTATCACGTTAGTGGGATTTTGCTCATAGGTATCACGTTAGTGGGATTTTGCTCATAGGTATCACGTTAGTGGGATTTTGCTCATAGGTATCACGTTAGTGGGATTTTGCTCATGGGTATCACGTTAGTGGGATTTTGCTCATAGGTATCACGTTAGTGGGATTTTGCTCATGGGTATCACGTTAGTGGGATTTTGCTCATGGGTATCACGTTAGTGGGATTTTGCTCATGGGTATCACGTTAGTGGGATTTTGCTCATAGGTATCACGTTAGTGGGATTTCTTTGTGAAGGACAGTGTAGAGCTTCAGCTATGTCATGCTCTAGTTCGGCCGCTTCTAGGCTATGTAGTTTAGCTCGCTGTGTAATGGCTGATGTGGAATATCTTGTATTCACCTAATTGTGCTGGCATGGGTTGAGCTTCGGTTCTTTGGTCCCGCCTCTCAACTGGCAATGAACTTTTATGCAGTGTCTTGTGCATCATGTATAGTGCATAATGTCTTGCGTGTAATGCCTTATGTATACGTTCTTCTGCGTAATATCTTATGGACAATACTTTATGTATTATGTGTTATGTATATTTACTATATTAATCCTTTGAATCTTAAATGCCTTGGTATTTGTCGTGATGCAGAGAGAGAGAGAGGGAGAGAGAGAGAGAGGGAGAGAGAGAGAGAGAGAGAGAGAGAGAGAGAGAGAGAGAGAGAGAGAGAGAGAGAGAGAGAGAGAGAGAGAGAGAGAGAGAGAGAGAGAGAGAGACAGAGAGAGAGAGAGAGAGAGAGAGAGAGAGAGAGAGAGAGAGAGAGAGAGAGAGAGAGAGAGAGAGAGAGAGAGAGCAGGAGGGGATATGTGCCTGAATCTACCTTATTTATGCTCCCAAATTAAACAGTATCTGATTCATGAATCTCTCTTGAGTATTGCTCATTACTCGCTGTTCTCCCTCCATTGTTATTCATTATTCCTTACCCATTATGTGGGGGGGGGGTATAAGCGAAGCGGACTTAATGGTAATTGCGGTAGTTGTGGTAGTCCATGGTGGTGGTATGATCTCGCCAGGGTGTGGTAGTAGGAACAGTGTGGTGGTGGTGGTAGTGGTGGTGGTGGTAGTGGTGGTGGTGGTAGTGGTGGTGGTGATGGTGGTGGTGGTAGTGGTGGTGGTGGTAGTGGTGGTGGTGGTAGTGGTGGTGGTAGTGGAAGCTCCTGGAGATGTGATAGGTGTAGCTAGTTGTGACAGGCTAATGATGGTAGGTGGTTTGTTAATGGGTGGTAGTTGTGGTGGGTGGAGATGAGGAGTGGCTTTGCGTGATGAGTGGTAATTGGTGTGGTGGTGGTGGTGGTTGGTGGTAGTGGTGGTGGTGGTGGTGGTAATGGGTGAGGCTCTTGGAGTGGTGACTTTAGGGAAGGAATAGGGAAGGTAGATAGGGAAGAGAAAGCAGAGGTGAAGGGGTAGATGAGGGTCATTGTCCATCTGTGAGAGAGAGAGAGAGAGAGAGAGAGAGAGAGAGAGAGAGAGAGAGAGAGAGAGAGAGAGAGAGAGAGAGAGAGAGAGAGAGGTCTCTCTCAACCACCGTTACAACAACTACCACCCCAACCACCACCACCACCACATCAGCCGATGACCACAACCTCACAGACACCGGACATTCCTTCCTTAAAAAATCTGAAGAAAGCATGCCATCGTCATGACACAACAGCCGCGTGAACCATCTTGAACACTCCTTCCATCACGAGAGGTCGAGGACCACCATTCCTTGACCTCGGACATGTTCCTGCAGTTAAAGTTACCACCACAGCAACGTCCTCTTTCCATATAATATAATATAATATATAATATAATACAACGTCCATATAATAAATATATATATATATATTATATATATATATATACATATATATATATATATATATATATATATATATATATATATATATATATATATATATATATATATATATATATATATATGTCGTACCTAGTAGCCAGAATGCACTTCTCGGCCTACTATGCAAGGCCCGATTTGCCTAATAAGACAAGTTATCCTGAATTAATATATTTTCTCTAATTTTTTTCTTATGAAATGATAAAGCTACCCATTTCATTATGTATGAGGTCAATTTTTTTTATTGGAGTTAAAATTAACGTAGATATATGACCAAACCTAACCAACCCTACCTAACCTAACCTAACCTTTCTTTATAGGTTAGGTTAGGTAGCCCAAAAAGTTAGGTTAGGTTACGTTAGGTACGTTAGGTAGTCGAAAAAACAATTCATTCATGAAAACTTGGCTTATTAGGCAAATTGGGCCTTGCATAGTAGGCCGAGAAGTGCTTTCTGGCTACTAGGTACGACATATATATATATATATATATATATATATATATATATATATATATATATATATATATATATATATATATATATATATATATATATATATATTATAAAAAATTCGTTTTGCAATCTGTGTCAGCATAATAGCCAATTACGAATACTCTACGACCGCTCGGTTACCAATTTGTGTAATACTCGCCCCAGTTCGCTGCCATGCCATAAATGGGCACCAATTACGGGCATCCGCCATCCCTGGGTCACCTGTACTTCACTCTGGCCTCTTAATGGGATTAGAGAGATCGGGATCATGTTCACCCTCTGACCTCTCAGCCACACCACACGACTTCCAGTGGCAGTAATGTGGTGTGCCGTCTTGCTCTTTGTGTGTGTGGGGTTCGTATCCACGCCTATCCACCAGGGGTCTCCACTGCCATCATTATTATTTGCGGCTACAAGTGGATCTCGGAGGTAAGATGCGAGGAGGTGTGGGGGGGGGAGGGAGAGAGAGAGAGAGGGAGAGAGAGAGAGAGAGGGAGAGAGAGAGAGAGAGGGAGAGAGAGAGAGAGAGGGAGAGAGAGAGAGAGAGGGAGAGAGAGAGAGAGAGGGAGAGAGAGAGAGAGAGAGAGAGAGAGAGAGAGAGAGAGAGAGAGAGAGAGAGAGAGAGAGAGAGAGAGAGAGAGAGAGAGAGAGAGAGAGAGAGCAATTACCGTCCTTCTGCAGCTTGGAGCGACCTTGCCGTCGCCGAAGTCACTCCGGAGACGCGCTCTCTAGCGTACAATGTCATTACCTTCGTGTCTGGTTTCTGGTCTTTTTGCCCCGGGTACTGCCGTTTGGCAGGTGTAGGGGGGAGGGGTGGGGAGCAGTAGGAGATGGGGAAGAGTGGGGAGGAGACGGAAAGAGAGAGAGAGAGAGAGAGGTAGGAGGAGATAGAAACGTAAGGCTGACAGGATAGATAGGATGTAATACCATAAATAAGTTGATTTAATATTTCATACGACGAGAGTCAGTCACGGAATATTGGTGGCGCTAGGCGGTCGGCCCCTTAGCATTTCTAAGTCTGACAGAAGGAGGAAGGGTAGATTTCTTTGTAAATAAAGTCACATTATACAAAACTGATCCCCCCCCCCTACGCTTGAGTGAAGGAACGTTTATAAGACACCAGTCCAGCCACCACCATCCTCACCACCACCATCCTCACCACCACCATCCTCACCACCACCATCCTCACCACCACCATCCTCACCACCACCACCACTTCGGAGCACCGGCCTGGAACCCGCACCTCCTGAAGTACAAACCCAAATTAAAAGAAAAACGCAGAGGTTTAGAACAAGATCACACGGCCAGAACAAAAAAGTTAAGGTGGGAGAATACGTTAAGGTAACTAGATTTCACAACCCAAAAGAAGAGTAGAGGCAGAGGGGATATGATCACAATATAGTAGATAGCAAGGAGAATGAACGAGGTGGACAAATACAGCCCCTTTTAAAGTGAAACACAAAGTAAGACCAGAGGACATAGTGGAAGCTTTGTTTAGCACTGTAGACACCTCAGCTATTGGTTGATATCTTGCTGGGTCTATAGCAAGTCTTAGGTTATCTTGCCTCAGTCAAGGAGAGGTTATCTTGCCTCCCCAGCGTCTGGGAGGTGCTCGGGGTGCCTGCCTGCCAGGACGCATCTCTGGATATTTTGTTTGGTACCATTTTATATATCACTGGTATTTAGCCGTGTGGCTTAGACTTCTCCGGTTACTTGATCGTTCTCACCTTGGGTCTCCTGATGACTTTGTAGTGGTTGTGTTTGTTCTTCAGGCTTGGGTTCGATCCCGGGCGCCGGCGAGAAACAATGGGCAGAGTTTCTTTCACCCTATGCCCCTGTTACCTAGCAGTAAAATAGGTACCTGGGTGTTAGTCAGTTGTCACGGGCTGCTTCCTGGGGGTGGAGGCCTGGTCGAGGACCGGGCCGCGGGGACACTAAAAGCCCCGAAATCATCTCAAGATAACCTCAAGATTGGGTGCTATGTTATCTTCGTATTACTAACCCCTGCTTCTTCTGATTCAGTATTTCTGTATTGTTTTGCCATCCCTGCACCTCTCCCGCTTCTCTTGCATGCCTCAGCACATGTCTCTTAAGGGATGAGATGACGTTGTTCTATATACTCCAACGTCTCCGTCGTCACCTTCTGAGCAGTTTTAGGTGACAGGGTTCATGTTCATTACTGTCCAATTCCAGAGTTCTGACTCCAACTTCACTCCTTCCCCCCCCCCCCAAAAAAAAAAGTTCTTATTCGCTTCTGTTTCCTGATGGTCTTTCTGCCTCTTTCTTCTCTGTTATTGGAGCTAATGGTCGATGTCTGATGATGCTGTTTCGCTGTCAAATCTGTCAGTGTTTATCTAACACTTTCTCTATTGTGGTCTGTCTTTTCTCTTCTGTCTCTTATCTTTCCTCTCTCTTCTTTGTACATCTTCTCTCTCTCTTCGTCTCTCTATCTATGCTCTCTCTCTCTCTCTCTCTCTCTCTCTCTCTCTCTCTCTCTCTCTCTCTCTCTCTCTCTCTCTCTCTCTCTCTCTCTCTCTCTCTCTCTCTCTCTCTCTCTCTCTCTCCCCGCTTCCCCTCCCCCTCCCCCTCCCCCTCCCCCTCTCCCTCTCCCTCTCCCTCCCTCGCTCCCCCACAACAGGTGCTGGGGATACATTGTCAAGGTCGCTGGACTTCCTCAATTAGGGTGTGGAAGCGTCGCTTGTGCCGATGATGATGTTGGGTTAATAGCGGCGTCCACCGGGAGTTGTGGTTGTCGTTTCTCAAGGTTGTGTGTTGGTGGTGGTGGTGGTGGTGGGAGGGGTTGTGGTGGTGGTGGGAGGGGTACAGGTGGAGAGACGGGGGGCGGGGGGGGGGGTGATATTTGAGTAGTGTTTGGTTGGAGCTGGTGGTAGTATGAGTCCCTGATGATGGTGGTGGTTGTGGTGGTGTTGATGGTAGTTGAGGGGTGGTTGCAGCGGTGGAAGTGGTGGGGTTGGAGATGGGTGGTGTGTGGTAGTGGTGGTATGGTAGTTCTGCCACCAACCAGCCACCTCTGATTGAAAAGTTGGTGGTGTGGTTTGTGGAGTTGGTGGTAGTTGTGGTGGGTATTGTAGCGGTGTTTTGCGTATAGTTAGTAATGTTGGTGATGGTGCACTTTATATATGTGGTTGTTGGGATGGTGGTGGTAGTGCTAGTTTGGGGTGGTTGGGGTTGGTGATTGTGGTAGCTATCTGATTGTATTACTCGAGCTCGTAAATAAGTTCATTTTGAAACCATCAAAACAATAAGAGTTATCTTATATATGTTCTGTTGGTGATTTTCAGATATTATTAATTTTTTGACGAGATTTATAAAAACTCTTATCCATTCTAATAGTATTTATTTCTATATAACATACTAATTAAAATATATAATAATAATAATAATAATAATAATAATAATAAATTAAAATATATTAAAAACTTTTTTCATTAGCGGTTATACACTTTTAATTAAGTGTGCATAGCACTTTTGTTGACTTATTTCATGGAATTCACAATATCTTAATATACACACTGTGTAGTTTGCTAAGATCATATTGATCACCATCTTTCTGTTATTGATCACCATCTTTCTGTTATTGATCACCATCTTTCTGTTATTGATCACCATCTTTCTGTTGTGTATCCTATTGT
Organism: Procambarus clarkii; assembly: GCF_040958095.1. NCBI lineage: Eukaryota > Metazoa > Arthropoda > Malacostraca > Decapoda > Cambaridae > Procambarus > Procambarus clarkii. The sequence goes on along the minus strand of NC_091151.1, from coordinate 41,737,902 downwards.
CACAATTGTAAAAAAAAAAAAAGCCATTCTTGGCTTTTATGGAAGGTAATAAAAGTCATTATTGACATTGTTCCCTCAAGACTGTTCTTGCTTCCTTATACTCACCTAGTTGTACTCACCTAGTTGTGCTTGCGGGGGTTGAGTTCTGGCTCTTTTGTCCCGCCTCTCAACTGTCAATCAACTGGTGTATACTGTGGCGAGACGAACTCCCGTTGGTGATAAATACGTGATATCTTTTTGGGTCCAGCAGACACGATAACATTGCCATGAATGTTATCTTGCTGCCACGTGAGGTGAAGTGCAGGTCTAGGCCTATCGTGGGGCTGCTCTTTGGGGGGGGGGGAGGGGGGCTGATGCAGTAGGCTGGTCCGTTGAAATGGTCTGCTAGGCCATTTCAACGGACCATTCATTTATATTCATGCACTTCGGCGTTCAATCCCCGACCGTCCACCAAGTGGTTGGGCACCATTCCTTCCCCCGTCCCATCCCAAATCCTTATCCTGACCCCTTCTAAGTGCTATATAGTCGTAATGGCTTGGCGCTTTCTTCCCATAGCTCCCTCAGCTCCCTCCTTTGGATATTGTCTGTTGTGGTGCGACGAAGGTGGTAGATTGGTTTGTTAGTTTGTTAGTCTGATCTCTTTGGTCTGGTCTGGTGGTCTAGTGGTTTAGGATGCCTGTCTGTTAACCTGATGGGTTGGTCTGCCCAGGTGATTTGGTCTGTTGCCCCCTGGCAGAGACAGGATAAAGGGTGTGTTAGGCCTTGTGGTCTAAAGGTCTGGTCTGATGGCTCCGTCCGGGGGGGGGGGGGTTAGTCCGAGGAGGTGTTTGTGCTAACTGGTCCGGTGAGGCGGTCCAGAGGTCTGGTCTCTAGTGAGGACCATTAACGCGCGCACGGCCCCTGCTGCCCTACTGATCTGGTAGCTGACTCCTACAGCCTCCTTCTCACCCCTTGGGGAGGGGGGGTATCCATTCTCTCTCTCTCTCTCTCTCTCTCTCTCTCTCTCTCTCTCTCTCTCTCTCTCTCTCTCTGTATGGTACAGTTATGCCTAATAACACTACAAGTTAAGATCTGGTAACCTACATCACCTCATTTACAGCCGGACTCTAGAAACGAATTTATTTAATGTCATTAATTTTTTGTTCATCGGGAATACAATTTAATGTCAAGTTACATGTTTGTTAAGTATGAGACGAGCCAGCAGCAACCAACTGTGTTCTCCAGACCCTTCACGTGGCCAGTTGGCGTGATTGTGTACGTATATAGAGTTGATGGGATGTGTAGTAGGTGCTGAGAGAACATGTTCACATGTGAGGCAGTCTTAGAATGGGTGATCGTTGTTGGAGCAGTGTTCTTGAGAAGGGCACAGTCAGCACGAGGGTGTTGATGGCTGAGCGCCTTGTGTTGTGATTGCCAACTTCTGTAGGAAGTTGAGGACCCAAGTCGGGGATCTTGAGAATATTGGCCTTCTACGTACGAGTCCACCAACACCTCTTGGTCGTATTTGTCCATCTATTCATCTCGCTCCGAACACTGCTACACACATTCATGTATTACGTGTTCGGCCGTAACAAATTACCTTAAATATTAACTCTCCCTCACCACTAATCTGCTCCGGTAATCAACACTATAGTCGAGGATTGTTCCACCTCCACATCCTGCACCATAAACACATCAACACCTGATCGGTATTCTGCTCAGAGCACTGCCATTTGCTAATCAGACCGTCAAAGGAATGTTACGTAGGTTCTGGTGTTAGGTACTGAGAGAATGGGTCCACATCAGGACTCAGATCAGGGTGTACTGATCTCTCACCGTAGGCACGCTATCGTTGAAGAGACTGTCATTGTGTCACATCTTGACAGCTTGTCCAAGATGACACGTGGAGTATCCAAGATGACACGTGGGGTGTCCAAGATGACACGTGGGGTGTCCAAGATGACACGTGGGGTGTCCAAGATGACACGTGGGGTGTCCATGAGATGACACGTGGGATGTAGTACCATACATGAAATTGATTCACGTATCATTTGTTTTCTTAGCCAAACAGTTTCTGTAACTCCTTGAATTGCCTCCTTATTTGCTGCTGTCTTTTGTGTTTTACAACTTCTTTGGAATGCAAAAATCTGGCGGTAATCTGTGTAAATATATCCCGTTTACGCGAAGTGGAATCGTCAAAATAATTACTTTTGACGATTCCACTTCGCGTAAACGGGATATATTTACACAGATTACCGCCAGATTTCTCTCACAGAAAGCTCAACGATGACTTCCATGGGGAAAATAGACGTTCGTAACATTGCACAAGATATCCGCCAGCATCTTCGGGAGCGCCCCACAAGTTGGAAGCAGTCAGGCATTTGCATCTTCGTTTATGAAGGCCAGGTTGAGGAAGGGCAGAGTCTTGTGTGTCTTAAGTGGCACAGATAACAACTGACGATATCGAGCGTGATAACTAACACGATAACTAAAGTGATAAGTAGGGCGATAAATAACCCGGTCATTAATTAACGTTATATGGAGCGTGATAACGAACAAGATAACGTGATGTATATCAAGAGGCACTCCACAGGATGTGTTGATGAGGGCACAGAAAGGAGATGGCTGGTGCATGTGGTGCATACATAATATAGCAGTGCCAACAGGGCTGTGCCCCTTTCAATGTCAAAAGAGTCAAACATAACTCTAGAGAGTGCCAAGTTTTGTTTAACAGTCGAACAGTTAACGGTACGACAAAGATCTGTTAGTTCAATCTGTTAGTCAAATCAGAGGGGACAGCGCTTAGAGATTCCGTTTAGCAACCTGGACTGGTAACAGTGTTTGAAGCCTCTATTAAAGTCAACAAGAGACAGTCTGATTCAGTTTGACAATCGGATGCTTTTTAACAGGCGCCAACAATCCACAATCGCGAGTGCAGGGTTTTCTTTCATCAGTATGCGAGTATAACCTTGGGTGAGGAATGCAATTTGGTCTGCACACTGAAGTCCCTTTTTCAGCAATATGCGACGTTGGAGTTGCCTCGTCGTGTGTTGGCCGAGATCCGTTTCGTAATTTCGCTCCAGGTTCATTCGTATTCTTGCGAAAGCTGTCCTGTATAACGGTGTATGTTTTCTTGATTGTCTTGGATGTATGTAGCATCTTAAATGTCACGTGTTCACCTTCCTCCTCCCTTCTTTCCCCCCACCTCCTGCTATGTCATGTGTTCGACACCTGAGGTGTTGTGTGTGTGTGCACCTAGTGTTTCATGTGGCCACACTTGATGTGTCATAATACCTCACCTGATGTGTCATATGCCCTCATCTGGTGTGTCATGCGTCCACGCTTGATGACACATGTGCCCACACCTGATGTCCCATGTGTCTGCACCTGATATTTCATGTGTTCACATTTGCTGGGGCATGTGTCCAATGCCTGATGTGTCATGTGCCCGTAACTGCTGTGTCTCACGCCCACAGTCTTGTCCCTACACACCTGTTTTCAGGAATGGCCACACCTGTTGGGTTACAAGGTAGAACCTCTCGCGTTGTGGCTGGCTATTGCTCCGTGAAGCATTGTCGTTCGAACGTGGTTCTATCGTGAGATGAAAAAAAACATAGTTTCTCGCTCAAGCAGGAGGTCCGAACACCGTACCAAGCTGTGGAATTCCTATCTGGGAACCTGATCAAGAGAGCAAGAGCCTAGGAGTACAGAGATATACACACTGACTGCCGCGGGCCACTGGAAACTCGACCGCTAAGATCTCCAGAGACAATTACTACGGTTTTTTTTTCCCTGCGAAGGTCGAGGTCACTCTCCTCAAGACTCGCCCAAGACGGAAAGATTGGCGGCACGCGTTTTCCTGTCACTTTCCTGCAGGTCGGTTGAAGTACACGAGACGGTAAAGGAATAGGCATTAAGGAGGTGGTGGGGGGTGTACATCAATGTTGCATAGAAGCTTGCGAGACGCCACACTACTCCACACCTTGGGGTGTGGCGCCATCCCTTGTTGACGTCACCGCTGTGGGCGGCGCTTACTGTAACGCCCAGCACATGACTCGTTTTATTTTCTAGGTGGGTTACTCCCCCCGTGTGCAGCGCCCCCGTGTGTGGCGGGGCGGTCAACACGGGTCGCCTCCTCTCCCCACGACGAAAGCATAAGTGATGCCAGGGAGCGAGACGGTGTAAATGAGGAGGAGGCTTGTGGGTAAGAGCGAGGTCGGAGAACTGTCATCTTTGGCCCCGGGGTAAGAGCAGGAGCCAATGAGCGCGCGGCTCCTGACGTGCCGGCCCGGGGCGCTCAACTAACCCGGATGCCAGCCCCCGAATCCTCCCTCGGGCCGCCCCCGGCACTCATCTCTCTCTTCACATCAAGCATCATCGATTAGAAAGATAGTGTGTAATGTACTAATTTCCCAAGACGAGGATGTTTGATGGTAGGGGCATGTGTGTGTGTGTGTGTGGTAGTCCGGTGTTAGAGCCAGCGCGCGCTCAGACTCCCAGCCTGGCGATGGTCGCTGCCGTGCTGAGGTGTTCTTCCCCCGAGGTCTAGCTGAGGAGTCCCCCACGGACCGCTGGTGCAGCAGAGCGGGTAAGCAGCAGGAGGAGGAGGAGCAGGAGGAGGAGGAGGAGGAGGTAACGGGTTGCCAGACGTCATCGGGAAGTAGGACTAGCGGCCATGGCCGGCAAGGCACAGTACACTCGCTGGGCCGGAGTCTCGCATCGCCATTCCAACTCCGACCATCAAACGGAGAGGACCAGCCCATCTCCTCCGTTCCTACCAGCTGGCAAGGTGGGTCTTAGCCCCTCACTCTACACACAGGTACCCCCAAGATGTCCTCACAGTGACACAACCCAGCCAACTCCGTCCGCTGCCCAGGTAGCCCACCTCTAAACGTGAAGTGGACCATTAATCAGTGTATCGGTGAATGGACGTACAGTATCACAGCGTTTCAAGGAAAAGACATAATTATATATAACGTGGGGTTTTAAGACTGCATGGGAGCCGACGTCATGACTTAGTGAGTGGGAGGGGAGGCTGGACACACTCCTACACTAACCCAAGTCCCGCCTATATCAAGTCTGTCTTATTTAAATTTTGATTTCCATTTTTAGTAACGTAAACTTTTACTGGTCAAGATAAGCATTTTGTGCAGCAATATATATCTATATTTTATATTTTGAACTTGTATTTTCTTCACTGTGAACTGAAGAACATCACTTTGATTTGAATATAGACTAAATGTGTCCATAGAAGTCAATGAAAATTATAAATCGTCCGCATCTCATTCATTGAAGAAAGGGGGGGGCACCCGCCTTGAACTTGAATTGACGAGGGAGTAAGGTTGACGGAGTCTGGTCCAGTCCACCAAGGTCACTAAGTTCCTTCCCGCGCGCTTCTTCATACTCTGTTTTCCATTCTTTCTTTCACTTCTCTCTCACCTTCCTTTTATTCCTTTATATATTTTTTAAAATACAAACATCGTTTAGGTTGAGTATTTTTTTGTTTTGCCGGTAGATGAAACTGTTGATGCGTATACATATTTTTGTATTAGGATTTTTTTTTCATTTTTTGTTTCTTATACCTAAGGTGGTTTCCGCCACGGGTGACTTGGACGGGGTGGTAAGGAGTGATCTGGCGCCGTGGATGATCTCATTCTCTGCCTCAGGCTTATTACCGCCCTCCGAGGGAACCACACTCTTTACCTGTATTTTACCTCAGTTTCTCGAGACCTTTTATTGCTTTTATTCTTTCAACGTCCCAGACTTTTATGACATACGTCCTGGGAGAGAGGGAGGTCCTGGGAGAGAGGGAGGTCCTGGGAGAGAGGGAGGCCCTGGGAGAGAGGGAGGCCCTGGGAGAGAGGGAGGTCCTGGGAGAGAGGGAGGTCCTGGGAGAGAGGGAGGCCCTGGGAGAGAGGGAGGCCCTGGGAGAGAGGGAGGTCCTGGGAGAGAGGGAGGTCCTGGGAGAGAGGGAGGCGTCAGCAGCCTTGCTGCGTAACCTAGGTACTTGAACGAGTGGTCCTAGCAGCTGTGCTTTATTACCTAGGTCCTAGGAGGGAGAGGCCTCGGCAACCCTTGCTTTACTGCGTACACACACATGAAGGAGAGGTCCTAGCAGCTCTGCTTAATGGGTTTCCAGTGTTGGTGGTGACCGGCAGCGCTAGGGACGGCCTGGCTTGGTGCCGTGTTCCCCCCCCCGGCTTGGTGAAGTGTTACCTGGCTTGGTGCCGTGTTCCCCCCTGGCTTGGTGCCATGTTCCCCCTGGCCTGGTGATGTGTTCCCCCCTGGCTTGGTGCCGTGTTCCCCCCCTGGCTTGGTGCCGTGTTCCCCCCTGGCTTGGTGCCGTGTTCCCCCCCTGACTTGGTGCCGTGTTCCCCCCCTGACTTGGTGCCGTGTTCCCCCCTGGCTTGGTGCCGTGTTTCCCCCTGGCTTGGTGCCGTGTTCCCCCCTGGCTTGGTGCCGTGTTTCCCCCTGGCTTGGTGCCGTGTTCCCCCCCTGGCTTGGTGCCGTGTTCCCCCCTGGCTTGGTGCCGTGTTCCCCCCTGGCTTGGTGCCGTGTTCCCCCCTGGCTTGGTGCCGTGTTCCCCCCTGGCTTGGTGCCGTGTTCCCCCTGGCTTGGTGCCGTGTTCCTCCCCCCCCCCTGGCTTGGTGCCGTGCTCCCCCCCCAGGCTTGGTGCCGTGCTCCCCCCCCTGGCTTGGTGCCGTGTTCCCCCCTGGCTTGGTGCCGTGCTCCCCCCCCCAGGCTTGGTGCCGTGCTCCCCCCCCAGGCTTGGTGCCGTGCTCCCCCCCCCCTGGCTTGGTGCCGTGCTCCCCCCCCCCTTGTTGGGTGCTGTGTTCCCCCCTGGCTTGGTGCCGTGCTCCCCCCCCAGGCTTGGTGCCGTGTTCCCCCCCTGGCTTGGTGCCGTGCTCCATTCCACCTTCAGACACTGGTGTTTACGTCCCATCAAAAAGCGAGTGAATGTTTTTCAGGGAGGTGGGAAGATGGGTGAGTGTTAGTGTCGTTTACTGAGCGCCGTTTTTGCGTTTTGAATTGTCATTTGTGGCACAATTGAGGAGAGCTTCTGTTGTCTTACGGGAACGCAGAGAAGATCATCATCATTCTCAGCCTTCCGTTTGCCCCTGCGAGTCATCAACGCGTAAATCATCAGTTTCCTTCTTAAATAACTTGAAATGTGTTGTATAATTTATAGCGCCTGCTTTATAGTGGAATATCGCTTTTTCAGTCAGCGCGGCTGCTGCTCTGATCGCTGGAAAGTGAAAAAAACCATATACACATTTGATTGTTCCTTTTGACCGCCGTAACCCCCTAATCGCCTCATTAACCTTGAACGGCATAGGCCTACTATCTGAAGCCTCAGGTGACAACTTGGAAGCGGGGAAAAACAGGGGGAGGGTAAGAGGGTCCGCCACAACCCCTCCATTTTGAGTTCCTTGGGGTTAAGTAAAGGAGCGCGTCTGGTGGGTAAGTCAAGCCCTCGGTAACAATTTCCTGGTGAGGGCCTGAGGCCTCTCCGGCCTGTTCTCAGGTCGGTGTGATGTTGCTCTTCCTGTTACTCTAATTCTATATTATTTACGCCGGCGGACATTTATTCGAGTGTTCATTGCTGGCTTGGTGAAGCATCAACTTGTAGCTCGTTCCCGAGGTGCTGCTCAAGACGGAAGGTAGTTAAGACTGGTGTTGGAATGAGCTTCAAGAACACTGTATTGCTCAAGTGTTCCGGGAAGCTGTATAACCACGATGAAATGTACAGGTTTGGCACAATGAATCACAAGAACGGGACACATCTATGAGAGACGAATGAAGCTCTACGATAGGCTCGAACCCGCGTTCCTGAACAGTTAAGTGTTGACAGCGAATCTGAGCGACCATGCCTAACCAGTATCGAATCACCAGCTCCACCAACTACCTAATTTCCCCAAAATACTTCAATTGTTTCCCCCCGTGTCAATACAAGAACCCACCGGAAGTAACTACTGTAAATAGCAATCATCCGCGGCCGCAGAAGCCTCCGTATGGCCTAATTGTTCATTATGGTTCTTGCCAAGTGCCGTCAGCAGTGACAAAAGGCACTGTTTGGGTTGAAGGTATTATTACTGTGCCTGGCGAATTCCTGCGGAAACGCCGCTACTGCACAGTTTGGGACAGCACATCTCAGACACGGGGATTCGCACGAACGGCTCACGTAAGTGTCGGGTAACTCGCCAGTGATTTGGTGGTGGCGAGTGAGGCGCGAACAGTCAGACAGACAGACAGGCAGACAGGCAACAGGCACGTACAGACAGTCAGCGGGAACCCAGATACGTACAGACAGACAGACAGGCAGCAGCAGCAGCAGGCACGTGCAGTCTGCGAGAACCCAGACACGTACAGACAGACAGTCAGCGGGAACCCAGACACGTACAGACAGACAGACAGACAGACAGACAGACAGACAGGCAGCAGGCACGTACAGTCAACTGACGCGTACAGACACTCAACTGACACACAGACACACACACACACACACACACACACACACACACACACACACACACACGTACAGCCAGCCACTCAGCTCCCAAAATAAACACACGCGTGCAGACAGCTAGACGCCGCACGCAAGATCTAAGTGGATCATGCTTGTGGCCAGCATCTTGAGGAAGTGTTCTAAGTCTCCTGGTCTAGGAAGACCCGGGAACTTGAGCTCAGTCTCAACAACAATGTCTCCTTCGCTCTTCTCAAGACCTGGTCCCAAAGGGTCAGGTTTTGACGAGACAGAAAATATAATATCAAAAGAAATAAACTTGTTCGTAAAAAAAAAAATTGTAATATAATTTAATTTTTCAATCCAAAGAATAAATCTGTTTTGATAATAGGCACGAACTTGGTTATAATTCAGATCAAGATCAATCATTCTTTAATGGTAGGAATTTGATATTTTACAATATTGAGAGGGACTGTTCTGTTGATGGGGTGCGGGGAGCCCTCTTGATGTGGTGGGGGGAGCCCTTTTGATGTGGTGGGGGGGAAGCCCTTTTGATGTGGTGGCTGGGAGCCCTCTTGATGTGGTGGGGGCAGCCCTTTTGATGTGGTGGGGAGGGTGGAGGGGGCAGGGAGGTCGGAGGACTCACTATACAAGCCTCAACAAACATTTCTGGAATTACAAGGTTAGGTTACCTTCCCCTCCTCAACCCCCCCCCCTCAACCCACACCTCACCCCCCCCCCCCCACCTCACGCCTCTTCCTCATCACGGCGTCACCATCCCATATCTCTACTGCACCTTTATTACCATCACCATCACCCCTTCCCCACCCCACCACACACATTACTCCCCTACACCCCTATCTCCCCACCTCTCTCTCTCTCCCCCCAGTACACTCATGTCTCTTCTACCACCATCTCTAACCCCCCCCCCTCACCACCATCACCATCACCCTGCTTCACGCTCACCCCCAACGGCCACTATCACCCCGCCTCCCTCACCCCCCCCCCCCACCTCCACCTTCCCCCAGCCCTACAAGTTCGTGGTCATGGTTGCCTTGGAGGGCAAGGCTGGACTCCCTCAGCTCCGGAGCCAGTCTTCCCTCCCTCTCCTGCAGGAAGGTACACAAAGGTGTTTCCCTAGTTCACAGGGGAGACGCCAGTGCTTCTGTTCTTCACTCATTACGTATTTGAACTTCTGACCCCCCAATATATATATAAATATATATATATATATATATATATATATATATATATATATATATATATATATATATATATATATATATATATAATTAAACATATTGCATTGTACAGTTCTCAAGTTGTTATTAGCCCGAGGGGCTCATTTTGAGCATGGGGGATGTGTTTATATACCCCACTGCCCTTAGAAGATGAGAAAATTTGAAGTAGACTGAGAGTTGAAGATGGAAGGGAGGGGGGGGAAGGAAGGAGAGAGAGAGAGAGAGAGAAAGAGAGTATAAGGATGCAGCTGGTGATGGAGGAGGATAGAGTGGGCAACACAGCGAGGGAAGGAGGAGAGAGAGAGAGAGGAAGGAGGATGGAAAGAGGTGAAGATCAAGTGAAGATCACCCATGGCTCAAGGTCTTTACCACACTAAGACTCTCGCCTGCGTGGTTGTGCGTGACACATACACGAATTCGTGACACATACTCACCTAGTTGTGTTTGTGGGGGATGAGCTCTGGCTCTTTGGTCCCGCCTCTCAACCGTCAATCAACAGGTGTACAGGTTCCTGGATGAAGCACGTACCTAGAAGCACGTATGCGTGTTACTAGGTACGTGTCCTGGCGTGCGTACATGGGTACGTGAATGCGTGTGTGCACGTGAGAGCCTACAAGTGAACGTGTCCAATCACACACAAACTCTTCCTAAAAGTGACCTCTCAATCACGTGTATACAAGGACCAAATTCCTCGGTCTTTGAGGCGGTCACACGCGAATTATTCACAGAAGAAAAACTGGTCCTTAATACATATTAACCGAAAGATCATTTCTGTCCAGTTTCGTGTTACCAGCTCATTTATTTTACAGTCGATTAGATATTCCAAACTATCATGATTGTGTATAATGAAATGGCCCCCTAGTATAATACAGTGTTTCTGTATTAACACAACATGTACTAAAACTCAAAATAATCGTATACAAATATGGCACAAGTAACCTCCTTCGTTGAAGAAAGAAAATAACGTGAATGTCTTAAATTAACCAAAAATTTATCAAACAAAATTGTTAATTTGGTTAATTAGGATAATCAACTAACATCGCAACAATCGCGTAAATCAAATAAATAGCAACGAGAAAGTACATTTTTTTCAGTTATCACTACACACACACACACACACACACACACACACACACACACACACACACACACACACACACACACACACACACACACACACACACACACACACACTCACTCACACTCACGGCTCAGCGTACAAGGGTTTCAATCTGATAGCGTATGGAGCAGGCGTAAGCGGACGCTAAGAGGTTGGTAACTAGATTTAATCCGTCATTGGGGGGGGGGGAGGTTCTGGTATTTGGTGTGTGAGGTTGGGTTTGTATGGAGGGGGGGGTGGGGGGGAATATATGCCAATATGTTTTGTGTGAGGCATCCTTGAAGAGTTGTGGAGGGGGTGTAGGGGTGGTGAAGGTGATTGTGGTAGTGTGTGTGTGTGTGTGTGTGAGAGGGAGAGAGAGAGAGAGAGAGGAAGGTGCAGAGGGGGGAGGAGGAGAAGGGTTGAGGAGAGGAGAAGAGCGTACAAGATCAAGGACAGCTTCCTTGTCTGGCCACTGGAGAGTATATTTACACACACACATACACACACACACACACACACACACACACACACACACACACACACACACACACACACACACACACATATATATATATATATATATATATATATATATATATATATATATATATATATATATATATATATATATATATAAAGTGTGTGTGTGTGTGTTAATACATTAATACATGTATCCAGATAAGGAAGAGGCCTAAATGAATACATGGATAAATTAGAGGCCAAGCTTTAATGACACTGAATATCAGGTAAACATTTGCATTAAGGTAAGACAAATAAAAACGGAAGAACATAAACTGCTGAACGTTTCATCACCTGAAATCCAAAACAATCCTCGGATACAACACAAAAATTGAACCCGTGTCAAGCCTCAAAACAGAAAAAAAAAATACACACACACACAGGGAACGCTCGCCCAAGTTCAAGGATATCAATCAACCCTCCACCCGCCGGGGCCACTCTATCAATCATGTTCACTTGGTTCAACGTTGCCCCAGCGTGGATGGTGGAATATAGCGAACGGCGATGGTCCTCCGGCCGGGCGTGTACTGGTCACGGCTATATATAGCGAGCGGCCTTGAAGCCCGAACACTGGTGTATGTATGTGTGTGTGTGTGTGTCGTTATTAGCCGGGTTCTCCTGCTTCCTTTCGTTATTACCGAGGTGGGTGTTCTTCTGTATATATATATATATATATATATATATATATATATATATATATATATATATATATATATATATATATATATATGTCGTACCTAGTAGCCACAACTCACTTCTATGCCTACTATGCAAGGCCCGATTTGCCTAATAAGTCAAGTTTTCCTGAATTAATATATTTTCTCTAATTTTTTTATTATGAAATGATAAAGCTACCCATTTCATTATGTATGAGGTCAATTTGTTTTTATTGGAGTTAAAATTAAAGTAGATATACGACCGAACCTAACCAACCTTACCTAACCTAACCTAACCTATCTTTATAGGTTAGGTTAGGTTAGGTAGCCGAAAACGTTAGGTTAGGTTAGGTTAGGTAGGTTAGGTAGCTGAAAAACAATTAATTCATGAAAAGTTGGCTTATTAGGCAGATCGGGCCTTGCATAGTAGGCATAGAAGTGAGTTCTGGCTACTAGGTACGACATATATATATATATATATATATATATATATATATATATATATATATATATATATAATAGGGGTGGTAGGAGAAGAAAAGATTAAAGTGTTCAGTGAGAATCCACAAGGTCTTCTCTGAATACTCTTTATTTTCTTCTTCGAGGATGTGGGTCCCTACAATTGCACCAGAGGTGGTACCCCTATATATATATATATATATATATATATATATATATATATATATATATATATATATATATATATATATATATATATAATTATTTATATTACCTTAACAGTCAGTGTGGTGCAGTGGGTAAGGTACTAGATATGCGAAGGTGTATCGATTTTATTTCAGCCAATTATTAAATACATTTTTCCCACACACACACACACACACACACACACACACACACACACACACACACACCAGGAAGCAGCCCGTAGCAGCTGTCTAACTCCGAGGTACCTATTTACTGCTAGATGAACTCTGCCCATTTGTTTTTGCCTCGCCGGGAATCGAACCCTGGGTCATTGGACTAGGATTCTGTAGCCCTGAGTGCGTGCGAGTTTGTTGTGGTGCGTTATATAATCTCTGACCCATATGTTAAAAAATTAATAATAAACACTACAGAGATTATATCACTAGAAACAACGACCTAACTGTATCATTAAACGAGGCAGTTAGAGGCTGGTCTCCCATTACTGTCTGTAACCATGATGAGAAGCTCTTAAGACCTGCCACCACCAGGTAACACAAGTTTACAAACTATACCCCCTTAGTATACAGTAGTTTACTTGGCTAACTACATTTTATCTACTCTTGAACTACTCTTCAAGTTCTAGCTCCTTCTAGTACAGCTTACAGGAAGTCTTCTAGTTCTAACTGCACGAACACAAGCTCCTCTTAGTAGAGAAGACTCGTCTCGCTTCATGCAGGTCGGCGTTTAATCCCCCACGACCGTCCAAGTGGTTGGGCACCATTCCCCCTATTCCAGATCCTTATCGTGACCCCTTCCATGTGTTATATAGTCGTAATGGCTTGGCGCTTTCCCCTGATAAGTCCCTCCCTCCCTCCCACTTCTCACCCCCACCCCCCCACCCACCTTCCCCTTACCACCATAGACTGCCATCAGTAACCAGTCGGCTCCAACTGCCCCATAGAATACAACCCATCACACCCGCCCCTCACAAAAGGGGGGGGGGGTTCCCCCTCACAAGGAGGGGGTAACCCCCCCTCCCCCCTCGGTGGGCGTCCCTCAACCTGACTTTCAGCCCCCAACTCTCACTCTCGTCCGGGCCGTACGCATTCCTTTCCATCTACGGCCAAGGACAAGGACTCATTCCGGCTACTACGCCCATTCATCCACCAGCTGACTGGTAGGGCGTAGTAGTACCGGCTATTACGACCATTCATCCACCAGCTGACTGGTAGGGCGTAGTAGTACCGGCTATTACGACCATTCATCCACCAGCTGACTGGTAGGGCGTAGTAGTACCGGCTATTACGACCATTCATCCACCAGCTGACTGGTAGGGCATAGTAGTGCCAGCTACTACGCCCATTCATCCACCAGCTGACTGGTAGGGCGGAGTGACCTGTAATCAGCTGATACTATGTGAAGGTGGGTATGGGAACTATTATGACCTTTAGGTCGAGAATGAGAAAAGTCACTCCGGCGAAGATTGCTTCGTTATTGTTTGGGATTTTCGACCTTTGTGATGTGTTATACGTCGGTGGTATAGTGGCTGCTTGTATGTCTGCATTGTGTTATGGTATTTAACAGGTGAATTAGGCGATTAAGTTACCAACTTGCGTCGGCGGGCTCTTTCTTGGGAGACAGTTTGGATAATTACTCTGTCAGTCTTGAAATCTCCATCTTAAATGTATTCCATTTTATCAATATTAAAGCCTCTGAGCAAGTGCTATATATATATATATATATATATATAGCAAAACACACTTTGCAGCTGCATCGGAAACTAGTTCCAGCAGCAGAGACCGCTACAACAACAACAGTGGTCAAATAAACACGTGTTTGGCGGTGAGCTGACCACTGTTGAGGCAGCGTCGCAGTGGGGAGGTGCCTGGAGGTGGGGTCGCACTAGGGGGGGTGCCTGGAGGTGGGGTCGCACTAGGGGGGTGCCTGAAGGTGGGCTTAGCTGGTGTTCACAGCGGGGCGTATCTAATTCCAGGCTGATGAAGGTGCTGGGGCAGGCAATCGAACACAGTGCCACACTCCAGGAGGCATGAGAAGGCCATGAAATTTAGACGAGTGGGGGTTGACTAAGGGTTTTTAGCCTTTGCGATGTGTTGAAGTCTTCTCATAGGAACGGCCGAGGTGTTGATGTTGGTGGGGGGTGACAGTCGAGGTGTAGGTGTTGGTGGGAGGTGACAGCCGAGGTGTAGGTCTTGGTGGGGGGTGACAGTCTAGGTGTAGGTGTTGGTGGGGGGTAACAAGCTTGCACACAGGGTCCTGCATGGAATGTGAATTTGATCTCGAGCTATTAGGAACCTCTCGGTATTCCGAGGTGAGCTCGAGGCCCGAGTGTGGTGGAGACTTTAGTGATGAGATGGCCGTCTAGACGCATCAATCTTCTACAATAATGAGAGCTAAACAGCTCCTGGAGTGCCTGTGACTGCCCGCTCCAGAGACCAAAGTGGAGTCCGCTTCTCAGCAAACACACAACGCTTCAACAACGCGAAAATTGTATAAATAACCTCGTAGGCTGACTGTAACTCACTCTGTGACTGACTGTAAAATACACTCTGGCTCCATTGTGTATTTGCGTTGATAAGGTTCCAGAGGAGAGCGAAAAGGAGTCACCTTCATTTGGGTCGGATTAGTTGTCTCAGCGACGGTATTGTGATGTTTTCTGGCGAGTAGAAGCGTCGGAAGCTTCAGTGCTGAGGGCGTATCTTATCCGGTAGAAGGAAACAACATTTTGATGTAGATGATGACACCTTACCAACGACCTGGGGTCGCCCTAGACGCGCATCTTAACCTCCCGCCCGCCTTCCTAAGATTGTCTCATAGATACGTTGTCTTACTGTGGTTTCCTTGTGTATTACAAGGAAACCGTAACTCTTTGCCTCAGTGCTTGACTTACATTCACGTTAACCATAAGCACAACAGGTGTTCATCCAGGTAAGGTAATTAACAGAATAAACCATTGATTGATTGATAAAGATAAAGCCACCCAAGAGGTGGCACGGGCATGAATAGCCCGTAATGGATCAACCACGAAGCCAGAACGGATATATAGCACTTGGAAGGGATATGAGGATTAGGATTTAGGATGGGATAAAGAGAGCATCGTCCAGGATTAGTGCTTATCTGGATTCGAACCTGTTACTTACTGATCACACTACCTATACTGGTTACCGTAAACAAGTACAGTGTATTAGGTGAGAGTTCGGATTGGGCGGTGACGGGCCAAGATGAATTAACCAATTAAGGAGCTATAGTACAAGAGAGAGAGAGCGTGTGGCCCTGCATGAGAACGCACCATGGTGCATGCTCTTGCATATCACTACGATAAGGCTGTATGCTTGCAACTCCGTGTCCCTTCCTTGGCGTTGCAGACTCTTCACGTTTGTTGACTGGATGCAATGGAGCCAATTCATTGCAGGATGATACACGACAAATTCTTCACTGTGTAACAATATTTATATCAATTATCTTTCAATACTAAGTTGGGGTGAGGTCTAAGAGCTCTAGAGAAAGTTTTATAGAGTGATGCCCTCACCTCTGTCTCGTGTGACCTTCACAGTCTTCAACCAGGGACCAGCTTCGTCCCTCGTCTGAATCTGTCTCAAGAATAATTTAGTCTTCTAGTCAGAAGACCATAGTCGTTGCTTCTGCGTTTGTCACAGTCATACTGTCTCACTCATAGTATCCACGGTGGGTAATATCCACAGTGGGTAGTATCCACGGTGGGTAGTATCCACAGTGGGTAGTATCCACGGTGGGTAGTATCCACGGTGGGTAGTATCCACAGTGGGTAGTATCCACGGTGGGTAGTATCCACAGTGGGTAGTATCCACGGTGGGTAGTATCCACGGTGGGTAGTATCCACAGTGGGTAGTATCCACGGTGGGTAGTATCCACGGTGGGTAGTATCCACAGTGGGTAGTATCCACGGTGGGTAGTATCCACGGTGGGTAGTATCCACGGTGGGTAGTATCCACAGTGGGTAGTATCCACGGTGGGTAGTATCCACGGTGGGACCTTCCTATTCCGGGTAGGCAGTTAGTCGCGACCCCATGTACTAGGGCAGTCTCAGCTCTTTGTACCCAGTCAGACACTCTCAGCACTTTGTACCCAGTCAGACACTCTCAGCTCTTTGTACCCAGTCAGACACTCTCAGCTCTTTGTACCCAGTCAGACACTCTCAGCTCTTTGTACCCAGTCAGATGTCAAGCGTGTACCTGTGACCGCAGATGCCCGGGAGAGGTGGGAGAGGAGAGCGGGGTATGCAGATTATAGCAATCAGCGTCGTGGGCAATTAATGAAGAGAGGTTACCATGCACCCTTGAGCTATGCTACCGTCAACAGGCAGAGAGAGAGAGAGAGAGAGGATAACCTAAGCTAAAATAACTAAGTTT
>NC_091151.1:41685890-41715890 GCF_040958095.1 Procambarus clarkii | reverse complement strand
CCGAAGAAAATGGCCGGAAATCATGAATTAGCCTCTAGTGGAGATTTGTAACACATTGCAGTAATGCTGTCCAGACTATTTTTCTGTATACCACGTACGGGAGACCACTTATGGAGGAATGCAGCGCGAGCAGAATAGCTTCAGAAAAGTCTGAAGTTTTGCCACTAGTGTAAAAAATACGTGTAAACCATTATATAATGAGGGCCGGTTTACTGACTCCCAGGTCCCTCTGAGGAGCCTGTGTGGGGTGGGAGAGTTGTGGGAGGGGACTGTGGGATTGGATGGGAGAGGTGGATTGGGGGGAGACTGTAGTGTAGAGGGGGATAGAGAGGAGGAGGAGGGGGGGGGGGTGTTGTAGAAAGGGGTTGACGGGGTGCAGCAAGGGGGGGGGGTGTTATGGGTGCAGTAGAGGTTGGTGGCTTCCGTCCTTGTTGACTCTTGACAGTGAGGGAGAGGACGTGGAGGCCAGTGTCAGGCTACGTGATATGTGGGCCAGGCTACGTGCTATATAGACCAGGCTACGGGATATATAGACCAGGCTACGTGCTATATAGACCAGGCTACGTGCTATATGGGCCAGGCTACGTGCTATATGGGCCAGGCTACGTGCTATATGGGCCAGGCTACGTGCTATATGGGCCAGGCTACGTGATATATAGACCAGGCTACGTGCTATATGGGCCAGGCTACGTGATATATAGACCAGGCTACGTGCTATATGGGCCAGGCTACGTGATATATAGACCAGGCTTCGTGTTATTTTATGGTTTGTTGACGTGGATATTTTCTCCCCGGCTTGGTGCCTTTTTTCATAATTGGTTACTATCAGGACTGGTATGTGTGTGTGTGTGTGTGTGTGTGTGTGTGTGTGTGTGGTAAGTCATTTGAAGTATTTGTCACCTCATCAAAACGGTGAGAACCCAGTGATAGTGTTTTGTATTTGGTTGTGGTGATGGTGTCTGGTGGCGATGGTGGTAGTGGGGGGGGGGGGTGTGGGAGAGAGAGGGGGGGGGGAGGGTGTGATGGTAATTAATGGTGTGAAGTAGTTAAAGAATATGTGATCGAGACAATTCTTCTCAACTACCAACATCCCCCCCCCTCCCCATCACCTACCACCCCCTCCCCCTAAACTACCACCCCTTCCCCCCCTCGCAGCCTCGCCGAGGTAACTGCACCAGGTTTAGTACGGCTCTGGGGCACGATAAGCTGAGATAGTCTCTCCGTTCAGCGGTACTGGTCATAGGTACCGGGAGCTACTGGGATCCGTTACCGGGTGATATCAAGAACCGCTACCAATGCTACGGACGACAACCGCTACCGGGAATGGCTACCGGATGCTTCAGAGCTCCGGTGCCCGGCGCTCAGAGAGCTATCAATCACCACCATCCACCAGTTGAGAATCCTGTCTCGTGATTGGAGGCGGCTATAAACGCTGCTTCAAACTACTTATAATTGTTTGAAACAACCGTTTAGAGGTTGTTGCAGACAATTCAGACTCATTGGTCCTCCTCTAAACGGAGGAGGACCGATGAATGGCTGTGATGAGCCCACTCATCACCTATCAGCCCCTTCTTGCCAGTAGACGAGCGTCAAATTTGAAGTGGTTATGAGTATACGTGTGTGCTAACTGCAGCTTGGGTAGTAATGTCTCCGGCTCTCTGTCAGCCCCCAGCCCTCTGCCAGTCCCCAGCCCTCTTCCAGCCCCTAACTCTCTGCCAGCCCCCAGCTCTCTGCCAGTCCCCAGCCCTCTGTCAGCCCCCAGCACTCTGCCAGTCCCCTGCCAGCCCCCCAGCCCCTAGCTCTCTGCTAGCCCCCAGCTCTCTGTCAGTCCCCCGCCCTCTGCCAGTCCCCAGCCCTCTTCCAGCCCCTAACTCTCTGCCAGCCCCCAGCTCTCTGCCAGTCCCCAGCCCTCTGTCAGCCCCCAGCCCTCTGCCAGCCCCCAGCCCTCTGTCAGCCCCCAGCACTCTGCCAGTCCCCTGCCAGCCCCCCAGCCCCTAGCTCTCTGCTAGCCCCCAGCTCTCTGCCAGCCCCCAGCCCTCTACCAGTCCCCAGCCCTTTGCCAGTCCCCAGCCCTGTTCCAGCCCCCAGCTCTCTGCCAGCTTGTTGAAACCCAAATAGATACGAATCTGGCTCTCTCAAAGTATGAGGGCCCGCGGAAACATTTGTGTATGAGCGTGTATGAACAAGCTAAGTATTTAAGGTGGTATGGTAACTAAGAGCCAGTACTGGCATATGTCCCATCCTCTCAAGATCTTCCACAATTCTGAGAAGTTAGTAGTAACTTGGATGACCCGGCGCACCCGGAGACGAGTAGGCAGAAGTAGGTCGCGAGAAGCTAAGGCACGATGAACAGTTGTCTTGAAGAGGGCCAGAGGGGACGTCACGGATGTGGGCGGACTGGAGAGACTGGCTTAAAGGATAGCAGGAGAGTTAGTTCTGGTCCGGAGGCCACAGTGAGCAGGCCGTAGTAAGGTGGGTGACTGTGGTGGTGGTGACATACCCATTAACTCGTGGACCTGACCTCCCATTGTAGCAAGGGGGACCCATGGTGGCCCCTTGTCAGTTGTATTGAGTAGTGTGTGTGTGTGTTTACTCTTATCAAGTGATTCACACTTGAGTCTGTGATTTGAGAGTCAAGTTGATCTTCAGAGACCAGGATTGTGTGGAGGGAAGGATTGTGTAGCGACTGGTGGAGATGGCGGTAAGACTAATGTCTTACCTCTTACTCCCTGTATGAGGATACTCCATCCTCACGCTTACTTAGTGTGAGGATGGAGCCCGGAATATGAAGGTCCAGGACAACGACGGGAGAGTTTGAGCTACCGCCAGCCTCACTTAACTGTGGAGGGTGTTAGAGGATGGGACATGAGCCAGTATTGTCTCCTCTGGTAACCCATACTATCTTCCATACTCGGCCCATTCATACACTCTCATCCGTATAGCCTTCCGCGGGCCTCATACTGGGAGAGAACCTTTGAGAGAACTAACTATTCATATATATTTGGGTTATAACAAGCCCCCAGCACTCAGCCAGCCCCCAGCCTTCTGCCAGCCCTCTGCCAGCCCCCAGCCAGCCCTCAGCCAGCCCTCTGCCAGCCCCCAGCCAGCCCTCAGCCAGCCCCCAGCCTTCTGCCAGCCCCCAGCCAGCCCTCAGCCAGCCCCCAGCACTCTGCCAGCCCCCAGCCCTCTGCCAGCCTCCACTCCTCTTCTCCCTGCCAGGGGACATTAACCTCTGTTATCCAACGCAACAGAGTAGCAATTACCTGAACTTCTTGCCTCCGGAAATGTTATTTATGTTTTTTTTTATTAATTTTTTGTCTAACAATGTAATACTTTCACAGTCTAACAGTTATGCCAGACCGGGTTCACACAGTCTGTTTACCTTCATACAATTGATTACTAACATTAAATATGATTTAATGTTAGAATACGTGGAAGTTGAATGTTAAATGTTGCTTAGTTGGGTTACTGGTTGTGCTGGAGAGGTTGGGGCCAGGGAACACTATCCTTGGTTGGGCTCTTGTTAAGTCATAAAGTGACAGGCAGGCGGGCTCCGTGCGTTGACTTCTCCTGATATGGTGGTGGTGGTGGGTGTGGGAGTGGTGGTGGTGGTGGGGGTGGTGGTGGTGGTGGTGGTAGTGGGGGTGTAACTGGTGGCAGCAGGTGTAGTGTGGTGATGATAGTTTAGTGACAGATACCATAGCGGTATTGGAGAACAGTGGTGGTGGTGGTGGTGATTGTATTAGTGGGTCGCCATCCCTGCACCCACTCAACCACCCTTACTAACAACCACTCCACTACCCACCCATCTCTCCTCTTCTCCCCCCCCCCCTATCCCCCCCCCCCCACCATCCCCCATCACCACCACCACTCGCCAGACAGCACCCAACCCCCAGTGTCACGGTCAAGGTGGACGAGAAGCTCCAGGTGGGTGATTAACATCTCCACCCCCCCCCTCCTTTCTCCCCTTCCTCCACCCCCCCCCCCTCGTCCCTCTCCCCACCCCCTCCCCCCCCTCCCCTTTCACCGTGTTGCTCGTCTGTCGTCTGTTCTGTTGCATACACACCTCCCCCCCCCCTCTCCACCCCTTCTTGGTCTCGGGGTTCTGTTGCATTTAGTCATCTTAGAAACCCTTATTTCTGACATTTCTGAGATAAAACGTTGAGGTACAAGATCCTTAATTTACACCTGTACCGTAGTAGTTTTGTCTTGTACTCGTCTGTGGTGTTCTGTACTCGTCTGTGGTGTTCTGTACTCGTCTGTGGTGTTCTGTACTCGTCTGTGGTGTTCTGTACTCGTCTGTCGTGTTCTGTACTCGTCTGTGGTGTTCTGTACTCGTCTGTGGTGTTCTGTACTCGTCTGTGATGTTCTGTACTCGTCTGTGGTGTTCTGTACTCGTCTGTGGTGTTCTGTACTCGTCTGTGGTGTTCTGTACTCGTCTGTGATGTTCTGTACTCGTCTGTGGTGTTCTGTACTCATCTGTGGTGTTCTGTACTCGTCTGTGGTGTTCTGTACTCGTCTGTGGTGTTCTGTACTCGTCTGTCGTGTTCTGTACTCGTCTGTGTTGTTCTGTACTCGTCTTAATCACGTTCTTTAGGCGCCTGTAACTAGTTTTCGTACCGTTCACGGTCTTGTTATGCACACATCTTGAGAGGCTCCTTCAGTTGACTCCAAGGATGAGATTTTTATTTGTTGTATAAATTGAGGAACTGAGAATTGTTGTGTATCTTCTTGAGTCTTAAGGCGTGTCTCATGCTTTAGGCTCTGTGGTCTAGAAAGTCAATTTCTGTATTCTACTAAAATTTATCTTGTAGACTCTGGTAACCTAGAAGGCTCCTCATGTTAGTTTTTGAGTTAGGAAGGCTACTCCTGTAGGTTCTGGGGTCTGGGAAGGCTACTCCTGTAGGTTCTGGGGTCTGAGAAGGCTACTCCTGTAGGCTCTGGGGTCTGGGAAGGCTACCCCTGTAGACTCTGGGGTCTGGGAAGGCTACCCCTGTAGACTCTGAGGTCTGGGAAGGCTACCCCTGTAGACTCTAGGGTCTGAGAAGGCTACCCCTGTAGACTCTGAGGTCTGGGAAGGCTACCCCTGTAGACTCAGGGGTCTGAGAAGGCTACCCCTGTAGGCTCTGGAGTCTGAGAAGGCTACTCCTGTAGACTCAGGGGTCTGGGAAGGCTACTCCTGTAGGCTCTGGGGTCTGGGAAGGCTACCCCTGTAGACTCTGGGGTCTGGGAAAGCTACCCCTGTAGACTCAGAGGTCTGATAAGGCTACCCCTGTAGACTCTGGGGTCTGGGAAGGCTACCCCTGTAGACTCTGGGGTCTGGGAAAGCACACAGACGATAATAAAGGGAAAACTACCAGTCACGCCCAGCCGGCACCGCCAGAAAGAGGGGGGGAGGAAGGGGGGATTGAGTAGGCAGCCGATTAAATAGTGGAGAGTAATAGTGTGTGGTCTTAACACAGAGGGCGGGAAGAGTTTGCTGAGCCAACTGGTGCCGCGGCTGTCAGAGACGCGGCGTTTGTCTAGTCAGCTACCTCACCCAGTCAAGGGTTGCGGCGGTGGTGGACGCTCCTGGAGGATTGACATCTAGTTTAAATAAGACGCCTTCCCACGCCTTGGCGGTCGTAAGACTTTTGTATCTAAGGTGCCGCCAAGGAGTGGATGGATACTGTATCAGCTCGTGGCTGATGGACATTTGACAGTTGGGGGTTTGGAAGTCGGCGTTTTTTCCTTTCTCCTTCGTTTGGGACACGCAAATGGTTGTAGCCTCGGCCAGTGGCCAAGTTACATGTTTGTCCACACACATGTAACTCGGCCAGTGGCCAAGTTACATGTTTGTCCACACACATGTAACTCGGCCAGTGGCCAAGTTACATGTTTGTCCATACATGTGTGTGTGTGTGTGTGTGTGTGTGTGTGTGTGTGTGTGTGTGTGAGGGAGGGCCGAGGGTGGGTGGACGGAGACAAAGCTGAGGACTCGAATGTGCATCTTTAATGAGATTATATGACAACAGGTGTCCCCGGATATTGCCATACACACCTGGTCAAGATGTGTGTGATGATGGTGATGAGGGGAGATGCAGACGACGATAGTGAATATCATCATCATCAACAATAATAATAATTTACAAAGGGTGTGACTACAATTTTTACACAGTAATAATTTATATTATTTGTTAAGCATAAATCACTCGCGGCTTTCCTGGGGTAAACAAAAAAGGGCCACTTGTTTGGCCACCCCCTTGGCCACCCCTTGGCCACCCCTTGGCCACCCCTTGGCCACCCCTTGACCACCCCTTGACGTAGGACAGTATGGTGAACGAGACTCTGGTAATCCCCCAGAACACAAAACACATACATCCTGGGGTCCTTCCAAGACGGCTCTTGCAGCCAGGGCCTTCAGTGAGGACCCTTCCAGGAACACCCTGCCAGGTATCCAAGACCTACCTTTAGCACTGGCTGGAGGGTCGATGCTCCGAGCATCGACATCCTCCACAACCAGAGTCTTCCAGATTCAGTTACACAAAAAAATGGACTAATAATGCTAATTTTCTTCTGGATCATTTGTTTAAAAATTGCCAGTGAGGGATGGTTGTGTCTCCAGTGGTTTAGAGGTGAATATTCCAAGGAGTTTGAGAGAGGGGGTGGTTATCTTGAGGTTATCTTGAGATGATTTCGGGGCTTTAGTGTCCCCGCGGCCCGGTCCTCGACCAGGCCTCCACCCCCAGGAAGCAGCCCGTGACAGCTGACTAACACCCAGGTACCTATTTTACTGCTAGGTAACAGGGGCATAGTGTGAAAAAAAACTCTGCCCGTTGTTTCTCGTCGGCGCCTGGGATCGAACCCAGGACCACAGGATCACAAGTCCAGCGTGCTGTCCGCTCGGCCGACCGGCTCCCCTGGGGAGTGGAGAGGGAATGGGATTTTTTTTTAGCGGCTGTGAAAGGGAGTTCATGGAAAGGGAGATAGATGGAATGTGATGGAAAGGGAGATAGATGAGGTGTGTGTGGAGAAGGGAGGAGGGGCAAGGAGGCTTAGTTACACATTATTCTTACCCATTTTCATCTGTCTCATTCCCCTCACCTACCCAACCTCACCCTCCTGTTAATGAAACAAATAATGATAGAGTTGCTGATGATGCTATGCAAGACAATTGGTCAGTTAATGTACATTTTAAGTAGCAGGAAACCTGTGAATTAATCTTTAAAAACTTTAATTTCGTTCCACTAAGAGCGGTAGTAGAAGTAGAAGTTGTTTTAGTATATCGAATATTTACGATTAGGAAGATAATGACATTTTTTTATTATATATTTTGAAAAGAAAGAAGATATGAACTAGCTGATTAAATATAGCAAATTCATCACCCGTAGGATATAATTATAGAGCTGAATTATCTAACCTATCAGCCATAGGCTTAGCCATAAGCTTACCCTTAGGCTCAAGCAAGACCATTATTGTACCAAAAAAAAAATTATAGTCTGCCATTATTATTGACCGTCAAATTATAGACTTGCAAATCATAGACCAAAACGAGCGTGAGGATTCACAATAACGGACTTTGTAGTTAAGGAATTTAGGTGTAGCCAAGTGACACATTTAAGTGGTTGAGGAGAAAAAGGAAAAAGAGCGATTAAGGGCGTCGCCACCTTCCTCACGCTGCTGCTGCTGCTGCGTCCTGTGTGGGCTCGCGTGAGAGTGAAGGGAGGAGGAGGAGAGAAGATTAAGGGAGGAGAGGGAAGGAAATTGAGCTGGGTAGGGTGTAGACAGATAGGGGGGAAAAGAAAGATAAATTAGGGAGGAAGAGAGAGGACGTACGAGAGGAAAGTAGCAGGACAGAGAGAGAGACAGAAGAGAGGATGCCTCTCGGAGTCTTCATTCCGAGAGGCATAGAGGATGGGAGAGAGAATTTCGATGGAGCTAAGATGGGCAGTGTGTGTGTGTGTGTGTGTGTGTGTGTGTGTGTGTGTGTGTGTGTGTGTGTGTGTGTGTGTGTGTGTGTGTGTGTGTGTGTATTCACCTAGTTGTACTCACCTAGTTGTGCTTGCGGGGGTTGAGCTCTGGCTCTTTGGTCCCGCCTCTCGCGTCCTTTGGTCGCCTCTTTGGTCCCGCGTGTGTGTGTGTGTGTGTGTGTGTGTGTGTGTGTGTGTGTGTGTGTGTGTGTGTGTGTGTGTGTGTGTGGTCCGAGGCCCCCCCCCCTGGCCGCACTGGAGACACTAACACCAGCAGAAGACGTGTATCGCGAGGTTGGGGGACTCTCCGGGACACTTGACATTTCGCGTCTGGAAGAGGTCACGAATACTTGTAATTACCGCCCCCCCCCCTAGTACCACGTCTGGAAGGGGTCATAGCTCTCATGAGGGAAGGGCCACCAGGGGAAAAAGGGCCACGTCTTGGAGGGGTGACGACTCTCTCAGGAGAGAACCACTAGGGGCCTCGACTAGGTTTGAATGCGAATGTTTGGGCTGGGCATTTTTGTGTGTGTGTGTGTGTGTGAGTTTCTTTGGCCTAAACAAAAGCTCTTTGTACCAACAGCTTATATACGAAGTTTACTACGACTTTTAAGATTGCGATTCCTGACACTCAGGTCAGAGACCAAAGCTTTTGAAGCTGTGGCTTGGAAGAGCAAAGCTTGAAAGGCTTTACATCAGCTTACGAGGCCAAGTCCAAAAGCCTTACTTGTCACCACGATTAATAAACAGTATACATTAGGACGATATTCCGCCGTCGTGATGCAATCTTGGACTCTCCTGGAAGCACAAGAGGATGGTTGACCTCCGGCCACTCTCTCGCTCTTATAGGTGACGAGAGTGACATGGCCCAACCGCTTCCACCATTTCCAACTATTTTCTTTGTGCTTGTAAATTTATGCCCTTTATTTCCCAATGCTAAAAGTGTGATCACCCTTACCTTGAGGTTACCTTGAGGTGCTTCCGGGGCTTAGCGTCCCCGGGGCCCGGTCGTCGACCAGGCCTCCTGGTTGCTGGACCCTGCTGTGAATTGCTTATTAAACACAGTTTATTTGGTTTTATATAATAAAATCATATTCCGCTTGTAGGTTTTTTTGTGTGAAAATTCTGTGAGGTGGATGGGTAATTAGTAATTTTGTTTATAGGGTCATGCAAATAAATTTTGGGGACAATTTTTGTTAAATTAATGTGTTTTTGGCGACTCCTTATTATAGTGATGAGTATTGTCATCAGGGGGGTGGGGGGGGGGAGACGTCCACTACATATGTGTTATCCGCTTCAAGGACTTCTTGTCAGTCATTCTTAGACAGTTGTCTTACCTGGAAACTCCCCCCCCCCCCACTTCAGCACACACCTCAAGCTTCTCTCACCATTCACCCCTCATCACCCTCTCACCATTCTCGTGACCAGACCCCCGGGTGATGGTGGCCCACACCCACCAATGTTCACACTGCAAATTACTAAGGTTGGGGCGCCGGTGGCTGAGTGGACATACGTAATCCTGTGGTCCGAGGGTTCGATTCCCGGCGCCGACGGGAAACAAAATGGGCAGAGTTTCTTTCATCCTGATGCCCCTGTTATCTAGCAGTAAATAGGGACCTGGGTCTTAGGCAGCTACTACGGGCTGCTTCCTGGGTGTGTGGGTGTGTGAAGAAAGGTAGTAGTTAGTTACAGTTGATTGATTGACAGTTGAGAGTCGGGCCGAAAGAGGAGTGGTCAACCCCCGTAAGCACAACTAGGTGAACTAGGTGAACACACTCACCAGTGCTCACTGCGGGTTCACTCAACCCGAACCACACTTGTCAATATACAGCGCGAGCTCCGCGATTTTATCTCATCACCTGAAGTCAGGTAATTCGGAGGAATGCGCCCAAACTGGTCTCAAAGTTGATGGATGTAAGTTACGATAGTTGACAGAATGAATTAAACCTCAAGTCGTTAGGGGGACAATGACAGAAGGCACACGATGACAATAATACAAATTACAAGAGTCAGTTTGCGAGGTGAACAAACACGGGTCGCGAGTGAAGAGATGCAGGTGGAAGCTTGAGCACCTAGGGGGCCAGATTCAGAAATCTGCGCGGGGCAATATTATGCGGGACACATACGCTCTGAATCTAGGGCCAGATTCACGAAAGTATTTACGCAAACACTTACGAACGTGAACATCTTTCCTCAATCATTGACGGCTTTGGTTACATTTATTAAACAGTTTACAAGCATGAAAACTTCCCATTCAATTGTTGTTATTGTTATAAACAGCCTCCTGGTGCTTCGGAGCTCATTAACTGTTTAATAATTGGAAACAAAGCCGCCAAAGATTGAGAAAAGATGTACAGGTTCGTAAGTGCTTGCGTAAGTACTTTCGTGAATCTGGCCCTAGATTCAGAGCGTATGTGTCCCGCATAATATTGCCCCGCGCAGATTTCTGAATCTGGCCCCTAGTTCCGTCACGGCGTCATTTGCAATCATTTTGCGTAAAGTTCCCAGCAAACACAGCGTAACTATAAGGGTTTTTGCAACGTCGAACCGAGGAAAAAACGACGTTGTGATTACGTTTGTGTTTGCTGGGAGGGGGATTCGAAGCGGAATGAGTTTTGGAATGAAGGGAAGACGCGCTTGTTGGAACAAGAGTCCAGAGGGTCTCCACTGGGACACCAGCCCGTCCTCTCCCCCTGCCACAGCAACACACCAGGGTGTGGGTGATGGGGGTGTGTCGTGGAGGGGGGGGGACTTGAGACTGGGGGCGCCTCACCTCCTTCACACTCCACCAGGCAGTGTTGGTGTGGCACTCCACCTCGCACTCCACCAGGCAGAGTACAAGTGTGACTTCGAGCGTGCCACGCCCTGATGTCTAGTGTAGATTGGTGTGGGAGAAGGGAGGGGAGGGGGTAGGGACATGGATGGGGGGTGAGAGAGAGAGGGGGGGAGGGGGGGAGGGGGATGATAAGGAGTAAGGGGGTGGTCCAGGATGTGGTAGGTGAAGACTGACATGATCATGCCTGTCTCCCCTCATCCTCCATGTGCCCCCCCCCCCTCTCACCCCTCACTCCAGAGCTCACCCCCTCACTCCAGACTTCCCCTCCAGCTATTCCCTCATATACAACGTCTAACATTATATGGTACTGTACCTTGGAAGGACTGAAGCCAAGAATTTATCTCCCACTATCTCTCTCTTCCGCCATCCTTATCTTAAAGTCGCATCTCATCCACCCTCACCCTCCACCCTCGACGCCTCACCCTTAACCCTCCATCCTTCACGCCCTCTCCAAGTGTAAATAAAAAAAAAACACAGGTAATGCACTTGCGTAATCTTGTGGCGTAATTTTGTACATTAAATGTCATTTACGCAAATGTTTTACGTATACTGCAAGACGACTCTCGTAATATTTGGATGCGTATGTCAAACGTAAATTCTTGCCCCGCGCAGATTTCGTACAACCAGTTCTCCTCTGGGTGTTTGCATAATCAAATTCTCGCGCCCAAAAAACAAAACCAAAAAAAAGAGGCGGAACTATTTTGCGTCAACTGTCAAAACCCGTCGTTGTGGCCGTCCCCAAGTTCAGTGTCCTTCCGTACTCCGGGGTGGGAGGACGCGCGCTCCCCCCTGTCCCTCAAGGTCACGGGTGTCACAGACTCTGGACGGAGACGTGGCTAGGTTATGACCTCCCTGGCCACGTCAGGGGGCCAGGGAGGTGATGTCACTACAGCCTACTGCACTTTTCCTCGCTTTGGTGGGGGAGGTCTTGCACCACCACCATCATCATCATCACTTCGCGGTTACCACTTGCGGTCGTCTGTTGCGCTACACAATCGCACGCGCGCGCGCGCACACACACACACACACACACACACACACACACACACACACACACACACACACACACACACACACACACACACACACACACACACACACACAACCCTGAACCAAGCACAGGTTAGGTTGGTATCTCGCCTGGAGAACCATCAGTAGAAGAGGTCACGACCTCCAGCAGGGCGCTTACTGGCTTTTGGCTATTAAATTTTGGAGGGTCAGAGAGGAGCGAGGGTGTTCCCCCCCCACCCCTCCTCTGGGAGCGTCTCGAAAAGTATGGAAAATAACTATTATAGGGAATATTGCCTAATGGCCATGTCTCAAAGCAATGGGTAATGGAGAATAAGGGGGGGGGGAATGGTGGACGCAGACGTGTGTGTCTGTGTGTGTGGGGGGGGGGGGGGGGGGGGAAGCCCCATGGAGGAGCCTGGTGCCCTTATATTGCAATATTTGTTTTTTTTCGTTGTGTGTCCTCATGTGTTGAAGACTCCTGAACACTCCCCCACCCCACCCTCCTACTATCCCTGTGACCCTATCTGACCCCCTTGACCCAGCATGATGTGTTATATATATATATATATATATATATATATATATATATATATATATATATATATATATATATATATATATATATATATAATATAATACATATATATATATATAATATAATACATATATATATATAATATAATACATATATATATAATATAATACATATATATATATAATATAATACATATATATATATATAATATAATACATATATATATATAATTTCGCTACCTAAATTTTGCTACCCTGCTAAGCGTGCTGTAGCTCTTCCTCTCACGGACAAATAACAGGTGTGCTAAATGAAACCAGAGATCAGTTTCGTGAGGCTTCGTGGTGATGGCGCACGCAGCGGGCGGTGCGAGAGAGCGCCAAGCGGCCCCGTGTACCAACATCACGAACTGACCGCCAAGACCTCCGTCATTACTTAAGCATCTTGTCGTAAGGATTCCAAGGGCTTCTCAAGCCCACTAAAAGTCCCCACCGCGGCACCAGTTGTGCCCACCCGGTGTTCCTGAAGGCTTCTCCCTACTGTCTCAACTTCGGCCTGATAGCTGAGTGGACAGCGCTCAGGATTCGTAGTCTTGAGGTTCCGGGTTCGATCCCCCGGTGGAGGCGAAAACAAACGGGCAGAGTTTCTTTCACCCTGATGCCCCTCTTACCTAGCAGTAAATAGGTACGTGGGAGTTAGACAGCTGCTACGGGCGGCTTCCTAGGGGGTGAGGGTGTAACAAAAAGGAGGCCTGGTCGAGGACCGGGCCGCGGGGACCATAAATCCCGAAATCATCTCAAGATAACCATCTCAAGATAACCTCAGTTGCCATTCATATATTATGCATAGGATTTTCTAGGGAAATTGGGGGCCTCTGCCCCCCCCCCCCTCCTCCCAATTCGTTCACAAACTCTAGTTACAGCTGCCTCCCTTAGCCCCCCACTCCCTTAGTTACTAATGTTCTAAACTTCCTAAATCGCAAACGTTTGAATCTGTGTGATGTAACAGAGGTTGTAGGAGAGAGACCGATCTAGTGTTGATTTTTAATCGAAATTAAGAGACAATGTGGAAGTGAATCAATTGAATTGACGCAGTTCTACCCTAGACAGTTAGCTTCCCGAGGCGCGAACTGCAGCCCGATAAGAGGCCAAGTGAAAAACATGTCCAGTGAGATGGCGCGTGAGAGAGAGAGAGAGAGAGAGAGAGAGAGAGAGAGAGAGAGAGAGAGAGAGAGGAAGGGAGAGAGTAATTAAAGTCAGCTCACACAAACCTGTTTGGTGCTGCCACCCCCGTGATGAACTTTTATATATATATATTGGAGTTTCCTGTCTCTGTCTCTCTGTCCCTCTCTCTGTATCTCTCTCTGTATCTCTCTCTCTCTCTCTCTCTCTCTCTCTCTCTCTCTCTCTCTCTCTCTCTCTCTCTCTCTCTCTCTCTCTCTCTCTCTCTCTCTCTCTCTCTCTCTCTCTCTCTCTCTCCCCTCATACCTCCCTACTGAATTAGTAATCCTCGTCCGTCTATGGATAATATGAATTGGATGTGATAACTATGGGCCTCATATGGTGGGGGTTAGTGTCGCAGGCCCTGGGGAACCTCTCCACATCGTCATTATCCACAACTCTGCGCCACCTCTCCATAAATGGCTGCAGAGTTAAAACTAAATGAAAACGTTTTTCATTTATTTTCTTGCTTGATGATAAAATTGCAAGTCCAATTTCAGCTTATGTGTATAGTCTTGTTACACAACATTTACAGTCCTGGTCAAATGATACATTTCTAACCAGACCGCTTACAATTATTTCCCTCTATTTCAGCTACTGACCTTCCCTTCGCCAGTCCCATCCCAAATCCTTATCCTGACCCCTTCCCAGTGCTATATAGTCGTAGTGGCTTGGCGCTTCCCCCCTCCCCTGATAGTTCCCTTCCCTTCCCTTCGCCAGCCATGTGTGTCCCTTCAAACACTGCTGTCTACCAATATTCCCTTGAACCATTTGCCCCTTCAGCTTCCCCTTAAGTCATTTGCCTACACATAAGATAAACATTCACTCCCCCCTGATAGTCCCCCAAGGTCATGGGGGGACTATCCCAGGTTATCTTGGATAGTCCTGATAGTCGTGTTCCTTGGTCTATCACCCAAGTTTTTTTTTGTATTTAATTTATATATACAAGAGTTCTTACATTCTTGTAAGGAAGAATTCTTACATTCTTAGGGAGAGTTCCTAAGTCCAAGGAAAAGAACTGTATTAGTGACGAATTTCATCATCTTGATTATTATTTCGAAATTAAAAATTGTGAATGTTTGAGTACATATGTGGATTAAATATATATATATGTATTGCATCACTTGTATTGACAATTGTCTTTTTCTCTTTTCAGGTATGTTAATGGCCATAGCAGTCATCGCTTCAGGGCAAAGTGGTGAATATAAAGATTTTTATCAAATTCTGTTCATGTCTTAAACTTGTGCAAGGACGTTGGTGTAATTTCACCAGGTCGATTGAATCTGAGGCTTCTCAACGGTTTTTTTTATTTGAGTCCTATATATATATATATATATATATATATATATATATATATATATATATATATATATATATATATATATATATATATATATATATATATATATATATATATATAGGACAATGTAAGTGCTGGTGATCCTGGATTGATGTCTATTCTGCCGGTGTCAGAATCTTGTCGTCTATAATACTGATGTTTCTGAAAAAAATAAAATTATATCAAATACTCAAAACCCAAAAATATTTGGGCGAGATGATAAATTTGCCCATAACACAATTTTTTGTTTACGCTAGCTATCCCAACGTCAAAATTGGGGTGGCTTAGGTAGCTTGAAACCCCGACAGTATTGACGCTTAATGGACTAACTGATCCGCTCCGGTAAGTTAGGTGACTTAGGTACTGAGCGGGAAAACCGCTCCAGTTTTTGATGGAGTTGCTCTGGAGAGAACGTGCAAGCTAGGTCGGCTAATGGACACTAAACAGCTTCTGGGATACCTAATATGGCGCGAGACTAATGACCTAAAGGTTCGTAATTACAAGTTTTGGGTTAGAGAGTCATGGGGTCTTGTGCTTCCTTAATTATCTTCAACCCCGTCAAGGTCGCCTTGAAGTCGAGGGTGATCCTAACTCGTCCGCCCTGGAATTTCTGTTCTCTTCAGCTGACCCCTTGAATTTTTATATTGTGATTTTCTGTATTTATTTTAACTACTGCTAAGTAATGAAACCTTGGAGGAGAGTCGACGCCTCACTATTTAAAGAGAGTCGGTAACACAGCTTGTGTAATGTCGAAGGGAATAAAAGAAGGGAATGTTTCTGCGCAGCGCTTGTGCGCATGTAAACAAACCCAGCGGGAACTACCAAGAAGTGCAAGTATGCGAGGTGTATGAAGATGCCGCCCCTCTGGTGGTGGGTGGGTGAGTTAGTGCACAGGACCACCACCGCTGGCGGGAAAAGCCGCCTCCAAAAACTGGAGCTCGATCCTTCAGAAGCAAATAAGTCCACACACACACACACACACACACACACACACACACACACACACACACACACACACACACACACACACACACACACACACACACACACACACACACACACACACACACACACACACACACACACACACACACACACACACACACACACACACACACACAGACACACACACACAGACACACACACACAGACACAGACACACACAGACACAGACACACACACACAGACACACACACACACACACACACACACACACACACACACACACACACACACACACACACACACACACACACACACACACACACACACACGTTTCGGTTATCACGATATGTTTCGTTATTAACGTGTTGCCACACACACAGATGCTCAGTTGATCATTCCAGGGAGATTAGGTCACCGTGCACAAAGGGTTAAGTCATCATACCGGAGCTCTTGCACATAACGAACTCTCACGTTAACGAACTTCTTCAAGAGCCTTAAACTTGTAATTCGTACGTACGAGGTGATTTAATTATTTTGAAACTGTCTCATCACCACCACTATTTTTTTTTTAAGTCGTGATGCTTTTGTTTATCATTGTGTGTGTTTGTTTGTGTTTACCTGCCTGTCTTGTGGGGGCTCTCTGTCGGTCTGTCAGCCTGTCAGTCAGTCATTTTTCACTGTTTGTATCTGACGTTGTTCAGATCTCAAGACAAAAGTTTTACTACCACGATTCTTCATTCTATAAACACTATTCTGCGAATAGTGTTCTGCGAATAGTGTTCACTCCGCTTA
The DNA here is from genome assembly GCF_040958095.1 of Procambarus clarkii. NCBI lineage: Eukaryota > Metazoa > Arthropoda > Malacostraca > Decapoda > Cambaridae > Procambarus > Procambarus clarkii. The sequence goes on along the minus strand of NC_091151.1, from coordinate 41,699,266 downwards.
TCACACACCCCAGCATCTAAAACTTCTTACCCCCCCCCCCCACACACACACCCCCACCCTTCTTCAAGCGTCCCCCCCCCCCTCAATCCCACCTCAATCTACCCTTCTTGCAATCCTTCTAACACGATACTAACATTCCAACTATAGCCCTAACCCATCATTAAGACGCTTAGCACAAGGCTCTAAAATATATGTACTCAGATGCGGACTCAAAGACTTTGACTCCGGCTTCTGGTCACATCTTTAAGACCGAATAGTCAAGTCGAGATCATGTTGAGCGAGTGATGATGCTTTGAATATCCAGGGAAATACTGCTGAAGGAGAAGGATATATATATATATATATATATATATATATATATATATATATATATATATATATATATATATATATATATATATATATATATACATATATATATATACATATATATATATATATATATATATATATATATATATATATATATATATATATATATATATATATATATATATATATATAATGTTTCCTGTCCCCGACCAAACGAATTATTATTATTAGCTATTATGAGACGCAGTTATTCCCTAAGAAAATACTGAGATTATTAAGGTGTTGGGTAGGGGGGGGGAGGGGGGGGGGTCGTGACGGGTGGGGGCGGGGGGGCTGACCTTGACCATCCTGCACCCTGTGTTTGGGTGGCCTTCCTCTCCACCCCTCCCCCCCCTCCTCCCCTCTAGATGAAAGAAGCTCCTGATGTATTGCAACATGTACACACACACACACACACACACACACACACATACATGAGCATGTACACACAAGAATACACGTACAAGGGCACACATTACATGCACACTAGCACAGGTAAACACATTCACTTGCTCTTATGCACGTACGCACGCACGCACGCACGCACGCACGCACACACACACACACACACACACACACACACACACACACACACACACACACACACACACACACACACGCGCGCGCGCGCGCACGCACATGCACACACACATCAATTGCTAAATAAATGTGGCCCAAGAGCTAAGACACATTCTTCCCCAAGAATGAGTTTTGTCTTATTCTTTATGATGATCTTCATGAAGAGTTAATATATTCTTTATTGTCGTGTTCAAGTTCAAGTTCAAGTATGTTTATTGAGATAAGAAAGAAATACATCTCAAAAGGATAGAGTATCTTAGGCTACTTCTACCCCCCACTAGTCGTGTTTCCTTTGAATTAGCGTCAGTTACTTCTTTATCACTCTCTTTCTCACCCCTCCTTCCCTCTCTCTCTCTCTCTCTCTCTCTCTCTCTCTCTCTCTCTCTCTCTCTCTCTCTCTCTCTCTCTCTCTCTCTCTCTCTCTCTCTCTCTCTCTCTCTCTGACTCTGACTCTCTCTCTGATAATCTTCCTTTACATTGTCAAGTGTAAGGGATCAGTCATGCAGTACTGAGTAGATTCGAATTTTGAATTCTTACAGAACTCCCTAACATTATTCAAGGTAAAGTCACTGGTCCCTACCTAACCATATCAGCGATGACGTCAAGGGACTCTGTTTAACAATTTAAACGGTGAGGTCACTGGACTCAGTTTAACCCAAGCAGGAGCGGCGTCACACGACTTCTCTTCAAAAACATCTCAACTTGCCTCTCCCCCAGACGGCATGAAGGGACAGAGAGAGAGAGAGAGAGAGAGAGAGAGAGAGAGAGAGAGAGAGAGAGAGAGAGAGAGAGAGAGAGAGAGAGAGAGAGAGAGAGTCTCAACCTCTCTCAATCTCAGACTTTGTTGGCACTCGGTGCCAGTGACCCCCTCCTGCCTGACATCCTCCCCCTATCGAGTCCATGGGGAAAGATAGGTCAGTGACCTTTTCCATCGTACCAATGACGGTGGCTGAAGTGTGGCGGCAGAAAGTCCTGGTGGCCCTTGGGGCTCAGGTGCGGGGATTGTGGTAGTGGTGGTGGTGGTGGTGGTGGTGATGGTGGTGATGGTGATGGTGGTGATGGTGATGGTGGTGGTGGTGGGGGAAGATGTGGCCTTGACCCACCAAGCCCAACACTCCCACAAATTCCTCTCCCTCCCCCTCCACTTCTCTCCACCCCCCCCCCCCTCCTCCTTTTGTTGCTGGATATTCTTTTCATTTTTTAAGGGTGGACGGGGGTATAGGGTGGAAGGATACTGGGTTTGGTTTTTTTTTTGTTGGAATTTTATCGTGATTTTTTTTAAAGAGGTAGCTGAGAATTTTTTTCTGGGATCTGACCAAAACAATTCATTTTTTCTCGCATATTTTTGTAGATTTTTGTAGATGGTGAAAAAGATTTTCTTGCAGGGATTACATCCAAGTTTTTCCATGTCGAAGGATATATTCTTAGTTGCCATGAAGGATATTTTTGGTTGTCAGGGTTGGTAGTATGTCTCGTCTGTGTAGGTTTGTCATTTAGAAATTATATTCCAGTGTGTGTGTGTGTGTGTGTGTGTGTGTGTGTGTGTGTGTGTGTGTGTGTGTGTGTGTGTGTGTGTGTGTGTGTGTGTGTGTGTGTGTGTGTCGGGAAATGAGTTTTTGCTCTTGGGTCCCGCCTCTCAACCCTTTATCAGTATTGTCATATTGGTATCAAGATGATACAAGATCCGTAACACTCACGTCAACCGGAGCAAGACGGCATTATTCCCTGCACGGCAGGTGTCATAGGAGACCTCCTCACAGGAGACCTCCTCACAGGAGACCTCCTCACAGGAGACCTCCTCACAGGAGACCTCCTCACAGGAGACCTCCTCACAGGAGACCTCCTCACAGGAGACCTCCTCACAGGAGACAGGAGAGGTCCTGCAGCAGGAGGCTGACCCCTCACAATGCCGTGGGCCCCGCCGGAAATCCTCCTCCTGACCATCCCTACCCCCATGGCGGGTACCTACTGGGGCATTACGTCATCCCTGGTATTATAGCGACTCTAGACGTACGCATATATTTGCCAGACGTACCTTCGTCCGTGTGTGCTCGTCTAAGTGTATTCACCAGGATGTCTGTGCCGAGTTGAGCTTCAGTTCTCGGTCTCTTGTCATTCTTATTGTCTAATATTGTGACTTGTTCTGCCTATCGCGTTTCATATCTACTTCCATAATTGCGTTTATTGTTGGTTTGTACTATTTTTACCAGCTGCTGTTATGCAAAATGTGTGTGTGTGTGTGTGTGTGTGTGTGTGTGTGTGTGTGTGTGTGTGTGTGTGTGTGTGTGTGTGTGTGTGTGTGTGTGTGTGTGTGTCTTTTGATTTGTATACGAATAATATCAAATTAATCACAAAACTTCATTTATTTTTAAATATAATTGGGGAGAAATATTTTACAACTGGTGATAACGCCTCAAAGATCCCAATGCTGCTGACGACTGCAGTCAGTCAACATGGCAGCTCCTGCCAAGAGGTTTATGTAAGACACTTGTATCACGTCTGGACACTTGAGTCTATGGGCGTGGGGCGCTGCCACCATTGGAAATAAATATGATTTTATATTATCGGTGTGGGGAAGGGGACGGGGGGGAAGGAGGGAGTGTTTTGCCTTGTAGATATTGGGGGATGGTAGGGGGGGGGGTCAGTTTTTTGTTACTGTGGGGGGGCAAGGGGGCAAGGGGGAAGTTTGTTGAGTGGGTGTGGGGGAGGTTTGCATAGGTTGATGGGTGGGTGTGTTGATGACAAGGAAGTATGAGAGAGGGGGTGTACTGGGAGCTTTGGTGTGTTAGTAGGGAAGTGTACTCACCTCATTGTACTCACCTAATTGTGCTTGCGGGGGTTGAGCTTTGGCTCTTTGGTCCCGCCTCTCAACTGTCAATCAACTGGTGTACAGATTCCTGAGCCTACTGGGCTCTATCATATCTACATTTGAAACTGTGTATAGAGTCAGCCTCCACCACATCACTTCCTAGTGCATTCCATTTATTAACTACTGTGACACTGAAAAAATTCTTTCTAACGTCTCTGTGGCTCATCTGGGTACTAAGTTTCCACCTGTGTCCCCTTGTTCGTGTCCCACCCGTGCTGAAGAGTTTGTCTTTGTCCACCCTGTCAATTCCCCTGAGAATTTTGTAGGTGGTTATCATGTCTCCCCTTACTCTTCTGTTTTCCAGGGATGTGAGGTTCAGCTCCTTTAGCCTTTCCTCGTAGCTCAATCCTCTCAGGATTGTGTGTGTGTGTGGGGGTGTGGATGTGGGTGTGTGTGTGTGTGTGTGTGTGTGTGTGTGTGTGTGTGTGTGTGTGTGTGTGTGTGTGTGTGTGTGTGTGTGTGTGTGTGTGTGTGTAGTAATATATCCAAACTACATATTAAGGGAGCTTGAAACTCAGATGAGTCACAGAGATGTTAGGAAGTTTTCTTTTAGCGTGAGAGTAGTGGGAAAATAGAATGCACTTCAGGAACAGGTTGTGGAAGCAAATACTATTCATAATTTTAAAACCAGGTATGATAGGGAAATGGGACAGGAGTCATTGCTGTAAACAACCGATGCTCGAAAGGCGGGATCCAAGAGTCAATGCTCGATCCTGCAGACACAACTAGGTGAGTACACACACACACACACACACACACACACACACACACACACACACACACACACACACACACACACACACACACACACACACACAGCTGTCACCGTGAAGAGCTCCAAAGACTCTCTACAGGCTGAGGATTGGACGCGTGATCCGACAGCTCCTAATCTCCAGGAAACCCCTCCATTACCGCCTCAAAGTTACCACTGCCGACGGACCAATCGATAGAGAGAGAGAGAGCCATTACCAGGCGACCTTCCTCGTCCTTGACTTACCAGCGAGAGATGTACTTCGGCGTGGGAAACCTTCTGTCAACCCTCCCAAGGCAAAGACCTCAACTGGTATTTTGTTTTTTTTACTTGAATATTTTGTGACTCGTGGGCGTAAGCAACTCTAAGTTACTTATTAAGCTACTGGTAGTAGCTGAGCTACTTAGTATTTAGCTACTTACTTGCCGAGCTACTTAGTAAATCTTGAGGTTATTAAGTGTAAGTAACTGAGTTACTCTCAACTTGGATGATGTTTCTCTCTCTCTCTCTCTCTCTCTCTCTCTCTCTCTCTCTCTCTCTCTCTCTCTCTCTCTCTCTCTCTCTCTCTCTCTCTCTCTCTCTCTCTCTCTCTCTCTGTTGTTGTTTTAGATTTAGCTACTCAGAACGAAGTGTCCATGTAGCACGGGCTATGGTGAGCCCGTCTCTCTCATTGACCCTGTGATAAGGCTGTGAAGGGTCAGGTGAGGACCGGGTGCCAGGGAGTGCCTCCCTCCCTAACCACTAGACGCAGTCAGACTTATTAACAGCTCCATCACCTACGGCAATTATGATAATGAGGTCAAAGGTCGCCGGATGCCATAAATTCTCTTGCTATGGGAAACAGGAAATCATTCCGACTCTCCTCTTACATATATGTATATATGTATGTATATATATAATATGTGTGTGTATGTGTGTGTGTGTGTGTGTGTGTGTGTGTGTGTGTGTGTGTGTGTGTGTGTAAGCGCTGTGAGGTACAGTAACCTTTGTTTACCTGGTTGTCTAATGCATCGCATTTCTAATGGATTGGTCGAGTTCGTTAAATAGCGCTGACGTATGACGTGAGAGGGCAGGTTGCAGGAACCTGGCAGACACGTCGGGGACCCTCAGAAGGAAGCAGTACAATTTGCAACTTCCGTAGCTTTCTTGGAAGACGGGTAGTCGAGGTGGTGCTAAGATCCGCATTCTCCACTCTGAGAACGGCATGAGTCTTCCAGTTGGTTGCTCACCCGTCCATTCATTGTTCTCACCCCACATCAAGACTACTTAACTCATTAATGTTCCATATAACAACAACAAAATATATATATATATATGTAATTCTGTGATGAATGTTGAAATGTCTTCTCTGACGCATAGACGGAAGAGATCTTATTTTGATCGTGCGTCACAAACGCACTAGGGGTGAAATATACAGCTGGGATAGGATTTTTTTGCGTCCAAAGTGACGTAAAAAAACAGACTGGGCTTCATGACGCAGTTGGACTTGCGACGCTGTTCATCACACACTCACACACGCGCGTGCGTGTCTCTCAAGAACTGTCATTACCACAAGCTGCCTCTCAACCAGGCACTTAGAAGAATGGCTGCCTACTTGGAAAGTTATACGCACTAGGAGAGTTATGCTTACTGGATCTACTTACAATGAGACCTATCTAGGAAACCTACTTACAAAGGACTTTGTATATTCATTGTTTTACGCATTTGTTCAAAGCAAATAAGAAAATGTATCCACACGTTTTTTTACGAATTTTCTTTTTTACGATTGTTTTCACGAATTTCTTGATTCCCCGGAAGCCTTAATAACGAAAATTATGTAGCATTTGGTTCGTAGTTTTGAGTTAGAAATATTACAACTCTCTCCCCTCCTTGCCGGAAAAAAGTGATAAAACTGGCAAGCACGTACAAGGGTCGTAAAGCAAGCAAGCTAGCAAAGGTCTGAGAACACACACCCGAGGGTCTTAAGACAGTCCTGAGGGGGGTTTTCAGGCCAGAGGCTGAACCGTGAGGGATACTTGTAAGACATTACCATTGTAAAGAGTGCCTTGGAGTACAGACGGAGAAGGTGGGGGGGGGGGGCGAGCACCCCCCTTAACCACGTGTGTGTGTGTGTTCTGGTGTGTGAGTGTGTGTGTGAGTGTGTGTGTGTGTTTGGGTGGGTTGTTAAGACACCTTATTTTTTCTTATTCTCTGCAATGGGTCTTGGACACTATCTTGAAAGGTCAGGTAGTTATGGGGAGAAAGCGCAAAGCCAGTATGACTACACAGCATTTGGAAGGGATATGAGGACCAGGAGCTGGGATATGAGGACCAGGAACTGGGATATGAGGACCAGGAACTGGGATATGAGGACCAGGAGCTGGGATATAAGGACCAGGAGCTGGGATATGAGGACCAGGAGCTGGGATATGAGGACCAGGAGCTGGGATATGAGGACCAGGAGCTGGGATATGAGAACCAGGAGCTGGTAATGAGGACCAGGAGCTCGGATATGAGGACCAGGAGCTGGAATATGAGGACCAGGAGCTGGGATATGAGGACTAGTAGCTAGGATAGGAGGACCAGGAGATAGGATATTAGAACAGGTTGAAAGAACGGGGTTCAACCACTTGATCCATCGGGGATCGAACACCGCCCCTGCAAGAAGCAAGGTTGTTGCTCACGTTGATGGATACAAGATAATGCTTTGTGTCGAGCCAAATATGTAAGCGAGGACAGCCAATGAGAGTGGCTCTCGGAGCGAGGACAGCCAATGAGAGTGTCTCTCGGAGCGAGGACAGCCAATGAGAGTGGCTCTCGGAGCGAGGACAGCCAATGAGAGTGGCTCTCGGAGCGAGGACAGCCAATGAGAGTGTCTCTCGGAGCGAGAACAGCCAATGAGAGTGGCTCTCGGAGCGAGGACAGCCAATGAGAGTGGCTCTCGGAGCGAGGACAGCCAATGAGAGTGGCTCTCGGAGCGAGGACAGCCAATGAGAGTGGCTCTCGGAGCAAGGACAGCCAATGAGAGTGGCTCTCGGAGCGAGGACAGCCAATGAGAGTGGCTCTCGGAGCGTGGACAGCCAATGAGAGTGGCTCTCGGAGCGAGGACAGCCTATGAGAGTGGCTCTCGGAGCGAGGACAGCCAATGAGAGTGGCTCTCGGAGCGAGAACAGCCAATGAGAGTGGCTCTCGGAGCGAGGACAGCCAATGAGAGTGGCTCTCGGAGCGAGGACAGCCAATGAGAGTGGCTCTCGGAGCGAGGACAGCCAATAAGAGTGTCTCTCGGAGCGAGGACAGCCAATGAGAGTGGCTCTCGGAGCGAGGACAGCCAATGAGAGTGTCTCTCGGAGCGAGGACAGCCAATGAGAGTGTTTACCATGACATAATAACAGAGGTGAAGGCCACTAGGAGCCGAGAAGGCCCAAGGTCGACCCCAGGATCATCTTCTTCCCCTCCTCCTCCTCCTCCTCCTCTGCTCTTCCTTCCTTCTTCGCTTCTAACAACTTCCTCCTCCACTACTCCTTTATCGAAAGGGCAAAAGAAATCGTAAAACATGTGCAATTATACCCCTTAATGACGCCTCTATATTGGTCATTCTCGCATGCGCGCGACTTACTGCTTGCGCAGGAATATCCCTAAAATATTACATAAACCGTCGTCGGGAATATCCCTAAACACATACACAGACAGTGGGGTGCAGTGGTACCCCCAGGTTGCAATTCTTTTGACTATGTCGTGGCGCAGTTGACTACAGCGTGCGTCTGGGAACGCCCATTAGTTCGAACCCTCATCACGGCTCCTGTGTTTTTGTTCATGTCCCCAAATTATTATAAAATCCATAGTCCCTTGAAGAAGCCAGTACACACACACACCCACACACACACACACACACACACACACACACACACACACACACACACACACACACACACACACACACACACACACACACACACACACACTTGACGGTTGAGAGGCGGGACCAAAGAGCCAGAGCTCAACCCCCGCAAGCACAATTAGGTGAATACACACACACACACACACACACACACACACACACACACACACACACACACACACACACACACACACACACACACACACACACAGGCGTAGGACAAAGCCTCACTGGCCTACAGTATAATGTGCCATAGCTCCAGCATACAATTATAGCCCCTAAAGTGACTCTTGGACCCCCCATATAACGCACCACGTGGCGACCTTAAACCCAAAACAACAACAAATCTGGTTGCTATGGGCAACGCGAGAGTGGCTGGCTGACCTTCGGCTACACTACTACACCTTTCCATCCTAATGATGTCCTGCGTTATGGCCTATTTTTGCACGGAGACAGGTGGGGGATACGCCACTTGTGGTCTGTCAGGGTCCAGGGAGGAATTACAAGGGGTGTAATTGGTTCTAAATTAATTTATTCATTTATTCATTTATTTTACTCATAAGTGAATGTAAATGAAAATAGTTTTTTGTTAATACAAAGTGACAGTTTACTTTCAGAATTTCTTTTTCGGATAAATTCTAATCATTGTAAATCTCTCAGTACTGAACGAAATTCAAAGGTATTGCCCGAAAATATTATAGATCAACAATGTTCAAATTTATTCACTCGGTAAATTTTTTTTTGCAAATTTTGCATTAATTTTTTTGCAAATTTGCAAAATTGCAAATTTTGCAAAATTTGCAAAAATGCAAATTTTGCATTAATTTTTTTGCAAAATTTTGCATTAATTTTTTTATGCAAATGAAATACTGGCTATTGGTATATTTGACAGAGTTGTTGTTGTTATAGATTCAGCTACTCGGAACAAGTTCCAAGTAGCACGGGCTATGGTGAGCCCGTACTTTGACAGAGCCTTTGCCAGTCATCTTTATAGGCCTCAGGTGTCAACACGAGACTGTACACAACAGTAATCTTGTCAGTATCTTTAGTCGTTATAGATAGGACGGCTGACAGCTGATGTGGTCAGCGCTTCGGATTCGTAGTCCTGAGGTTCCGGGTTCGATCCCCGGTGGAGGCGGAGACAAATGGGCAAAATGTTTCATTCACCCTGATGCCCCCCTGTTACCTAGCAGTAAATAGGTACCTGGGAGTTAGACAGCTGCTACGGGCTGCTTCCAGGGGGATGTGCAACAAAAAGGAGGCCTGGTCGAGGACCGGGCCGCGGGACACTAAAGCCCCGAAATCATCTCAAGATAACCTCAAGATAACCAAGGTCCGCATTGAGGTGATGTGGAAATATCCGGATATTCAGCATCATCACATTCAAGGTCCGTCAGGCCGGCTGCTACTCTAGCAGGAAGAGGATGCTGGACATTGTGGAGCGACTATTACACTCCCATAAGACTGGCTGAACAGAGATGAAGCAACTCCTTGAGTGATGGATAGCAAGCCTCCAGAAACCTTTGCGTTTGCATAGTATAATGACTCCGGAACTCTACCCCTTCAGGGTCAGCTTTGTAAATCTGGATGAGTTTTGGCTACGTTGTACAAAAAATGTTTTCGAGGTAGCAGTAACGTAAATATATATATATATATATATATATATATATATATATATCATATATATAATATATATATATATATATATATATATATATATATAATATGTATATATATATATATATATAATATTAGACCAGTCGATAGATAGAGTAAATAGAGATGCTCTCGGACGCAGGTTCGAATCCTCGTCACGGCCCTTGTGGATTTGTTCGAGTGAGTTTCTACTTGGGAGGTAAATTTGACAGGCAACATACTATACCAATTATATAATCATTCAACACAACATGCACTATAATTATACTAACTGCCGCTTAAAACAAGCTATTAAACATTGAACTCTACGACCGTGCAAAATCAAACGCTATTAACGGCGTGTTGTCGAGAGTAAATATAGGCTCTTCAACGTGTCCCGGAGACGGGAAGAAACGTGGGCGTTAAATCAGGGTCAGGTCACGTCACGAAGAGGCCCTTGACCCCGCGTGTGCGTAGACCTCCCCCCTCTCTTCCCCCTTCCCCCCCTCTCGTCAGCGTCTTGACCCCCCTACTCTTTGCCTTGACCTCAACTGATGTCGCGGGTCATAGACCGCGTCTGATAAGCTAATAAACCCAGCTGTTGCACGATGCTCTGGCTCAAGTGTTCTTCCTGCTCATTTAAAGGTTTTCTCTAGTATATAACCTTGCTGTAGTAAGCCTTTCTGTAGCGTATAATCTTCAATTAATAAGTTTTTCTCTCGTATATAACCTTGCAATAGTAATATGTTTTTCTCTCGTATACAACCTTGCAATACTAAGTCTTTCTCTCGTATATAACCTTGCAATAGTAAGTTTTTCTCTCGTAAACAACCTTGCAATAGTAAGTCTTTCTCTAATGTAAACTTTGCGTTAATAAACTCGAAGACCTATTTACATCTTCATTGAATGGAGGTAGTTAAATAATATAGTTTGCTATTTGACGGTGCAAACTGTCGAGAGATGTAGTTACCGTGGACATTAGTTGACAGGTTAGTAGTTGTATATAACAGACTATGATGTTTCCTAACTCGGGGTGTAGGAAATGTAGATGTTTATCTCTCAGAATGTTTGGTAATATGTTTATTGTTTGTGATGTTGTGTCTATGTATGTATTAACACGATGTACTGAACGGGGGTGAGATAGCTTGAGCTACCTCATCCCTTTGTGTGTATTTTACCTCAATAAACTTATTTCAATTTCAATTTCAATTCTCAACTCGGCGTGCGAGGTCTGTGGTTCCCAGTGACCTGGGAGAACAACTAGGCCGTATTTATCAAGCAGTTGCATCAGAAATTACGAAGCCTCTACATCTTTTTCTTACTGTTCGGTGGCTTTGTTTACATATGGCAGTCTCCGTGGTGTAGTGGTAAGACACTCGCTTGGCGTTCCGCGAGCGCTATGTCATGGGTTCGTATCCTGGCCGGGGAGGATTTACTGGGCGCAATTCCTTAACTGTAGCCTCTGTTTAACGCAACAGTAAAATGTGTACTTGGATGAAAAAACGATTCTTCGCGGCAGGGGATCGTATTCCAGGGACCTGCCCGAAACGCTACGCGTACTAGTGGCTGTACAAGAATGTAACAACTCTTGTATATATCTCAAAAAAAAAAAAAAAAAAAAAATATTAATGGTGTATGAGCTCCGCAGCACCAGGAGCTCAATGATAACTTTGCTCCCGCAAGATAACGTAAGCTTTTAAGGGTTGACAGATGTTAATCTTCTTGTTTGAGGAGCTGTTCACTTGAGACAGTTAAGCAAGTCCCAGTTGTGTCTGGGTACAAGTGACAGGATGAACAACCCAGCGGGTTTTCTTCCTATTGGGGAGTGTTGTGCATGCTGGCTATGGCGGTGTGTCCACTCACAGGGATGAGTGGTGCTGCCCAATACTGTCACTATGGCGGTGTGTCCACTCACAGGATGAGTGGCGCTGCCCAATACTGTCACTATGGCGGTGTGTCCACTCACAAGGATGAGTGGTGCTGCCCAATAAACTCGCCCCTCGGGGCAAAATTTAATTCAATGATACTTTTGACTGGGAAGTTACGATGCTCGTACACTGTTTAATGTCAACAAAGTCGCCACAGATTGAGAACAGATGTTGAGGATCGTAAGTGCTTGCGTAACTGCTTTGATGAATCCAGCCCAGGATCTTTAGAGTGTGTGTAATGTACCAATTCCTTCCTCCTAATAGAACGTCGTATATTGACGTATACTCTACCTAAGCCAGACATGCAGGCGATGAGTCACAATAACGTGACTGAAGTATGTTGACCAGACCACACTAGAAGGTGAAGGGACGACGACGTTTCGGTCCTCAAGTCGATTCTCAAGTCGACAATCGACTTGAGAATGGTCCAGGACGGGCCGAAACGTCGTCGTCCCTTCACTTTCTAGTGTGTGGTCTGGTCAACGTAGCCAGACATCGTCGTACAAGAAAATGGAAGCGGCTCGCGGAATTGGACATACTGTCCCGTTTTCTGTTTTGGGTCCTCTGGTAGTTAGGATAAGGGCACTTTAGCACGACATTTTCTTGACGGTTGTGAAGGTTTAGGCTGAGGGGGGGTGAGTGTACACACTGTGTCATGCGGGTATAAGGTTGGCTTATAACGGGTCCCGGCTGTGACAACACCACAACCCGACCCTTACTAGTACGTCGTATTTTGAACAGAATTGACCAGTACGTATAATCCACATTGTCTATACATCGGCCTCGACGAGTTGCTCCGGTTCGTCCGTTCCTGGTTAGGGCAAACAGTTGCATTTCTTACGGAGTGGCAGAGTAGCATTCATAGCCTTTATGCCCAGATAAAACAAATCCCCACCCACGCCCCCACGCCCCCACGCCCCCTACGCCCTAGGCCAACTATAGACAGTACCAGGGATGCCATCCACAACAGTTGCCTGACTCCCGGGTGCTTATTTTTATTGTTAGGTGAGCAGAGTCACCAGGTGAAATGAAACGTGCCCAATCGTTTCTGTCCTGCCCTGAGATTGAAGCAGGGTCCTTCGAGGTCTGTGAGCCGAGGACTTGGACTAATGTGCTACATTAGGGCCCCTAAACTTACAGGGGCCCTAAGTTTCGTGCATCGACTCTATAACGTCCTCACGCCGAGGTGAAGCGCTGTTTTAATAACCTGTTTAGGGTAGCAGTGTGTGTGTGTGTGTGTGTGTGTGTGTGGTGTGTGTGTGTGGTGTGTGTGGTGTGTGTGTGTGTGTGTGTGCGTGTGTATGTGTGTGTGTGTGTGTGTGTGCGTGTGTTGTGTGTGTGTGTGGTGTGTGTGTGTGTGTTGTGTTGTGTGTTGTATGTGTGTGT
>NC_091151.1:41623076-41685390 GCF_040958095.1 Procambarus clarkii | reverse complement strand
GAGTGTGAGTCTTTCGGTTTGACTCTTACAACCAAAGACTTTGGACTAGTGTGTGCGAGTCTTACAAAATCAATAAATGCCTAAAAGTACATGAACAAACTGGCTTACGGAACTTACATCTGACTAATTACAACCCGACGCTATTTCTGTAACATTCCGACACTTGCACAGGTGAGATCAGATTCGACACATGAGAGAAGGCATTTGATGCCTCAGAATCATGTTTATAGCTGAGGGGAAAGGCGTAAGCCATATATAAGATATGAACTGACTTTTTGAGACTTTCGGGTGGGCGTAAGTCTGTGCGGTAGTTCAATGCTGTTCGTATGGCGATGAGACCTAAGCCACATGGAGCTCAAAATATTATTGCATAAAGCAAAATGATTTGTTTATACGATATTTGAACTTAGAGATACTGCTTGATTATAAGACTTCAGAATTTGTTTAGTAACTGAAACTCGACGATTTATATTAGCCTCTGGCTCATTTATATCTCCTAGGAGCCCTCAGACTGAATCATGAGACACACACTTCCACTTAACTCGGATACCACATAATAATGACAGCGACAGTCTTGCAAGATGTGAGAATTTACGTAAGATTCCTCTCAGGAATGATCAAGTATATATTAGTGATGACTGCTTAGAAATGTATAAGAGGTTCAAAGGTAACTGTGCTAAGGTAATCAGTAGTTACTAATTGATTATCTTGTAGGAAAGAAAGCCTTTTAATGTCTTTAATCGTATTTTTAATGAGAAATCCAGATGTTGTTATGCTCGCATATTATAGTATTTTTCACCCTATACATTTTTTCAAAAGTGAACAAGAATATAAAGGCAAGAAGTATAATTTGAGACTTTCTAAAATGTCTACATCATTTTTATTTCATATAATTAGTAGATATAATTATCATTAACATTAGACAAAGTGCATCCCTATGAGTAAAACTGTTATATATATTTTTTGCATGAGACTAATTGGATTTATGTTGACTTGCAGCCGAGGTGACAACAGTAACACTGGATTTGTCAGCACTGACGACCGAGCCAACCAACGCTACAGAGAGCATCACTGAGGACCCAGAGCCAGAGACGGACATCGACCAGCTGGTTACAACTGATCTCCCACCTGTTGACGGAGAAATTGTTGTCACAGAAACGATTCCCCAAACTGGAACCGATGAGACAACCACTGATAGTTTATCTGAGGTTGATGAAACGTATACTGGTGGTCCAACTGGGGTTGAAACTACCACCGATTCTCCAAAAGTATCTGACATAACAGACACGCCTATCGACTCGGCTACGGACACTACGGATATCATCAGTGGGTCACCTGCTACAGGTTCCGACAGTTCTACTGAAAGTTCCCTAACTACACTCCAAGAGGGTGATTACAGTACTGAAGCTTCTCTTGCTACTGATGACCTCAGCGGAGTTAGTGTACCAGGTGTTACCGAGCCCTCAACACTTACTGATGAAACAGAAAGTCCTGATTATCCCACAAGTTATGAGACCTCGGTAACTTCTGAAGCTCCAGTAACGCCTGAGGCTCCAGCAACCTCTGAGGCTCCTATTGGTACCCCGAGTCAAGAAGATATTGAATCTCTTGCAGGTACTGATGTCTCATCTAGTACTGATTCAACTGGGGTTAAAACTACCACTGATAGTTTACTTGAAGTTGATGAGACGTCCACTGGTGGTCCAACTGAGGTTGAAACTACCACCGATGGTTTACTTGAAGTTGATGAGACGTCCACTGGTGGTCCAACTGAGGTTGAAACTACCACCGATGGTTTACTTGAAGTAGATGAGACGTCCACTGGGGTTGAAACTACCACTGATAGTTTACTATGAAGTTGATGAGTCGTCCACTGAAGATCCAACTGGGGTTGAATCTACCACCGTTTCTCCAATAGTACCCGAAATATCGATTACGCCTATCGACTCGGCTACAGACACTACGGATATCATCAGTGGGTCACCTGCTACAGGTTTCCGACAGTTCTACTGAAAGTTCCCTAACTACACTCCAAGAGGGTGATTACAGTACTGAAGCTTCTCTTGCTACTGATGACCTCAGCGGAGTTAGTGTACCAGGTGTTACCGAGCCCTCAACACTTACTGATGAAACAGAAAGTCCTGATTATCCCACAAGTTATGAGACCTCGGTAACTTTCTGAAGCTCCAGTAACGCCTGAGGCTCCAGCAACCTCTGAGGCTCCTATTGGTACCCCGAGTCAAGAAGATATTGAATCTCTTGCAGGTACTGATGTCTCATCTAGTACTGATTCAACTGGGGTTAAAACTACCACTGATAGTTTACTTGAAGTTGATGAGACGTCCACTGGTGGTCCAACTGAGGTTGAAACTACCACCGATGGTTTACTTGAAGTTGATGAGACGTCCACTGGGGTTGAAAACTACCACCGATGGTTTACTTGAAGTAGATGAGACGTCCACTGAGGATTGAAACTACCACTGATAGTTTACTTGAAGTTGATGAGTCGTCCACTGAAGATTCAACTGGGATTGAATCTACCACCGATTCTCCAATAGTACCCGAAATATCGATTACGCCTATCGACTCGGCTACAGACACTACGGATATCATCAGTGGGTCACCTGCTACAGGTTCCGACAGTTCTACTGAAAGTTCCCTAACTACACTCCAAGAGGGTGGTTACAGTACTGAAGCTTCTCTTGCTACTGATGACCTCAGCGGAGTTAGTGTACCAGGTGTTACCGAGCCCTCAACACTTACTGATGAAACAGAAAGTCCTGATTATCTCACAAGTTATGAGACCTCGGTAACTTCTGAAGCTCCAGTAACGCCTGAGGCTCCAGCAACCTCTGAGGCTCCTATTGGTACCCCGAGTCAAGAAGATATTGAATCTCTTGCAGGTACTGATGTCTCATCTAGTACTGATTCAACTGGGGTTAAAACTACCACTGATAGTTTACTTGAAGTTGATGAGACGTCCACTGGTGGTCCAACTGAGGTTGAAACTACCACCGATGGTTTACTTGAAGTTGATGAGACGTCCACTGGGGTCCAACTGAGGTTGAAACTACCACCGATGGTTTACTTGAAGTAGATGAGACGTCCACTGGGGTTGAAACTACCACTGATAGTGTACTTGAAGTTGATGAGTCGTCCACTGAAGATCCAACTGGGGTTGAATCTACCACCGTTTCTCCAATAGTACCCGAAATATCGATTACGCCTATTGACTCGGCTACAGACACTACGGATATCATCAGTGGGTCACCTGCTACAGGTTCCGACAGTTCTACTGAAAGTTCCCTAACTACACTCCAAGAAGGTGATTACAGTACTGAAGCTTCTCTTGCTACTGATGACCTCAGCGGAGTTAGTGTACCAGGTGTTACCGAGCCCTCAACACTTACTGATGAAACAGAAAGTCCTGATTATCCCACAAGTTATGAGACCTCGGTAACTTCTGAAGCTCCAGTAACGCCTGAGGCTCCAGCAACCTCTGAGGCTCCTATTGGTACCCCGAGTCAAGAAGATATTGAATCTCTTGCAGGTACTGATGTCTCATCTAGTACTGATTCAACTGGGGTTAAAACTACCACTGATAGTTTACTTGAAGTTGATGAGACGTCCACTGGTGGTCCAACTGAGGTTGAAACTACCACCGATGGTTTACTTGAAGTTGATGAGACGTCCACTGGGGTTGAAACTACCACCGATGGTTTACTTGAAGTAGATGAGACGTCCACTGGGGTTGAAACTACCACTGATAGTTTACTTGAAGTTGATGAGTCGTCCACTGAAGATCCAACTGGGGTTGAATCTACCACCGTTTCTCCAATAGTACCCGAAATATCGATTACGCCTATCGACTCTGCTACAGACACTACGGATATCATCAGTGGGTCACCTGCTACAGGTTCCGACAGTTCTACTGAAAGTTCCCTAACTACACTCCAAGGTGATTACAGTACTGAAGCTTCTCTTGCTACTGATGACCTCAGCGGAGTTAGTGTACCAGGTGTTACCGAGCCCTCAACACTTACTGATGAAACAGAAAGTCCTGATTATCCCACAAGTTATGAGACCTCGGTAACTTCTGAAGCTCCAGTAACGCCTGAGGCTCCAGCAACCTCTGAGGCTCCTATTGGTACCCCGAGTCAAGAAGATATTGAATCTCTTGCAGGTACTGATGTCTCATCTAGTACTGATTCAACTGGGGTTAAAACTACCACTGATAGTTTACTTGAAGTTGATGAGACGTCCACTGGTGGTCCAACTGAGGTTGAAACTACCACCGATGGTTTACTTGAAGTTGATGAGACGTCCACTGGTGGTCCAACTGAGGTTGAAACTACCACCGATGGTTTACTTGAAGTAGATGAGACGTCCACTGGTGGTCCAACTGAGGTTGAAACTACCACCGATGGTTTACTTGAAGTTGATGAGACGTCCACTGGGGTTGAAACTACCACCGATGGTTTACTTGAAGTAGATGAGACGTCCACTGGGGTTGAAACTACCACTGATAGTTTACTTGAAGTTGATGAGTCGTCCACTGAAGATCCAACTGGGGTTGAATCTACCACCGTTTCTCCAATAGTACCCGAAATATCGATTACGCCTATCGACTCTGCTACAGACACTACGGATATCATCAGTGGGTCACCTGCTACAGGTTCCGACAGTTCTACTGAAAGTTCCCTAACTACACTCCAAGAAGGTGATTACAGTACTGAAGCTTCTCTTGCTACTGATGACCTCAGCGGAGTTAGTGTACCAGGTGTTACCGAGCCCTCAACACTTACTGATGAAACAGAAAGTCCTGATTATCCCACAAGTTATGAGACCTCGGTAACTTCTGAAGCTCCAGTAACGCCTGAGGCTCCAGCAACCTCTGAGGCTCCTATTGGTACCCCCGAGTCAAGAAGATATTGAATCTCTTGCAGGTACTGATGTCTCATCTAGTACTGATTCAACTGGGGTTAAAACTACCACTGATAGTTTACTTGAAGTTGATGAGACGTCCACTGGTGGTCCAACTGAGGTTGAAACTACCACCGATGGTTTACTTGAAGTTGATGAGACGTCCACTGGTGGTCCAACTGAGGTTGAAACTACCACCGATGGTTTACTTGAAGTAGATGAGACGTCCACTGGGGTTGAAACTACCACTGATAGTTTACTTGAAGTTGATGAGTCGTCCACTGAAGATCCAACTGGGGTTGAATCTACCACCGTTTCTCCAATAGTACCCGAAATATCGATTACGCCTATCGACTCGGCTACAGACACTACGGATATCATCAGTGGGTCACCTGCTACAGGTTCCGACAGTTCTACTGAAAGTTCCCTAACTACACTCCAAGAGGGTGATTACAGTACTGAAGCTTCTCTTGCTACTGATGACCTCAGCGGAGTTAGTGTACCAGGTGTTACCGAGCCCTCAACACTTACTGATGAAACAGAAAGTCCTGATTATCCCACAAGTTATGAGACCTCGGTAACTTCTGAAGCTCCAGTAACGCCTGAGGCTCCAGCAACCTCTGAGGCTCCTATTGGTACCCCGAGTCAAGAAGATATTGAATCTCTTGCAGGTACTGATGTCTCATCTAGTACTGATTCAACTGGGGTTAAAACTACCACTGATAGTTTACTTGAAGTTGATGAGACGTCCACTGGTGGTCCAACTGAGGTTGAAACTACCACCGATGGTTTACTTGAAGTTGATGAGACGTCCACTGGGGTTGAAACTACCACCGATGGTTTACTTGAAGTAGATGAGACGTCCACTGAGATTGAAACTACCACTGATAGTTTACTTGAAGTTGATGAGTCGTCCACTGAAGATTCAACTGGGATTGAATCTACCACCGATTCTCCAATAGTACCCGAAATATCGATTACGCCTATCGACTCGGCTACAGACACTACGGATATCATCAGTGGGTCACCTGCTACAGGTTCCGACAGTTCTACTGAAAGTTCCCTAACTACACTCCAAGAGGGTGGTTACAGTACTGAAGCTTCTCTTGCTACTGATGACCTCAGCGGAGTTAGTGTACCAGGTGTTACCGAGCCCTCAACACTTACTGATGAAACAGAAAGTCCTGATTATCTCACAAGTTATGAGACCTCGGTAACTTCTGAAGCTCCAGTAACGCCTGAGGCTCCAGCAACCTCTGAGGCTCCTATTGGTCCCCAGAGTCCAGAAGATATTGAATCTCTTGCAGGTACTGATGTTCCATCTGGAACTCATGAGACTTCCACTGATGTTTCAAAAGGAGTTGACGCGACCACTGTTTCAACTGGAGTTGATGGGACCACTGATGTTTCAACTGGATTTGACGAGATCATCCATGTTTCAACTGGAGTTGATGAGACCACTGATGTTTCAACTGGAGTTGACGAGATCTCCATCGATGTTTCAACTGGATTTGATGAGACCACTGATATTTCAACTGGAGTTGACGAGATCTCCCCGGATGTTTCAACTGGAGTTGATGAAACCACTGACGTTTCACCTGGAGTTGACGAGATCTCCATCGATGTTTCAACTGGAGTTGAGATTACAACAAGTGTTGATTCTATCCCCACCATTCCTGACATTGGCGAAACAACAACTGGAGCTAGTGCAGGCGTCGAGGACGGTGAAATTAGTGAAGGGTCCTTTACAGTTGCTCCAGGAACTACTGATGGGCTCTACACAGATGTTCCTCCTGCGACTGGAAGCTGCATCGTTAATGGCACAAAGTATGATAATAATAGCATTGTCCCACTGACGAATCCTTGTCAAGAAAGTTGTAAATGTGTGGATGGCAAGCTGAAGTGTGACTATATAGGCTGCCCTCCGTCACCACCTGCCTTCCTTAGGTGTGACGTAGTAGCTTCAGAAGGGAAGTGCTGCCCAACCTACTCTTGCCGTGAGTACTCATGAGGGTTGACATTGAAAGTTATTTTAACAATTTTGTTTATTGGCTGCTATATTAAATCTATTCTTTAATTAGGTGTTGCCATTTTAAATCAGTATATTAATAAATTGATTAATTTTTCAGCATCTAACCAGACCGAGCAATCACCTTCGCCTGGATGTGTACTTGATGGTGTCCAGTATTATGAAGGAGATCACATGCCAAGCTCTGACTTCTGTTCAGACTGCTACTGCTCATATGGTGAACATCTTTGTGCATATGTTGAGTGCAGCGAACCAGCCGGACAAAACTGCAAACCCACTGAAGTGCCTAAGGGCGAGTGCTGTCCAACAAAATATGACTGTGGTTAGTGTTTTGTTAGTTCTCTAAATAGGGGCCTAGTGGACACAATATCTAAGAGTGGCGTTGGTTTGATGGCGAATCATCATTAATTTAACTGATATATAGTTGATTTGGCGTTGAGTTCGGGTTGCTTTTGGATATTGTGCTCATTGGGGAGTGTGGGTTTTAGCTTAGAGTATGGATAGAGACTGGAAGCGACTATATTTATTTATTTATTTATTTATTTATTTATATACAAGTAGATACATTGGGATTGTGAGAATACATAGCACAGTAATTACATTTTTGTAAAGCCACTAGTATGTGCAGCGTTTCGGGCAGGTCCTTAATCTAAGAAAATTTTAAGTAGGTAAATACTTGCAAAATTTATAAAAATGATAACAGTTACATAGCAAGAAAAAATAAAAGATGAGAGAAAATTGTAGGTATATTAAAGCACATAGGTAGCTCAGATTGATTGCAATGACAGCTTGAATGGTAGTTTAATAAAAATTAGTAGGCACAATACATCATATGGCTAGCACATAAAAGAATATTTAAATTATACGATATATAAATGATTTAAAGCTTTAATTATGATGAAAGATTAATTAAGCAATTATTCCAGATGCAGTTGATTTCATCGACATAGAAAACCTTGTCACTGATGCTGGAACTAGCACAACCCAGTCACCTGGAGCTACCGACACCGACAGAGAAACGGTGACGATCATCATTGAGGAATCAGTTACCAAGGCACCATCACCTTCAGAAGGCGAGGCACCAGTGACTCAAGCTATCATTACTGGTGAAGCAGTAGGTGAAACTATTGCTCTGACAGAAGCGCCAGATTCAATGATGACTGGCCCAGTTACATCCTTTGAGACACGAACAACGGCCCCAGATGACGATAGCTTCATAACTACACCGATGACCGTTTTGCCGGGTGATAGCTTGACTTCACATAGTGACGAATGGACTGCAGTTACCATCACACCAGTTGAAGTTGAAGAGAATGTGACTGATGTCTCAGTTGAAGGAGGCGAGACAGACGTGATAATAGAAGTTCCTGTCACAGGCCTAGGACAAGAACTACCTGGTGTCCCTGGAGAAGGCAGCTGTATTGTTAACAATATCACTTACACCAATGGTGCCACACTTCCTGGAACTACACCTTGTCACAAATCATGTTCATGCCTGAATAGTATTATAGCTTGCACCTTGAAGGCCTGTGCCTCGCCTCCACCAGCGTTCCTAAAGTGTCAGCCTGTCCAGGACCCTGACCAGTGTTGCCCTACATACGACTGTGGTAAGCTTAATCCCTAAACTGTGCAGCTATTTTTTTAAGTACTATAATGCTTGAATCAAAATATGTTAACAAATCAAATTGGAAAAAATTGCATTAAGGGTTATTTAAATTTAATGAAGTATTCCTGTGGGCTTAATTAAATAATTGTTTTTAAAGTGTTGAAGTTTCAAATGCATTAAGGGTCAACCTTTAACAAGCCATTGGCTTCCTAACACCATCAAACCTTCAAGAGATGGCGAGCCTCAGGTAAACATATAATAACCATACCATCTTTTTCAGACCCTGAAGCTCCTCCAAGCACACCATCTCCGGGCTGTGTCAGTCATGGAGTGCAGTACTACGAGGGCCAGAATGTTCCGAGCAAAGACGTGTGTACAGATTGTTTCTGCACTGGTGGGGAGGTAATCTGTGCAACCTTAGACTGTCCACTTCCAAATGGAACTAATTGCAAACCCGTAATTCGAAATGAAGATGGCTGCTGCCCCAGTGAATATGAATGTGGTAAGCTTAAAAATAACTTCATCATATAAGAATATAGATCATGGGACAGAACTTTAGTAACAAAAATTTTAGATTGACACCAAAGCAGCACAACTATTTACAGTACTGCATCAGTGAATGCATGTTTAAATATAGTTAAGTTTAAGGCCAAAAAATTGCAGATAGTAATTAGAGCACTGTAAGGATAAATAGTGTTTGTAGCACTGTAAGGCATAAACAACAATTGGAGTACTGTAAGAGTTAAACAGTGATTAAGGCAGAGTAAGGGGTAAAAACAATTTGGCAAGTCAAATACTTTAATTGATTTGCAAACCAAATTTCTATTATACTCTTCAGTATTTAATATATGAAGTCATTATTATTGTTTGGAGAAATTGACATTAACAAAAATATCATTTGCAAATATGGATGTAATTCCAGAGACTTCAACTAATGGACCAACTCCAGCCAAGGAGACCACTGACGGGCCAACTGCAGCCGAGGAAACTACCACTGACGGGCCAACTGCAGCCGAGGAAACTACCACTGACGAGCCAACTGCAGCCGAGGAAACTACCACTGACGGGCCAACTGCAGCCGAGGAAACTACCACTGACGGGCCAACTGCAGCCGAGGAAACTACCACTGACAGGCCAACTGCAGCCGAGGAAACTACCACTGACGGGCCAACTGCAGCCGAGGAAACTACCACTGACGGGCCAACTGCAGCCGAGGAAACTACCACTGACGGGCCAACTGCAGCCGAGGAAACTACCACTGACAGGCCAACTGCAGCCGAGGAAACTACCACTGACGGGCCAACTGCAGCCGAGGAAACTACCACTGACGGGCCAACTGCAGCCGAGGAAACTACCACTGACGGGCCAACTGCAGCCGAGGAGACCACTGACGAGCCAACTGCAGCCGAGGAAACTACCACTGACGGGCCAACTGCAGCCGAGGAAACTACCACTGACGGGCCAACTGCAGCCGAGGAGACCACTGACGAGCCAACTGCAGCCGAGGAAACTACCACTGATGGGCCAACTGCAGCCGAGGAGACCACTGACGAGCCAACTGCAGCCGAGGAAACTACCACTGACGGGCCAACTGCAGCCGAGGAGACCACTGACGAGCCAACTGCAGCCGAGGAAACTACCACTGACGGGCCAACTGCAGCCGAGGAAACTACCACTGACGAGCCAACTGCAGCCGAGGAAACTACCACTGACGAGCCAACTGCAGCCGAGGAAACTACCACTGACGAGCCAACTGCAGCCGAGGAAACTACCACTGACGAGCCAACTGCAGCCGAGGAAACTACCACTGACGAGCCAACTGCAGGTGTTGAGACAGCCACTGTTGTACCATTAACCCCTTACACAACTGTGGGCCCATCCACAGGTGACATTGACACTGTGCCTACAGATACCATTGTTAACGGCTGTGTTATGAACGACCAGGTGTTTGATGATGGAGACAGTGTTCCTACAGTGTCCCCTTGTCAGCAAGAATGTAGATGTGCTAATGGTACCGTACATTGTATCCAGCCTTCCTGCCCCCCACCGCCTCCGGCCTTCCGTCAGTGTGAGGTAGTGTCATCAGTGGACCAGTGCTGCCCATCTTTTAATTGTCGTAAGTTGTCCCGACATGTATTCTTACAACTATCATACGTTTTGCTCCTAATATGAAATTAAATCTAAAAAAATCTAATCATACATTCCAATGATTTGTTAAACCAAAGTTTTACAAATACTCTCTTTGTTTTTCTCCAGCTGTTCCCGAGACCACATCATCGCCACGTCAATGTGTGAGCATTGATGGTACCATTTACATGGAAGGAGAATATGTTCCCAAGGATGACTGTTCAGACTGTTATTGTTATGATGGCGAGATCCTGTGTGCCACCCTGGAGTGTGCATCACCTGGCGACCATTGTGTGCCAATGCCCACACCCCAAGGCAGCTGCTGCCCTGAGAAATACGAATGCTGTACGTTGAATTCAATTTATTGTATTTTTGAATTTGAAGGCCTAGTGGATATTTGTAGTATTATATTCAAATAAAATATTTCTTAAATTGAATATATTTAGTTAGAAAATAGGGTAATACAGTATTTAGAAATACAGTATAATGTCAAGATCTCTAGAATAGGTTTCCAGGTAACATCACAGAAGCAAACTCAAAAGTTTTAATGTGCAAAACTTTCTTTCATTTTTTATTTCAGTGGATGTAACATCCTCGCCCGCCACAGCTTCTGACATTTCTACCGAAGGTTCTGTAACTCCAGCCATAACTGTAGACTATACGGAAAGTCCCGAGGCTCCTGCTGGTACTGAGGTTCCTGAAGCTCCTGAAGGTACTGAGGCTCCTGCTGATATTGAGGTTCCTGCTGGTACTGAGGTTCCTGAAGCTCCTGAAGGTACTGAGGCTCCTGCTGGTACTGAGGCTCCTGCTGGTACTGAGGTTCCTGAAGCTCCTGAAGGTACTGAGGCTCCTGCTGGTACTGAGGCTCCTGCTGGTACTGAAGCTCCTGAAAGTACTGCGGCTCCTGCTGGTACTGAAGGTACTGATGTTTCTGCTGGTACTGAGGTTCCAGAAGGTACTGAGGTTTCTGCTGGTACTGAAGCTCCTAAAGGTACTGAGGCTCCTGCTGGTACTGAAGCTCCTGAAAGTACAGAGACTCCTGAGGGTACCAGCCAAGTCACCATCTCTCTAACATCCATTGATGCTGACAGCCAGGTGACCGAAGCTTCCGTTGCTACAGATGATTTTGATGTGACTGGTGGACCAAGTGCCACCGAGTCTTCTGTCTTCCCTGTTGGACCCACTGTCATGGGTGAGTCATTGGTGACTGATGGCTCTGTTAGCACTGACAGTACTTCTGATGATGTGAGTGGAACTGGTGTCACCGACGCAGTTGGAACTGGTGTCACCGACGCAGTAGGAACTGGTGTCACCGACGCAACAGGAGCAACTGCTGACGGACAGACTGCAGAAAGTGTCGCAGGTGAAACCAGCACAACTGGCTCCGAGACTTCATCTAGTGTCAGTGAGTCCAGTAACGCTACGGCAACACCCTCGACAGAGGAATCAGTAAGCGAGGCTCCCGAGGAGAGCACATCGATTTCACCCATTGAGTCTTCCTCAGTCACCGGTTTATCTGTAGAGCCTTCTCTATCGACGAAGTCCACAGTAGCTGGTTATGTGACAGAAGCTACTACCATTGAAGGAGTCTCTCCCAGTGCAGAGAAAGAACCGGAAGGTGGCATTGAAGTGGGGATCTCTGAGGCACCGACAATAACGACAGCATCGCCAGAAGCTTCCGTGACTGCATTGCTGGGCACTGTGACATCAGAAGCATCTCCATTCCCACCTTATCCAGGCACTACTCACTCTACCACAGTCGCACCATCGGCTCCATCATCAACAACTGAAATCCTCTTCGGGCCAGGTGCTTGTATGTTTGATGGTAAAGTGTACGTGTCAGCCCAACAGATCCCTCGAGAAGACCCATGTGACTTCTGCTTCTGCTTCCGCGGCGACATCATCTGCCTGCAACAGTCCTGTCCCCCACCTATCCCAGGATGCTACGAGGAGGCTATCCCTGGTTTCTGCTGTCCGCGCTATGAATGCCTGGTTACCCAGAGTGTGGTCAACATTACCACCACTACCACACCTATCCCTACCTATCCCCCCGTCCGGATAACCCAGGAGGTTGTTATGTGTGAAATCGGTGATAGGTTCTACCACACTGGTGAGCTGGTTGAAGAAGCTTCTGGACCGTGTCTGGAGTGCAGGTTAGTATCTGACAGGTCATATGCAATATGTAAGAAAGTGATGTAGACATATTTATTTTAGCGAAATACATTTGTGTAGATGGATTAAATTTCATGAATATGCAGATCATACATATTGTATTACTGTATTTTCAGTGAATTTATACTCTTGAACAAAGACATTCTAAAATTCTCTTCTTACTGTATTTTTATTTATTATCGTAGGTGTGGACGAGGCGGCATGATGGAGTGCGACCCAAAGGAGTGCCAAGCTGAGCCCATCCTACGTAAGATTCTTCGCTCTAAGTACCAGCGGTGAGTGCGTCGAGAGGAAGACTGGCATGCCCAGATGCCCCACGATGCCTGCTACAAACCCACCACTTAACCATCACCACCAACCACTCATACATACATGGTTGCTGCCCTAGCAACACCCACCTGTTCCTGCTAGCTAGGTTGGTTCACCTGTGGACACCATCCTGGCTGCATATTTTATCGCTAGGAGGACTCTCGCTGCTAAAAACTGAAGGATATGACACTTTCAAAATATAAATCAACATTAAGTTATATACAAACGTTGCTATGGTGAAGCACTGAAAGTGTAGAAAAAAGGGATAACTTATGCATATGTACATGCATCACCTCTCTTCTCAGCCCCTTCTCAGTAGCCATGTTACGGTAGTTTGTCCACAACGCTCAAACAGCAAGTCTGTGTTAAAGAGGAGTGGTGAACGTGTCATGATGTGAAGACAGACTAGGAGTAGTGCCAAGTAGTGTCATACAATCATAACAGGAAGAATAGGCTCGCTAAGAAGCCAAGGAACCTCGGTAATATTCTTGCTTCTCTTCCACCCCTTCCCCAAACTCTTACACGAGAATGGTATTATCAGCATTTCTGCGTGCTGTGGGTGTTGTGTTTTTTCTATTGAATGAGCAGGTTACTCAGTATTACTCTCTGATGCCTCTTATTATATTCTATAAATTATAATACGTATCTTGTGTGTTGTCCCCCAACAAGACATTTTTTGTTGTACACTTGTGTGGCATTAAGGATGGCATTCTCTCATAACCCCCTACTGGTCAACGCACCGTGTGCACGCAGAGATAGCTGAGATCGACTAAAACCTCTCTTAGTCGAGTCTCAATTTGCATGATTAAGTTTCCCCCAACCCACCTGCTTTCATTATTAGGCTTTTGTCATCGACTCTGTTAATGAATGAAGACTGAGTCCCAGTTACAGTATTGCTTGTAAATTTGGCTCTAGTGCTGCAAACAAGTTATGGGCACCTTATGAAGATTTCTTTATACAAAGCTTTGATATATGGATAAGTATTTAAAGCTGTAGATTTAGGCTAGATATTCCGAGGTACATAGATAAGTTCTCTATACTCTTAAGTGACCCTTTGGCCATGTCACTTCCAGGTGGCCAAATTCCCTGGATCCTGGAAGTGAGCGGCACTTAACACCTGGAAACAAACAGGTGAAGAAAATCATGCCAGTCTTTATTCCTGCTCGATGTATTTTACCCAAATGTCTACAAAGCTCTAAAACTGATTTTAGAAACAATCTTCCGAACTGTAAACCAAATTAGGACAAACTTCTGACATATTTCTTTTCATAATACTTGATTAAGCAGCTGGTCTGTTAACTCCTTCTGGCTTCTTCATATATCACAGCTGATTGATAATAAAAGCAACAGCATTTGGGCATTAGTAGAGCCGAGTTTCCGAGGGCAGCCTCACTGATGATCACCATCCTCCTCAGTCTGACTCTCACCCCAGCCCACCTGTACACACACACCTCTTGACTGCTTATACATAAGCCATTGTATTACTCTGTCACTAACTCGTGACATCCTTGAAACATATCAGTAATGATTACTAGCTTTGCTAGCACTAGGTTGGTAGCAAATGTTCTACTATAATGTCACTAAGGCAACAAGTTAAAATAAATCCCTCTTAAGTTATTCTACAGTCAGAAAAACTTTTCTTACTACTATTGCTAACCCACAAGACACTGGTACACATTCCTGCACCAGAGCACAGTGTCTCCAATGTGTCATCTTGGAGAGCACAGGATCACGGGCCACTCCCAGCCATGAGAATGTGCATTGTATATTTTGTGCGGGCATATGCAATATATCTGACTTTATGATTGGTCCCCTCCCTTTAAAGGTGCCAAACCACTCCTATAGAATGTCTTAGTCTGAGGGGGGGGGTAGAAGTCTCGAAAAGCACTTAATCTTTAATTGATCTTAGTCTCACATAATATCTTAACCAATTAAACAAGGGTGACAAACGCTCGTAGTCATATTTTAATGATGCCATCATAGTAGCTACAAATACCATAGTCCGAAATATTGTTTAGAATCAAGTGCCTTTCAGAAGTTCTTGCTGCCCCCTTCACCGTGCATAGATTTTGCTAGAGCACGGTAAGGCTCTGCTGTTGTAAGATTAAGGCTGGTATGTGTAATATTACAGACATTAAATCCAGTACTGGATATTTTGTGTGCTGGACAATGATGTAATGTCTGGTCAGTGAGCATTCATTGGTTGTTTTCGACATGAGAGGCAGCCAGGGAGATCATTGAATACTATCGACTAGTCTGGCCTGCCAAGCAGTGAACGCTCATTGGTCATATCCTACATGGGGGTGGCTGCAAATCAGCACCCAGAATGCTTGCCGACATGCCCATCGAGAGGCATGTACGTTCCGCAATGAATAGTTCTAGGTTAGAACTGCCATGGTCAAGTCACTGCTCAGGCATCAGCACCAGCAGTGACTGTGGTATTGAGCAGTTCAGGATGTCCAAGAAGCAGTATTCTTGAAATGTGATCATTTTAACACTTTTTTTAATTATTTATTCTAAGATAGGACTCTTCTTAAGCAATTGTTCTTAGAGTTATGCCTGTACAGCTCTTTTTTTCTGTTATGATGTACCCAATCTGTGCGCTTTTTTGTGTATAAAATGTGAATAAAAGTTGAAAGTATTGGGGATTATTATTTAATCCTAAGCTAGCACTTCCAGTTAGTACAGTACTGCCATCCTAAAGGATATTTAGCACCTTTTGAACATCCTTCGACACGGCACTAACTTGTCTTCTCGGGGTGGTACCACTATGATAATAAAATATTAACAAAAGTAGCAATTAAAACTTTACTATTAATGAAGATCATTGCTCAAGTGCAGACATACGCCAATTGTCGCATTTTCCCTTATATAAGTGATGGTGGTAACCTAGTGTCCGTCCCCCAACAATTGTAGAGAGCTTTCAAGGGTGATCTCGACCCTGCCTGGTGTAATGACTTCCATTTTACATGTGTCCATGTTCAAATGAAGCGTCACCTGACTCCACTCCACACCTCAAAAGTAAACTGGCTTCCACAGGGCACATTTGTCTCGGCTCTACAGAGCTCTGTTATGATGTACATATACTGCTAGAATAACACTAAACCACTGGTAAAGTTAAAATCATTTAAGACATTGCTCGTTAATAACAAATTAAGTCAGTTGAAAGCAAATATTTAACATCATCCAGTGTTGTGTCAGGAACTTTGGGTTTCTTAGTGTGTTATTGCATGTATTGTATATTGTAGTTGTCGAGCGGCCGTTAATAGTTTTTGACTGACGGACGATTACTACTTCACTGCCAATTCAATTGCAAATGTTGCTTTGTTGTACCTGTTGTTCTGTTGCAACATTTACAAGAGAATGTTGTATTTGGTTTGTGAATTAGATTTTGAAATTAACAACTTCAAACATTCAAGCTGGGTATCATTGTTGGTTCATTAGAGACTTGTTCGTATTTGTGGAAGTGAAGGAGTGGCTGTTGGCCATTGATAATTCTTCATTTTGCTTCAGACTCGCAAAATGTTAACCAATGGGGCGAGGGTTAGGGTGAATGGCAACCAATCAGCGACCGGGTCTGGTTGGCTGCTGGTTATAAAAGGGACGATGAGCCGAAAAACACTTCAGTGTGGTTTTGCCTCACTTTTGGTATTCACTTCCAGGCTCGTCTCTTGAAGGTTAGTTGTATGTGGAAGATCCCTCCCTGCCCCTTGTTGTATCCCCCCTCCCTCTCCCCTGCCCCTTGTTGCATCCCCCCTCCCTCTCCCCTGCCCCTTGTTGCATCCCCCCTCCCTCTCCCCTGCCCCTTGTTGCATCCCCCCTCCCTCCCTCTCCCCTGCCCCTTGTTGCATCCCCCCTCCCTCCCTCTCCCCTGCCCCTTGTTGCATCCCCCCTCCCTCTCCCCTACCCCTTGTTGCATCCCCCCTCCCTCCCTCTCCCCTGCCCCTTGTTGCATCCCCCCTCCCTCCCTCTCCCCAGCCCCTTGTTGCATCCCCCCTCCCTCCCTCTCCCCTGCCCCTTGTTACATCCCCCCTCCCTCCCTCTCCCCTGCCCCTTGTTGCATCCCCCCTCCCTCCCTCTCCCCTGCCCCTTGTTGCATCCCCCCTCCCTCCCTCTCCCCTGCCCCTTGTTGCATCCCCCCTCCCTCCCTCTCCCCTGCCCCTTGTTGCATCCCCCCTCCCTCCCTCTCCCCTGCCCCTTGTTGCATCCCCCCTCCCTCCCTCTCCCCTGCCCCTTGTTGCATCCCCCCTCCCACTCCCTCCCCTGCCCCTTGTTGCATCCCCTCTCCCTCTCCCTCCCCTGCCCCTTGTTGCATCCCCTCTCCCTCTCCCTCCCCTGCCCCTTGTTGCATCCCCCCTCCCTCTCCCTCCCCTGCCCCTTGTTGCATCCCCCCTCCCTCTCCCTCCCTCTCACCCTACCCATCGTTGCGTCCCCCTTTCCCCAACCAGTTGGGCTGGACGGTAAAGCGACGGTCTTGCTTCATGCAGGTTGGCGTTCAATCCCCGACCGCCCAAGGGCCGGATTCGGGGCCGGATTCAGGAAGGTACTTACGAAGGTTTTTCCTCTTAGCTAAGAGCGTTTTCCGTCTTAGCTCCTTCGTGGCGGCTACGTCCGTATTCAATTAACTACCCTAAGTGGAAAAATCTTCGTAAGTTCATTCCGGGATTTAAGTGTGGTTTCGACCACTCGTAGCTTTACGTAAACTGGATATGTCATTTTTTCTCTACTACATAACACTGGGATCGATTTATGATATTGGAACATGACCAAAATATTATAGCTGGTGAATCTAGTGGAGAGGAGTCCTTCGTGTTAGTTATATATGCATTCTCTGCTTGAAACTTGAAGTAAATATGTGTTTGATGATAGTAGAATTAGTTTTATAATAGCAAGATATTATACCAGTAGTTATTAAGTAAATAAACACTGGTGAACATGAAATATGAGAGAAGGTGATGAGCCCTGCCTGATGGGATCATTTACTATCACCAAATGCCCCTGTTCACCTAGTAGTAAGGGTGTACATTAGCTATACATACCCATTTCTAATTTATTTAGTTTGGTTTTATTTTGAAATTAAATCTGGGTGAGACATAAAATAAAAATATGCTGCACAAATGATGTTAGGTAAGGAAAAGGGTAAAAATGTCAAAAACTTTATTCATTGAATACTTAAAGCTATAATTATGACTATATAGACTACTAAAAAAGAGAGAGGGAAGTAGGGGTCCAAGACCTCTTCCTGTTATACAATTTGGGTGTGGAACAAGTAATTATCAAAAGAAGGCACCATGCCGGGAAGGCTATGTAGCAGTAAGGCAGTGAGGTGAGGCAGCTACTTATTTGAGAAATGCTTATTTTATTTACCTTATAAGCTGAGGCAACTTATTTTATTTGAGGAATACTCGGCTGATTCCTCTACATTTAGCATGGAACAAATTTGTGTCAAAGACCTCTTCCTGTTACTCAATTTGGCTGTGTGTAACCAAACTAGAAGTGCTCTACAAATCAAGGGACCCAGAATGTGGAATGACCTCCCGAATCATGTCAAAGGCTGTACCTCTCTCAACCAGTTTAAGAGTTAAACCAAGTACTGCCTAATTAACTCCATGTAACCTAACTTACCTCCTAAATGTCAACCCATGTCTTGCTATTTTTTAAACAACGCTGTTCACCAACATGTGCAATTGCTGATTTATGCTATGTTGACCCCCTTTTTGTATTTTTTATTCCTTCTTTCAACACAATTTATACCTAATCTATTGCTTTAAGTTTTAGTCTGTTTTTTTCCCCCCACACCTTGCCCGAAATGCTATGAGTATTAGTGGCTTTAGGTATTGTATGTACTAGCTCTGCCTATAAATCCAACATTATGTTTGTAAATCAACTGTATGTACTTTTCCTGAATAAAATGCATTTATTATTTATTTTTTAATCAGTAAGTATTAAAAGAAGGCACCAAGCTGGGAAGGCTATGTAGCACCATTGTGTGTAACAATAAACCAAATTTTTTTTAACAAATAATGCACCTGTATGGGAAAACAAATCCTGTCAGCTGTAAAAATATTGATGCAGTTATTTAAATGAAAAATATTATGAAAGAAATATTACTGGTTTATTTTTATCCTATCTTTTTGTACTGTACAGTATATCCAAGGAAGTGAAAAATTAAGACATAATGCACAATTTAATGAATGATTAGCATGGATTAGCAGTTCAAAAGAATATGACTTGGATTACATATCAACATGAGATCTTAATGATCCATGGTCAACATGATTTAATAAGGATAATACAGTACTGTATTTGTAATAATACAAACTATAATTTAAAATTTTTATTACTGATTTTTTTTATTAAGAAGATTAGGTATACACAGCAATGTGCTGCTACCCTATTCTATATGGAATATTACAGTGTAGATAAAAAACTAGCTATAAGTTTATCTAATACTCCCATCTCACAGGATGGTTAGACATACTGTACATGGAATCAATTTAGAAAATACCAGCCTCAATACAAAAAACAAAACAACTCTGACTAAACAACTCTAAGCAATTTTCACAAGAGGTAAGCACTGAATCATGGAAACATTATATTATAATTACTCTTATCAGTTTCTACAAAACTCCTCTCAAACATGTATTTTTAAACATGTTTAGGTATACACAGCAATGTGCTGCTTCCCTATTCTGTATAAAGGACCACACAGTGTAGATCAAAAACCAGCTACAAGCTCACCCAACATCCTCACCTCACAGGATGGCCAGTCATACATGGAATTAGGAGAGAACAAAATACTTAATGCTGATCTATTAGCCTCCACTGGCAAAATCTGGGTGCAGCACAAGAATATCTTCCAATATTCATGAGTGTATGAAGTAATTACAGAGCTCAAAGTACCTCATACCCTTTGGTATGAAGTCACTGATAACAGGACAATCACAGATATAGTGTTGGAGAGTATGTCCTCTCAAGTAGGACTGAAAACAGATGTTTTTTTTCCACCAAGAGGGCTATAAACCCATGGAACCGCCTACCCGCTGAAGCCGTAAATGCCAAATTCCAGCTAAAAAATAACATTAATTCAATTGGCGGGCCCTTTAACAAGCCGCCGGCTTTGTCCTCTTCGAGGTCACTAGATAGTTAGTGGCCATTGGGTAAATTCAGTAAATATATACAATAATTGTCGGCGCATCTTCCGAGCAACAAGGACAGCTACACAGTATCTCTTAGAATTACGTAGGTAAACAACAAATGTAACATATTTGTTTACTACAATGTCGGTGCTGGCTGTAGAAGTTGAAAAAACATTGTTTTACTTCGAAATATACTAATTTTATAAGAAAATTCGACGTAAATAGGAGGCAGTAGAGCTCCTATAAGCCAGCGCTAAATCTTCAATATGAAGAATGTTGCTGCTCTCTGATTGGCCAAACGAAACACAGTAGTGACCTCTATCGGCACGCAGGTGAACCAACAATTTTCTTCCTAAGTATACCTTATTGAATCGCACCTAAGCATCTTCTTAGGGCGCACTTAGGAACCTTCGTAGCAAACCCACTTACGAAGAAATACACAGAGCTTCCTGAATCTAGGTCCTGAGCTCTTCACGGTTGATGGGCTGGATTTTATTTTGTTGACTATTTCACATTGGGTTCTGTTGGTCAGGAAATTGTAGATCCATCAGCCTATTTTTCCGGTAATTCTTTTTGAACGCATTTTATGTGCAATAACACCATGGTCACATTTATCAAAAGCTTTTGCGAAATCTGTGTAAATTACATCAGCGTTTTGTTTGTCTTCCATGGCATCTAATGCCATATCATAGTGGTCCAGCAACTGCGACAGGCAAGAGCGCCCTGTTCTGAAACCATGTTGTCCGGAGTTATGGAGACGCTGTTATTCCATGTATTTTGTGATCTTTTTTGTGATTTTAGGATTAAGGATTGTGATTGTGATTTTTGTGTTCCAATCTTAGTCTGGTTATTGTTATGCAGTATATATTTCTTTATCACTAGAGTTTTTCCTAGTTTTCCAGGCCTTTTTTTATAGTTCCACGGTATTTTTTTTTTATACAAGAGTTCTTACATTCTTGTACAACCACTAGCACGCATAGCGTAGCATAGCAAGTATTTAATCCTAATTTTCCCCCGGAATACGACTCGCCAAATCGTTTATCAACCAGTTACCCACTCACTGCTGGGTGAACAGAAGCTACAGTTAAGGATTGGCGCCCAGTAAATCCTCCCCGGCCAAGATACGAACCCAGGCCAAAGCGCTCGCGAAACGCCAGGCGAGTGTTACCACTTTTCTCACGGGAAGGCAATTGGTTAGATAACGGGGACTAACCATTTGAAAGGCATGATATGTTTTCCATTTGGCTGCAAAGTCTTTGCTAGTTGGATATATAATATCCTTTTGAGAATAGTTCATGTAGAAGTTGTAGGCATGGGCCGAAAAGCATTTTGCATGGTTCGCTTGTAGTATGTTATAACCTCAATCGTACTTTTGAAGTCACTACATACTGTATTTACCAGTTGGTAGTGTTGCAGTAATTCACATTATCGAGGGACCGGCAACCAGTGTATATACACATGTTAGGCTTGTATCACGGTCTCTTCCCCCCCCCCCCCCCATCCTCCCTCCACCAAGGAAGAACTACAGACCCTCCCTAGGATGCAATGTCAAGCTGACTAACTTGTATAGGAACCTATTTACGGAGGATTTAGTTGGAATAATAAAATAAATATACATACTCCAGGAAAGAATTCTGTTCTTCAATTTAAAGATGCCTTAAAGATGCCTTAAAGATGCCTCCGGTTCAAATCCATTTGAAGAAATTAGCAAATTTGTCATCTCTATATTGATATTACCACATCCAAATGCTGAAATAGAGTATTCAGCTCGATGAATTGCATCAAATCTAAAATGAGAAATAAAATAAAATTATAATTGCTGAATGCCATTTTGATGGTCAAATTCAGTTTATCAGATTAAAGAAATGTTGTAGTTTACGAAGATTTATCCAAGGTGTTCAATGACATCGATACAATTATCTACAAAGCAGATAATAATAATTATCTTGAAAGTTTCTTCTCAAACAGACCTATCTATAGTTCTAAAGATGAAGTTGAAGACGATGAAGATTAAGATTAGGATACAAATATATCTGGCAATACGGTGTTGATGTCGGTGAAAAAGATGAGTGTAAATTATGTAGTATACCGCACGCCCACACCTTAGAACATTATGTATTAGTGTCAACTTATTGATAACTATAGAAATAAGTAGTGTACCATATCAAATTGTTTTGATGTGTGATAATGGTATGATATTTTGTAGTAATTACTCCACGTTCAAGTATGTTCATTGAGACAAGAAAGAAATACATCTCAAAGGGATAGAGTAACTTAGGCTATTTCTACCTCCCCCCCCCCCAGTCGTCTCCACTTTCTAGTGTGAGGTTTGGTCATCAATAAATTTCAATATTATTTATATTTTCATGAACTGCACTGGAAGATCAGTAATACGTAATATATTTTTTCAGATGCATATCTGATATAGATAATTTTAGATGCTGTTAAAGTCTATTTTGGATGTAAAACTAAAATTATAGTCGTCAGCCCTGGAAAAGGGTCGGGCAGGGAACGGAGTGCATCATGGCGTGAAGACTGCAGGGACGTGCCGCGTGTCTCTCCCACTGAAACCCACGATATCGCCGAGGATTCCGAGAAACCACCTTAACATGGCACGCATGTTGATGCTGATGGTCTTCCGCCCTCTGTGGATGATAAAGACGGTATTTTCCTGGGCAGAAACAGATGGAAAGCGACATCTAGAAGGAATGGAGGAGGCCGTCCCCACGCCACTCGAGTACCACCGCTCAACCAAGGTAAGAAAAATTCTCCTGGTTTGAAAACTATTCATATAATTTCCTTTATCGACGGATAGGCGTGTTTTTGAGAACTGAGTATTACAGGTACAGCCCTATTTTCTAGACTACTCATCACCTCATCGGGTTTGGATCAATGAATAGCTCCGTAAACGAGGTAGGTGGACCTACCACGTCCATCTTAATACTTTACATGTAAAGTATTTAACTATACCCCCGAAAGTATACACAAGAGACATAGTGTGGAAATTGCTCTGGTACCCATTACACAAAAGTATACACATCAGATATACTGTACCAGATTGCACGGGTGGGGGACACAGGTGGAAACTGAGTACCCACATGAGCCACAGGAACGTTAGAAAGAACTTTTTCAGTGTCAGAGTAGTTAATGGATGGAATGCATTAGGCAGTGATGTGGTGGAGGCTGACTCCATACAGTTTCAAATGTAGATATGACAGAACCCAGTAGGCTCAGGAATCTGTACATCAGTTGATTGACGGTTGAGAGGCGGGACCAAAGAGCAAGAGCTCAACCCCCGCAAGCACAACTAGGCGAGTACAGAACTTGCAACAAATGCCTATCTCATCCAAACATTTATCACTGGCATTGAAAATGCAATAGAAAAGAACTTTGCCTGACGATCGCAATTAAATTAAATTCGTAACGCAACTAATCAAACCCACCCCAATTTATTGTTGATTTAATGATTTTAATTTATTTCTTAAGTGTGTGTTAGGATATTTTAATGTGATCTGAACACTCAAAATGCGTCAAATGTATATGACGTCATATGTTGCGTCAACGTTTTTTTTTTTTTTGAGGGGGGGGGGCAGGGTGACTGACTTGTGTAATAACCACGTGGTTGCACCGTGGATGAATTTTGTTTATGTACCTGGAATTCTAATTATTCCACATACTTAGTGGACTGGCGTATTAGTCTACCGTGTGGCTGGCGTATTAGGCTGTCATGTGGCCTGGCGTATTAGGCTGTCGTGTGGCCTGGCGTATTAGGCTGTCGTGTGGCCTGGCGTATTAGGCTGTCGTGTGGCCTGGCGTATTAGGCTGTCGTGTGGCCTAGCGTATTAGGCTGCCATTGTGGCCTGGCGTATTAGGCTGTCGTGTGGCCTGGCGTATTAGGCTGCCATTGTGGCCTAGCGTATTAGGCTGCCATTGTGGCCTGGCGTATTAGGCTGCCATTGTGGCCTGGCGTATTAGGCTGCCATTGTGGCCTGGCGTATTAGGCTGTCGTGTGAACTGACGTATTAGGTTTGATTTGTAATAGTTATCAAATCTTGTTCAGTATTCTATCTCAATAAGACATGTTTGAGGTATATTATCTGCAATTTAATACATATTCACTCTTGTAATTTAACATTTATAAAGCCAAAGAACTATAACTTTGTCAGGATATTAAACATGTTTTACGCCATGAATAAGTTTATTATTATAATATATATACACACTCAAAGCAAATAAAGATCAAAGACACCGATCTCAATAAGCGCACGTAATCCACGTTGAAAATTAAATCGACTGAGCGCTTTCAGTCACATTACATGACTACTGTCAAAGATTAATGCTGCCACATGCCGCATTTTGCCTGTAGCAATGGTCATATACTTTGACCGAAAGCATCTAGTCGAATCTGTTATATTCAATGTGGATCAATTGCATACACACACTCATATTTATACAATATACAACAATGTATTTCCCCCCGGACATTAGGGGGGGGGGGGGGAACACTCGGCACACTAGGATAGGACAAGACATATAAATATAGATCCATGAGTTATTAAGTTCTAGATTATACTAGATACACGACATGCGTTCCAGGCCTCTCTGGACACGTCTTCAGTTCTAGACGATGCTAGATTTGTATATCATCATACTAAACAATTAAATACACACGTCGTCAGTAATAAATGATATTAATCTTGTCAATAGTTTTGACAGACGTGTCTAGTAATTTTTATTTACATACATGCTTGTGCATATTTGTCATATCAACATTATTACTTTTAAATACAGGGAATTTGTACAGCATTTGTGTTAAGAGCAACATGTTTAGTATTTTTAATTACACAAAGGAACAAAAAAGTTTTCTTAGAGGCATTCAGAATTAAATACATGCAGACTTGAGCATTTTATGGAAGAACTGTATACATGCAGAATTTTAATTCATCTTTGTACCATATGAAAATGAATCTAGGTGCGTACATTTACCGCAGTGGAACAAATATTTGGCCATAGGATGACTGCGGTAGCTGTACAATCAAGCATAATAAATGCAGTCCGACTCCTCTTGAAAGTTTATAATAAATAATAATAATGATAGTAATAAAACTGCGATGCATTTTTTGTAATCGGTGCATTACAAATCCTAATAAAATTATTGAGCCGTAGCTCAGAAATTAATATGGCTTCAAAATAACATGACAATTGTTTTGAAAACAAACCCTGGCACAACCAAGAGACTAGTTCTTGAGCGTAGCCTCATCACACTCCTGTATACTAGGATGACAGACCTGTAACTTGAGTTAGGGGTTCACATCATAAGCAGGTGTTTGTATCGTATCCACGTTTGTATCTCCCACGTTTTATGGTTGTATTTTCCCATTTTTTTTGCGTATGGTTGTATTTTCCACGTTTAATGCGCATGATTGTATCTTGTTTCCTCCACGTTTGGTGAACGTGGCTGTATCTTATCATATCCCACGTTCCTGCATTATATCAGAGCTCCTCTAAATGTTTTGCTGTATACAAAGAATCTCATGTTTTTTTTCAGTTTTGATGCAACGGTTGGAACCATTTAGCATCTTCCACGTTCAAACAAAACGTTGCTGTAGATACGAACGTTTGTCAATATTTAGAGATGAACAATTTTCCAAGTTTTCAGCACATCACTTAAAAAACTTTGAGATAAGTCTGGTAACTTTGCACTAGCGATAAGTCTATCGAAAGCAAGTTTAAAAGACTTAACTAATGTACTTGTTCCTGAGAATATTCTCCAATTGTTTAGTATATAAAAATAAATATAGTTTCAGCTCACTTCACTGAATCAGTCAGTCAGTCAGTCAAGGGTGAGTGAAACTGGATTAGAGTTCAACAACAGTATTCCACACAAGTGTTAATGAAAGCTTAATTTGCCGCTTCGAACCCGGGTCACTAGGATGGCAGGACGGTGCTGCAACCCCACCACGACGCCACCGACATGGTGATCAATGGACGATTGCTTGTGGCAGAACAACTTATCTGATCCCACAATAGTTCCTGAACCTATTCACCGCGTTCAGCTTTCAGACCACGCATGCGAGTCTTAAGAACCTTAATGCGTCGCAATTTGTTGTTACAGGATCGTCAAATTTCCTAAAAAAAATGTAACGAATTAGTCAAACTTAAAGCCCCGTAATATTAACGTTTTCCTATGCATTGGTCTCAATTGGTTAAGTGGGTTGCTTGGGTTCGTACATTTCTGGTTAGGTAAAACTTGTATTTTTTACCAAGAATCAGATCGAGAGAGCGGACTGTGTTCTGTGAGGCGTCTCATTCAATAGAGATCGGTGGAGCATTTAAAAACAAGTGGTTGATAGGTGAAAGTTCCTTTTCTGGTAAAGACGGATCACCTCGTAGGAAGCGTTTTACGTTCCGTGTGTTTGGGCCTCACCTGAACCAATTGGCAACCATGCATGGCATCCTGGTGAATTAACCGACCAGCATTTGCAACACTCCAGTAAACATCGTGTCTTGAACGCGTCGCCTCTCAACACGACAGCAGGCGACACGACTCGGTATAACTCGGTGGAACATGTTAAACCCCCATACAAATGCGCGTCTTTCCTAGCTCGGTATTATCCCAGCGGGACGACGGGGGCTCCCCAGTCCAGCTTGATCATATCGGCGGCCTTCTCCGCGATCATGATGACGGGAGCGTTGATGTTGCCTGATGTGATCTCTGGCATGACGGACGCGTCTATAACGCGAAGACCCGATACACTCCGTACTCTGTACAGCAGAACGGGATATAAGTAAATTACAGTCATCGATTGCTAAGTTGTTCACATGCCTGCAGTTAGAATTGTGTTCTGTGTGTGGGAGGGTGAGATGGGGGGGGAGACATATAATCAATGTGAACGTGAACCGTTTTCTTGATAATGAATATATGTGAATTACTCAGATAATTAGTAATGATAATGCATATATATTCGTTGATGTCTATTAGTGTGGATAACTGATGATGAAACTTCTTTGGCACTAACAACTTTCTCCATATAAAGTGATTCTCTCTCTCTCTCTCTCACACTCACACACTCACTAACCTGAGCTGGGCGTCGACGACACTGTAGGGGTCGGAGATGGGGCCCATCTTGCAGGTGCAGGAAGGGTGGTAGGTCGTCCCCGTGAGACTTCTGGCGTAGCAGTCCCAGTACCTGTCAGAGTAGAGAACCTCGTACTCGCACCCCGGCAGCACCTGGTTGTGGAACACGGCATCGAAGTCGTATTTCAGAGCTGGTGACTCCCCCACTTGAATTGAGAACTTCATCCCTGTTGAAGAATGGTTGATTAAGTTGGAGATTTATGCAAATTTGTTTAAACTGTTACTCTGTGAAGGATAACATCTAGTGTCCAGATTCGTGGATTAGTGTTTATTCTTTGGTCGTTCAAGCAATTTCGACATTTTTATGACTTATTGCATGAGCTAAATTGTTAGTTTTAATTGAGTGTGCATGTTGCGGGAACAGTTAGTTACAAGTGGGTATTATTTGATGAAATTTTTATATCTAAATAACCTTCCCTCTTCTCGTGAGGACAATCTTCCACAGCTGATAGCCTAATGACTCATATGTCCATGTGACTATCCACAACTAAACCTCTCCCTCCATTGTCTATCACTTCCTCATATAGACCTGCCTTCTTAAGACCTACTGTGTGATCAACCTGTCCCCCTTAAAAAGAACGTTGCATTTCGCTCGTATGCGTTACATAAGGACAAACATTGTCGTTCTGTACCTGAAAATGGTATCGGCTCCCACAAATGACGTACTGTCGCGTTTTCTGTTTTGGGTCCTCTGGTAGGTTAGGAGAGGGCACTTTAATTTGCTTGTTTTGTTGACGCTGGGAAACCTTAGGAGGACGGACTGTACTATCACACCATAAGCTATCCTCAATGACTTAGTTCCTTGCCATCCATACACTTGGACTGGCTGGTACAACGATGGCCGGACTTTTTGCAGCGTCGGAGTTCGATCCCCGATGGTTTAGTTTAGTTCATTTATTATGCACCCCATACCCATCTTGTGGGCGGTAGTGGAAAGGGTTACAGAGGCACATAATGGGCTCAGGGACTGAACCCCACAGTTCATTTAGCTAAGCAAGTTACAATCTTGATGAGCTAGTTACAAAATTCAGTGCACATCGTCACATCCACAATGAGCACGAGATCGGGCACAAATACAGTTTCTAATTTAAGCAACTGACATATGTGGAGAGCTAGTGTCACAATTGATATGTTTGTCCTGCACACCGCCCCCCATCCAATGGGCAGCGGTGGATAGGTTACAATCACTTAGTTACTACCTACAGTTAGCAAACTGGGGATATTTGGCTAAGATTTCTAGTAGATCATTTTGAATGAAATATTTACATCTCTAACACTTGTTATAGATTTGTCTCTGAATTCACGTATTTTTTTTTTCGCTCTCCATCACAGTGACGGAGGGTGTGCGAATAATTTTGTTGACTTACATTTGGTCAGGTCTACATTAATAGATAATGAGAATTCCCAGAGATACTTGTAACAGAGTCTAAGCCGAGCAGTAGTAACATTTGGAAGTCTGCTGATTTTATTGGATTATAAATAGATGTGTGGCTCCTCTTGCATGATAGTATATGATAGAATTACTGGTGTCGATTTACCTTTGCCTCAGATCTTCAAGATTTTGTTGAAGTTCTTAGTGTTTTTATTGCTCTCAGACTGTTTATTGACATTCCAAGGTTATACTCAATTTCTCCTTTAAAGGCAGATTCTTTAGCCAACTCATCAGCTCTTATCATGCATTCAGAGGTCCAGGTTGATTGATTGATTGATGAAGATTAAGCCACCC
Source organism: Procambarus clarkii (assembly GCF_040958095.1). Taxonomy (NCBI): domain Eukaryota; kingdom Metazoa; phylum Arthropoda; class Malacostraca; order Decapoda; family Cambaridae; genus Procambarus; species Procambarus clarkii. Next base: position 41,656,221 of record NC_091151.1, on the reverse strand, counting down.
AAAGGTGGCACGGGCATGAATAACCCGTAAGTGGGGTGGCCCTTTTGAGCCATTACCAGTATCAAGAGCTGATACTGGAGATCTGTGGAGGTGCGACTGCACCCTGCGTGACGGGAGGTGTCTCCCGTCGAGGTCCAGGTGGTTTTGAGTACCGTTCCTTCACTCCGTCCTCATTTCCCTTCTAAGTGATGTATAGGCATACTGATTTAGCGCTTTCTCCTCATATATACCGTACTCTTATCTCACACACTTCCGGGCCCCATATCCCTTACCTCTGACAAACGCCGCCATGTCGTCGGGGTGGTCGAAGAAGTTGGTGTCGATAAGTGGCGGGTCGAGCGGGTCGGCGGACCTGAGGGTGACTGTGCCTTTACTCTTGGGTCTGGTGAGGAAGGGTCCTATGGAGAAGCCTTCCCGCCCACTCAGACTGTGGAAATACTTGTGGTACAGCTGTACGGGAGGAAGAAAAAGACTGTGTTGATATTTTTGGTTTCAAAGTCTAGGCAGATGGTGTAAATATATTATTTGTGTAGTAGGATAAGGGAAAGTAACGTATAGATTGTTTAGAGATAAGAAACGATAAGTGTCATGTTGTTTTTAGATATGAAAGTCTAAAAGTGACGAATAGCCGGTTTACATTAGTCATAGCATACCAAAAATTATTTAAGTATACGGTTTGAAATAATTACGGCCAACAGAAAACGAATAATTTTAGGGGCATATAAGTTAATTTCTGATAATACAATTATTATAACTGCTTCAAATGTGCAAGAATTCATCTTATATATTATTATTAAACTATTCTAATAAGAATTGCATGAAGGCATTACAATTACTTGACTGTAAACAAAAAAATACTTGGCTGAAAAATTATATTTAAGTCACTAACTTTGCAAGTCATTACGTAACAAAATAAAAACGCGTTTCACTCCAGTTTCCTAATGAATAAATTAACCAAATATAACCAAACTTAACTTAGTGCAGTGCAATTTGACTAAAAAAATTTAACCATGATTTTAGACTCGTGTCGCCTATTTATGAAGCAAATAACTTTCACAAGGTCCGTCAGTACATAAGAAAATCATGAATTGCAAAAATCACGATCAAGTTAATGGCAGGAAACTCAACAGACAAGGTGGAGGAAGGGGAAGAATAAGAATAAGAAGGGGAAGAGGAGAGGGTTATGGGGTGATGGAGTACACATACATCTCTGTTGATGCCGAGAATGTGGGCGGTGATGAGGCCGTAATCATTGCCGATGGTGAAGGGCAGGAAGGCGATCTGGACCTCGGGCCAGTAAGGGTCCCCAGCTCCAGACAGTGGCCAGGCGTATCCCTCGATGGAGATGGTCCCAGTCAGCGGCCCTGTATAGCCAAGGGAAAGGTTATCAGAAGGGTGGAGATGGTCCCAGTCAGCGGCCCTGTATAGCCAAGGGAAAGGTTATCAGAAGGGTGGAGATGGTCCCAGTCAGCGGCCCTGTATAGCCAAGGGAAAGGTTATCAGAAGGGTGGAGATGGTCCCAGTCAGCGGCCCTGTATAGCCAAGGGAAAGGTTATCAGAAGGGTGGAGATGGTCCCAGTCAGCGGCCCTGTATAGCCAAGGGAAAGGTTATCAGAAGGGCACCTCACCAAGAGGTTATCAGAAGGGCACCTTACACAAAGATTATAGTGTCTGCGCGTGTACCCGATTCTCTGTATTATCGCTCTGCCTGTCTGCCTATATTGTTTGGGGGAAGCCTACTTTTCTGTTCGTATTGTGTGTGTGTGTGTGTGTGTGTGTGTGTGTGTGTGTGGCTGCATAGTTGGCTTTTTTATGTTTGGTTAATGTCGGCTGACGGCTACATCCCGGCATGCGAGAAGAGAAATTAATGGAAAACGTGTAGTCAGTCCGCTTAGGAGACAGAAAGAGAGAGAAGTTGTCGGTATACAGCTTTCTGTTTGAGCTGCTGATGACAGCTGGTAAGGGCTGACGTTACGCTTCCCTAAACTAACGATGTACTTATAAACAAAAGAGATGATTCGTACATTTGTTTTGCAACAGTGATTGGCATTTTTCAGCGACATTTCGCGGTTTTTATCTCCCGATTTTCATGTTTTAAATATTTATGCGTTAAAATTTCGTTGGCATTTATTGGTTAAGGTTACGTTTAAATGTTTAAATTTTGTTAGGTATTATTAATGAATATTATTTTCTATGTATATATATTTATTTATTTTATTTTATTTATTTAATTTATTTATTTATTTGGATATTTATTTGTTAGGAGGCTGCAGCCTGCAAGTGATTCGCTATTGAGATAAAGAAGATTAGTAATCGCAACACGTAAAAATTGAGCAACGAATTGGGATGATCATCAATGATATTGGGTTTATAATCCGAATCCATCACAATCAAATTAGGAGCATCATAGTTTTGTAAACGCCTCAAGGATCAGAACAACTGAGCATCGTATAGAATCTCTAAAGGCAGTGATATATAATACCTAATTGTTCTAATACCTAATTCTAATACCTAATTCTAATTGTTCTAATACCGGCTTGTTCAAAAGTAAAACTTGAGTTGGCGAATATCAGAAATGTTGATTATTGTTGTTTTAAGAAAAGTGAGTGCGAGTAATATATTGAAAACAGTGAGATTATTTCACCAGGGAGTGGAACAAGAATTTGTACTTTTTGTTCTCGGCTATTTATTACTTTTTTGTATTACTGCCAATTTAGGAAAAAAACATTTTTTTTGGTAGGAAAACATTTTTTTTTTTATTTTTTTTTTACTAATACTTACATCGTCTCCCAGGACTCAATGTGAAAATATAAGTTAGTAAAAAAAATAAAAAATAAAACAATTTTTTACTACCAAAAAAAATTTTTTTTTGGTAGGAAATTTTTTTTTTTTTTTTTACTTTTACTTTTTACTTTTACTTTTTTACTTTTATTTTTTTAGTAAAAAAATAAAAAAATAAAACAATTTTTTCTACCAAAAAAAAAAAATTTTGGTAGGATTTTTTTTTTATTTTTTTTTTACTAATACTTATATTTTCATATTGAGTTCTGGGAGACGATGTAACTACCAGTTTCCCATGTTTTAGTTTCTCTTAGACCTGGGCCTCTCAGTGGATATCTTAAGTTTGTTTACGCTATCGACCCCAACGTGAGAATTGCGGTGGTTTTGGGGAAATTTAAACCACGGCAGTATTAGACGCTTCACGGGGCCTAAATAAATTATAGCCTCCGATAGGTTACGTGGGGTAACCCAGGTTTTGACGCTTCGGGTTAGGCAAAAACCGTTGCATTTTTTACGGAGTGGTAATTGAGAAAACAGGCTTATCAAAGCGCCCGGGGGTGTATCTAATTTGTTTCAACACAGGAGTCACGTTACCAACGTTACAAATGCAGCCTACTATGAAAATTAACGACTCGCAACTAACTACGTTTTCTATGCATCGGACTCCACACGTTAGATGGGTTGCTTGGGTTCATAAGTTTTGATTAGGTTAGGAGATTAGATTTTTTGTTTATAGAGTGGCAAATCACGAGGAGACCGGGCAACGTCATTGTCCCCGAGTCAACACCAACTCCTCCTAGGGTTTGTGATTGGGTTGGAGGAGGTATCTAGGTGACCGTGATCATGTCCCCTCACACCCCCTAACAGGCAAGGGAAATAAGGGACAAAAACATTAACCGTAATCCTTCCAGTGAAGGATGTGTATATTAGTATGTTTCTCAGTGTGTACGCACAAGCCGTGTGCGTATTAGTGTGTGTCTCACTGTGTACACAAAAGCCGTGTGCGTATAAGTGTGTTTCTGTGTGTACACACAAGCCGTGTGCGTATTAGTATGTTTCACAGTATGTACACAAAAGCCGTGTGCGTATAAGTGTGTTTCTGTGTGTACACACAAGCCGTGTGCGTATTAGTATGTTTCACAGTATGTACACAAAAGCCGTGTGCGTATAAGTGTGTTTCTGTGTGTACACACAAGCCGTGTGCGTATTAGTATGTTTCACAGTGTGTACACACAAGCCGTGTGCGTATAAGTATGTTTCATAGTGTGTACGTGTTTGCTGCGTCATTGTGGAGGCAACGGTCAGCTGTTGCCACCTCCACGCCCTGGACTTTACCTTGCAACTGCAGTGCAATACCATGACTCTACAATAATACATCATATAAATAAACTCACTATAGCAAGGGAGGGCCGTTAACTCTCCAAACTGCTGCTGCTGCAACAATCAATACCAGGAAACTGAGTTTTACAGGTAAACTATAGTTGTAATTATCTTTTGGTTTACCTTGAGTATAGGCTCAAGATTAAGTCAAGGTGTCGAAATATCTCGGAAACAAACCACACACACGCACACATATATACACATTATATATCGCTTTTGGTGAGGTGGTATAGGACGTGATATATAGGTATAGAAGGCAACAGGTACTCTGAGAGAGAATTATCAACATCAGAGGCCCGAGACTGTTCAACACGCTTCCACTACACATAAGGGACATAACTGGCCGACCCCTCACAGTGTTCAAGAGAGAATTGGATAAGCACCTCCAAAGGATACCTGATCAACCAGGCTGTGACTCATACGTCAGGCTGCGAGCAGCCGCGTCCAACAGCCTGGTTGATCAGTCCTGCAACCAGGAGGCCTGATCGACGACCGGGCCGCGGGGACGCTAAGCCCCGGAAGCACCTCAAGGTAGGTGATTGAGATGAACAAGTGGATGAAACATAATGGATATTAATAGGCCATTACATGCATGAACTTAAGCAGCTTATATTCTTGTTTCTACTGTCTCTGTGTGATGGTTCGGGGTCTTGAAGTGGGTAGAATGTAATTGTGTTAACTGGCTGTTGATTGCTGGTCTTGACTTGTTGATGTGTAGGGCCTCGCTGATGTCGAGTCTCCTGTTGTCGTTATACATGTCGATTATTTCAGTGTTGCTTGTTGAGATGTCTCTAGTGATGGTCTGGTTGTGTGAGGAGGTTATATGCTCCTTGATGGAGCCCTGTGGTTTGTGCATTGTTAATCGTCTAGAGAGACGTTGTTGTCTTGCCTATATACTGTGATCTTTGGGACTGACAGTCCCCAAGTGGGCATGTGAAGGCATAGACGACGTTGATCTCTTTTAAGGCGTCCTGTTTGGTGTCTGGAGAGTTCTTCATAAGCAAGTTGGCCGTCTTCTTGTTTTTGTAGGAAATTGTTAATTGTATCTTCTGATTGTTGTCTGTGAGGATAACGTTCCTATCAATAATATCTTTTAGAAGTCTTTCCTTCGTTTTATAAGCCGTGGAAAAGAAGTTCCTGTTGATTCTTCAGAGGTAGCATGGCGTGTCACCTTTCTTTTAATGACGTCTTCAACATTACCGTTAGAGAAGCCATTGTTGACTAGGACTTGCCTTACTCTACATAGTTCCTCGTCGACCTGGTTCCAACCAGAGCTGTGAGTTGACGTAAGCGTTGACAACACTCCTCTTGTACCTGTCTGGGTAATACTGGGTAATACACTCTTAGCATTAAGGAATATTCCTATGTTCGTTTCCCTAGTGTAGACTGCATTGTGAAAACCTCCATTCCTTTCCACGGCTGTTACATCTGGAAAGGGCAGCTTCCGATCACTCTCCATCCCGTAAGTGAAACTTGACACCGAATTTTCCTGGAATGCCTCCATCTTCAGCTGCTGCAACCGTCGGGCATCAGGTACCTGTATAAATATGTCGTCAACGTACTTCAGGTATATTGACGACATATGTTCATGCATGTAATAGCATATTAATATCCATTGTTTCATCGACTCGTTCATCTCAATCACGTCCTGTACCACCTCACCCCAAGGAAATATATAATATCAATAAATATATATGTATAAATATATATATATATATATATATATATATATATATATATATATATATATATATATATAATATATATAATATCAATAAATATATATATATATATAATATAATATATATATATATATATATATATATATATATATATATATATATATATATATATATATATATATATATATATAATAAAATGTGCGTTTACAAACATCAATAAGCATAAATATTTACACGCAACGAAACCAGTGTTGAATAATAAAACGAAGATTAAGTGTGTTGGTCCAAAGACATTGTTAAGATCATTCAAACGTAAGAAAAAAAATTACAACTACGAAAAATGAATTATTTTACTATCTTTTGTAAAAGAAAACCAGTAGAAGGTTAAAGCCAAAAATACGTAAGAGAGAAACGCTTGGTTGTACACGTTACGCTTTTTTAATAAGATATTACTAATGCAGTTGGCCTACCTGAAGGGCTCGATGAGGAGCATGTTGGCCTACCTGAAGGGCTCGGTGAGGAGCATGTTGGCCTACCTGAAGGGCTCGGTGAGGAGCATGTTGGCCTACCTGAAGGGCTTGGTGAGGAGCATGAATATCGAGGTGGTGGTCATGATGTAACTGTACCTTGTGACCCACATGGTCAAACGAGTATCTTATAACAACCCTAGACATTTGGATAGTTGGTGACCTTGACCTGATGATGTCACTTGGAGGAACCTCAAGAGTGGTGGCGTGTTTCTAGTGTCGTCCCACAGGGCTCTGTTCTGGGACGCATCCTGTTCCTAATCTATGTGAACGACCTATCCAAAAGGGGATAGTCTCTTTCCTCTTGATACTCGCCGATGATGCAAAAATGATGATGATAAATACAATGAAAGACTGCCTGAAACTACAAGAGGACCTGGGCAAAACGAAAATATAATCTCAAGTGGCTGCTAGAGTTCGACTCTAGCAAGTGCAAAGTAATAAGGCTGGGTGCGGGGAATTTGAGGCAGGATACAAGGCATCACATGAGAGAGGACATCTTATTTAAATCGGACAGATTTCAATTGGGTGTAATATAAATTTGGACGTTAATATTAACTCCAACCTGTCACAAGAAGCCCACGCTAGGATGCATAGAGCCCTAGCTGTCTGGGTTCGAATCCTTCAAGGGTGAGGGGTTTTCGGGTTATATTTTATATATTATATATACATGTGTGTATATATATATATATATATATATATATATATATATATATATATATATATGTAATATAAGTATACTTATATGTAATATAAGTATAATATTATGTATATGTATGTATATATATACATGTATATACATTACCCACTTCTAATTATTATGCACTAACTTTCGAAAATGGAGTTCTTGACGGAGCGGCCAGGTGGGTGCGCGTGCATATATACACAGTTACCGGAGAATTTCCCCTCGGCCAACACTGACTGTGTGCTCACCTCACCTGACAGTCATCTCGTATTTACCTAAAATCAGAGGAAGAAAGGTTGCTTGTCCTACTTACCTACCGGAGGGAGGACGTCACTTCCCCACCCCACCACCACCACCTCCTGCATATCACTCGGTCTCACTTTCCCCTTGCTCCTTTTCCTCTTCCTTCTCTTCCTTCCTTCCCTTCCTTCCTTCTCTTCCTTCCCTTCCACGTATGTCCCTCCCATCAGCATATTCTCACCCGGACCTCCGACCTCTACAATCACTCCAGCTTTCTCTGCGATTCGTTAGTCAGGCTGGCTCTTCCGGCACCAGCTGACCTACTCCTAGGCACTCTCGGTGTCTGGCACTCTCTCACACGACCTGGCCGGATAGGGGCTAAGGGGGTTGTTGGTAAACCGGCACTCTCTCACACCCGACTTAGCCGGATAGGTGGCCAGAGGAGGAGTCTGCAGCTAGCTAGTTGGCTGACTCCTCCAACCCTCACGAACTTGACAGCCCCTGACTTGACCTGTGTTTGACTTTCACTACACACGATCTTCCCCCTCGCACGATACAATCACCCCCCCCCCACACACACACCAATGTGCACACGACTCAATCACCCCCACACACCATCTTTAGACGATACAATCACCATGTACCCTCTTCCCTGGTGTTGCCAACAATCACGGGAGACCTCGGAGCTACTGATTAGGTAGTCCACCCCACCCCTTCATCTGCTCAAGGACTCCTACCATCCCTCTCCCTTACTCCCTCCCTACATCTTTCCCCTTCCCTTACCTCTCGGCGACCATGGAGGTCATATGAAGTCCTGGCAGACGCTCCTGTGATCATATATAGGACCTCTCGCAGCTATTATAGGACTAGCCAATGTTCTTTCCCAATTCAAGGCCTCAGCCTTCATGACGAACTTGATGGAATTCCATTTAACGTTTTGTGTGTGTGTAAAACAAACAAACACACACACACACACACACACACACACACACACACACACACACACACACACACACACACACACACACACACACACACACACACACACGCACACAGAGCCGATGTGTGGTGGGAGTCGGTGGCCGAGCGGACAGCACGCTGGACACGTGATCCTGGGTTCGATCCCTGGCGCTGGCGAGAAACGATGGGCAGAGTTTCTTTCACCCTGGTACCTAGCAGTAAATAGGTACCTGGGAGTTAGTCAGCTGTCACAGGCTGCTTCCTAGTGTGTGGTGTGGAAAAAAATAGTAGTAGTAGTAGTAGTAGAAACAGTTGATTGACAGTTGATAGGCGGGCCGAAAGAGCAGAGTTCAACCCCCGCAAGCACAACTAGGTGAACACACACACACACACACACACACACACGCACACGCACACACGCACACACACACACACACACACCAACACTAGGTCAACGTGGAAAAAATAAAACACAAGAAAAATAATTGAAAAAGAAATTCACTGGATATAGACACAAGATGGGAAAACATTAACGAATTACAGAGTCAAGACCCAGAGCTCATTAGCGAAGCTTTCAGTTCTTTTTTTGTCTGAGAGCTTAGTACGGACGACCACACGACTCTATACTGTCTTACAGGTGACCAAACGACTCTATACTGTCTTACAAGGTGACCACACGACTCTATACTGTCTTACAGGTGACCACACGACCCTGTACTGTCTTACAGGTGACCAAACGACTCTATACTGTCTTACAAGGTGACCACACCACTCTATACTGTCTTACAAGGTGACCACACCACTCTATACTGTCTTACAGGTGACCAAACGACTCTATACTGTCTTACAAGGTGACCACACCACTCTATACTGTCTTACAAGGTGACCACACCACTCTATACTGTCTTACAGGTGACCAAACGACTCTATACTGTCTTACAAGGTGACCACACCACTCTATACTGTCTTACAAGGTGACCACACCACTCTATACTGTCTTACAGGTGACCAAACGACTCTATACTGTCTTACAAGGTGACCACACCACTCTATACTGTCTTACAAGGTGACCACACCACTCTATACTGTCTTACAGGTGACCAAACGACTCTATACTGTCTTACAAGGTGACCACACCACTCTATACTGTCTTACAAGGTGACCACACCACTCTATACTGTCTTACAGGTGACCAAACGACTCTATACTGTCTTACAAGGTGACCAAACGACTCTATACTGTCTTACAAGGTGACCAAACGACTCTATACTGTCTTACAAGGTGACCAAACGACTCTATACTGTCTTACAAGGTGACCAAACGACTCTATAATGTCTTACAAGGTGACCACACGACTCTATACTGTCTTACAAGGTGACCACACCACTCTATACTGTCTTACAGGTGACCAAACGACTCTATACTGTCTTACAAGGTGACCAAACGACTCTATACTGTCTTACAAGGTGACCAAACGACTCTATACTGTCTTACAAGGTGACCACACGACTCTATACTGTCTTACAAGGTGACCAAACGACTCTATACTGTCTTACAAGGTGACCAAACGACTCTATACTGTCTCCCTAGACAGTTAACTCATTCATGGTAATGAGTTTTTTCTTGCCTCTTATCAAACTGGTTAGTGATATAGGGCGGAATATTAACAAGTGTAAGTGTAAGTGTGTGTGTGTTGCGTGCGTGTGTTGTAGTTGTTGCAGGTATTCTCTGGCTGCATCTTGCATCAGAATTTGGTACGCCTGCAACGTTGCTGTTGGTATCGAGCCTGCATGAACAATAGCATGTGTGTGTGGGGGGGGGGGTATATGAGGGGAGGGTATGGAGAGACGGAGAGAGAGAGAGGAGAGAGTGTAGAGAGAGAGGAGAGAGAGAGAGAGGAGAGAGTGTAGAGAGAGAGGAGAGAGTGTAGAGAGAGAGGAGAGAGTGTAGAGAGAGAGGAGAGAGTGTAGAGAGAGTGTAGAGAGAGAGGAGAGAGTGTAGAGAGAGAGGAGAGAGTGTAGAGAGAGAGGAGAGCGTGTAGAGAGAGAGGAGAGCGTGTAGAGAGAGAGGAGAGAGTGTAGAGAGAGAGGAGAGAGTGTAGAGAGAGAGGAGAGAGTGTAGAGAGAGAGGAGAGAGTGTAGAGAGAGAGGAGAGAGTGTAGAGAGAGAGGAGAGAGTGTAGAGAGAGAAGAGAGAGTGTAGAGAGAGGGAGGCAGAGAGAGAGGGAGGGAGGGAGAGTGTAAGAGGAAGGGAGAGTGTAGAGAGAAAGAGAGAGAGAGAGACTTTCAAGAAGAAGTAGAGACGTTTTCGAAGGAGGGAGGCAGGAGGGAGAGGGTTAAGGTCTGCGGAAGGAGAGGGAAGGAGGGAGAGTAGAAACCTACGAATGGAAGGGGGGAGATTTAAGACCTTCAGGAAAGGAAGGAAGGAAGGGAGAGACCTCGATGATTATTGACGTTGAACAGGCCTTCAGGATGAAGGGAAAGGATGGGAGGGGTGACGACAAGGATAGATGATAGACCTTCAAGCAAGAGAGAGAGAGATAGTTCTATATATTCCCCAGCCTCCGCTATCAATATTCTCCTAATCGTATTAAAACATTGTTTTTTTCTTCCCATTTCTCGGAAAGGTAAAATTCTGACAGCTCTTCCCACTTACCAAGCACAAGCGGCATTGTTTGCCTGAAGTTATTAGCATATTCAGTGTTTGTTTGCAACTTTTAACATTCAAGGCGGTCTTGTTGACCAGTAAGGTAGTGTAATTATGAGGAGAAAGCGCTGGGTCAGTATGACTGCAGCGTGTGTAAGGATAAGGTGGATATTGGGCTGGGATATTAGGGCATACAGTTGGAATATGAGGGGCAAGAAACTGGGATATATATATATATATATATATATATATATATATATATATATATATATATATATATATATATATATATATGTACAATAAGCTGGGATATGAGAATAAGGAGCTGGGATATGAGAGCGACGAACTGAGATATGAGAACGAGGAACTGAGATATGAGAGCAAGGAACTGGGATATGATATCAAGAGACAAGGATACGAGGACAAGGAGCTGGGCTATGAGGGTGGAGTGAAGGAACAGTACCCAAACCACTTGGGACGATCTTAGAGTCACCGTAGATATCCTGGTCGAGACGAGGAGACCAGATTGACCACCCCTACGGGCTCACCATAGCCCGTGCTACTTGGAACTTTTTGTTCCAGGTAGCAAATCTTAAACAACAGACCAAACGCCGACCCACGCAAGCGGCCAGACCTTCGCTCTACCAACCAGGCCAAGGGGATAGATCTAGCCTAGTGAGCAAATATGATTTTGACGACATCTTAAATATTTTTCGATGCGATTCAGTACAGGGTCACGACCAACCCATTGTGTTTCTCTTAAAAGACCAACACGAACTTTGATAAAATAATCCTCGTGAACTTTGTGGGATAGTGCTTGCCTTGTATTTCTATAAGCCTTTGTCTCTGTCGATTTTTTGAAAATTGGAGCTCGTAACTTTGATGTTTGGGAGAAAATTATATATATATATATATATATATATATATATATATATATATATATATATATATATATATATATATATATATATATATATATATAATATATGGAGTATTTTGTCCATTCTAAATGGCTCTTGTTGCAGGGTCGGTGCTCGATCCCCTGATGGTCCTTCACTCCGTCAATATAACCCAACTCTTGGTTCTTATAATTATATTACTGTTCATTCTCCTCGACCTTGACCTAATCCAGTGACTTTCGTCTCAAAAATCTATTCGGTTTTATTTTTATAAGACGATACACTCGTGCTGGCAATGCTCACATGCTCCAAGTAATACACACACACACACACACACACACACACACACACACACACACACAGGTGGAAACTGAGTACCCACATGAGCCACAGGGACGTTAGAAAGAACTTTTTCAGTGTCAGAGTAGTTAACAGGTGGAATGCATTAGGCAGTGATGTGGTGGAGGCTGACTCCATACACAGTTTCAAATGTAGATATGATAGAGCCCAGTAGGCTCAGGAATCTGTATATCAGTTGATTGACGGTTGAGAGGCGGGACCAAAGAGCCCAAGCTCAACCCCCGCAAGCACAATTAGGCGAGTACACACACACCAAGGCGGGACCCAAGAGTCATTGCTGGATCCTGCAGACACAAATAGGTGAGTACACACCATAAACTACAAGTATTAATTCTTCAAAATAAATATTTGAATTTAAATATTTATAGCTTTATATTGGTACTTGTGTATATATATATATATATATATATATATATATATATATATATATATATATATATATATATATATATATATATATATATAAAATACACACAGGGGCCGGTGGCTGAGGGGACAGAACGCTGGGCGCGTGATCCTGTGGTCCCGGGTTTGATCCCGGACGCCGGCGAGAAACAATGGAGAGAGTTTTTCACCCTAATGCCCCTGTTACCTAGCAGTAAATAGCGATCACGGGCTGCTTCCTGGGGAGGGGGGGGGAGGTGGAAAAAAAATAGTTGGTAACAGTTGATTGACAGTTGAGAGGCGGGCCGAAAGAGCAGAGCTCAACCCCCCGCAAACACAACTAGGTGAATACACACACTGCACAATGCACACTGCACAACTAGGTGAATGCACATGTGCTTGTTTTGTGTGGTACATGCGTGCGTGATTGTGCCTGTGCTTGCGTGTGCGTGTATTTGTGTACAAATACACAAGCTTGTGTGTGTTTGTGAGTGTGCGTGCGCGCGCGCGTTTCCGCAGGTGTGTCTCAGTTCAGCTATGAAAGTGAAAGGCAATTCTTACCAGTTTGGCAGAGCAGTCTGCAGTAATGGCTACCTGGTCCCGGCGGAACCTGTTCCTGCTCTCGCTCCCTCCCTCCCTCTCTCCCTCCCCCTCTCCCTTCCCCTCTCCCTTCCTCTCTCCCTTTCCTTTCCTCTCTCCCTTCCCTTCCCCATGTTCGTCCTCCCTACGTGATCTCCCTACCTGCCTTACCTACAGTCTTCTACCTCTCTCTCTCTCTCTCCCCTCAGAGCCTGCCTCAATCCGCTCTACCTCCCTCCCTTCCCAACTCCCCCTTCTCTCACCCCTAACCTCGTGGGATTAACCCTTCACCCCCTTAAAGACCCTTCATTCCTTCTCCCCCCCCTCTTCGCCAATCCCCCCCTCTCCCTCTTCTCTCATTCTTTCCCACCACCACCTATACCACCCCTTCCCTCCCCCCCCACCACCACGCCCCTTAAGAAAATAACATACCTGTCGTTTCGACATTGTTTTCATTCGTGCAATCATTACTTAGGTTGGCTTCTGTACACTTCCTGATTCTGAGAGCAGGGAGTAAGGTTGGGCAGTCGTGGATAGCAACTTGTGGTGGTTGGCGTTTAGTATTTGCGTCGATATTGGGGTTTGAAGTGCAGGGAACTTTTGCTTCCGTAGGTGTGTGTGTGTGTGTGTGTGTGTGTGTGTGTGTGTGTGTGTGTGTGCGTGCGTGTGTGTGCGTGTGTGTGCGTGCGTGTGTGTGTGTGTGTGTGTGTGTGTGTGTGTGTGTGTGTGTGTGTGTGTGTGTGCGTGCGTGTGTGTGTGTGTGTGTGTGTGTGTGTGCTAACTGAGATGTATGTACAGGGTTGGCTTATAGCTCCCTAGCCCCGGTTTTCAATCTCCTTCTCAGTTAACGCAATGACTTTCATTCGTTGTATTTGTTGTATTTCGTTTTGAAGCTGCTTATTGGATACAACTCGGATCTATTTTTTGTTTGTAGGTCGTGTCTACTTTCCTGCCACTATTACGGTGAAGAACTGTATACTGGTGGATCTCTGGCTCATCTGTGTCCCCAGCATCAAGAGTGGGGGAGGGTTTTGAGTGGGGGGGTAGAGTGGGGGGGGTGTTGAGTGGGGGGTAGAGTGGGGGGGGGTGTTGAGTGGGGGGGTAGAGTGGGGGGGGGGTTGTTGAGAGGGGGGTAGAGTGGGGGGAGGGGGGTAGTGTGATGGGTGTATGACAGAAAGAGAGCAGTAGGTCAGTGGTCCTGTATAAGTTGCATCGTTAAGCTGGAGGTCACCTGTCTATGTACGCGTGTTGTAGGCTGCCGTAAGTGTGGGGGGGCCCTTGTGAATGTTGAACGTATACCTGTGAGAGTCGTATGAATGTTCAACGAGTGATGGTGAGAGCTGCTGAGGGCGCTGAAGGTGACCACATTGAATACATCATACCCAAGACTCCGCTACATACTAGAGGTATCGTCAGGCAACATCACCGTGACAAGGTTACTGAGGAAAGGAGGATAGACGAACAAACTAGTCAATGTGTACGATCGTACAATGTGGTTGTAGCTGGTAATCCCAATTATTACGGAGGAAGAGGAGGTGGCCGCGGGAGAGATTCGGTAATAGCAAGAATTCGCTTTGGATACAAATATCCATGGAGATACGGGATGTAAACAACAGTTGAGCAGCGAAGTTGCAGAATCTGTGACGAGAGTGATGGACACCGCCTTGACCACCATCTAAGAAACTGTGAACACCTGAGGGACATTAGAAATGTGTAAAATAATAAACCCCAAATTGTTTGACTTAGGAAAACACTGTCAAACATTGCTACTGTTCTTTAGAGATGACCCCTATTTTGCACCCGCAAGATAACGTAAGATTTTAAGTGTTGACAAATGTTAATCTTGTTTGAGGAGCTGTTCACTAGAGACAGTTAAGCAAGTCCCAGCTGTGTCTGGGTACAAGTGACAGGATGAACAACCCAGCGGGTTTTCTTCCTATTGGGGAGTGTTGTACATGCTGCTATGGCGGTGTGTCCACTCACAAGATGAGTGGCGCTGCCCAATACTGTCACTATGGCGGTGTGTCCACTCACAGAATGAGTGGCGCTGCCCAATACTGTCACTATGGCGGTGTGTCCACTCACAGGATGAGTGACGCTGCCCAATACTGTCACTATGGCGGTGTGTCCACTCACAGGATGAGTGACGCTGCCCAATACTGTCACTGGCGGTGTGTCCACTCACAGGATGAGTGGCGCTGCCCAATACTGTCACTGGCGGTGTGTCCACTCCCAGGATGAGTGGCGCTGCCCAATACTGTCACTAGTGCTGTGTGTCCACTCACAGGATGAGTGGCGCTGCCCAATACTGTCACTGGCGGTGTGTCCACTCCCAGGATGAGTGGCGCTGCCCAATAAACTCGCCCCTCGGGGCCAAATTTAAACAAAATAAAGTGGGAGTTGTGTGAAGGTTTAATGTGGGATAGTGAGATCCGTGTGATAGTGAGAGGTGTGTGAAGGTCTACCATGTGATAGTGAGAGCCAAGGAGGAGCTGTGGTTGCCCACGTCTCTTGAAATACAAGCACGTAAGCAGTTGGTTTCTTTGAGAGTCGGACTGTCATGTGTTTCTCATGTGCAGCTTTGGTTGTCTTAACTCATTGTTTACCGGGGCCCTTGCGGCGGAGTGGACAGCGCTCTGGGGTCGTAGTCCTAAGGGCCCGGGTTCGATCCCCGGCAGAGTTTATTTCACCCTGGTGCCCCTGTTTTCACCTAGCAGTAAATAGGTACCTGGGAGTTAGACAGCTGCTACGGGTCGCTTTCTTGGGATTGTCTGCGCGCGCATGTGTAAGATAAATATATGAAGTAGACATAATAGAGGAAACATAAATTGGTTAGAAAGGCGGGGGCCAATAGCTCAATTCTACAGATACAAATAGTAAATACACACACACACACCTGGTGGGGCCTCGTAGCCTGGTGGATAGCGCGCAGGACTCATAATTCTATGGCGCGGGTTCGATTCTCGCACCAGGCAGAAACAAATGGGCAAAGTTTTTCACCCTGAATGCCCCTGTTACCTAGCAGTAAATAGGTACCTGGGAGTTAGTCAGCTGTCACGGGCTGCTTCCTGGGGTGTGTGTGTGTGTGGTGTAGAGAGAAAAAAGTAGTTAGGAGTAAAAGTAGTTAGTAGGAGAGTTAGTAAACAGTTGATTGACAGTTGAGAGGCGGGCCGAAAGAGCAAAGCTCAACCCCCGCAAACACAACTAGGTGAATACACACACACACACACACACACACACACACACACACACACACACACACACACACACACACACACACACACACACACACAAATATAGTTAAAGCCAAATGGGTTGAACTTCTAGAGAGTAATGCCATAATAACGGACAGCCAGTATGGTTTTCGAACAGGAAGATCCTGTGTAACAAATCTACTTAGGTTTTATGATATTGCCACGGAGATATAACAGGAAAGAGGTGGTTGGGTTGACTGTGTCTATCTGGACCTAAAAAAAGGCTTTTGATAGTCCCACACAAGAGGCTGTTCTGGGACAAATCTAGAACAAGGAGATCCACCATTATTTGAAATATACAGTAGTTGTATGGTGGCCAAATCTCAAGAAGCACATAAATAAACTGGAAAAGGTGCAACGGCATACTACAAAATGGCTTCTGGAACTGAAAAACAGTAGGTAAGAGAAGAGGCATTAAACATGCCAGAAAGATTGAAATTGAAATAAGTTTATTGAGGTAAAATACACACAAAGGGATGAGGTAGCTCAAGCTATTCTCACCCCATTCAGTACAACGTGTTAAGAAAGATAGAAGAGAGGTGATATGATCCCCACTTACAAAATACTAAGTTATAGACCAGATTGATAAAGAGGAATTCCTGAAACTATCACGTTCACGAACAAGAGGACACAGATTCAAAATGGTGGGTGGCGTGAAACAGAAAAAGAAAACAGAGGTGCCGAAAAAATATTAGCAAATTTTCTTTTGCAAAGAGAGAGGTAGACGGTTGGAACAAGTTAGATGAGAAGGTGGTGGAGGCCAAAACCGTCAGTAGTTTCAAAGCGTTATACGACAAAGAGTGCTGGGAAGACGGGACACCGCGAGCGTAGCTCTCATCCTATAACTACACTTAGGTAATTACACACACCCACACAACAAAAACATTTGTAATTAATTTCCAGTTTGCTTTCAGTGACACAGTTACAGAGTGTTTGTGTTTGCTAAAGAATTATATCATAAACATTAGAATAAGAATAAGTCAGTATATAACATTACAGTGCATAAATGCTGCTACTACTCCTCTCTCTCACACTCACTCACTCACTCACTCACTCACTCTCTCTCTCTCTCTCTCTCTCTCTCTCTCTCTCTCTCTCTCTCTCTCTCTCTCTCTCTCTCTCTCTCTCACACACACACAGTCGTACTCACCGTCCCTCTCGTGGATGTACCTCTGGAGAACTCTGGGGTTGACGTTGTCGAGGATGTTGAAGGAGGAACCATTCCTGATGGTCCAGGCCAGCCCGGTGAGGTACGGGTGATCCTTCAGGTTATGGCCCACGCCTGGTACGTTGGCCACCAGGGGAATCTGCCAGAGTCAACCAAGGAACGTTTCAGAATTGATGGGTAAGGTGCAAAACGTTATCATTTTAGACGTTTTCATGTTCTCGATGACTGAGTTCTCACCAAACGTTTTTTTTTTTTTTATAAAATTTTACGTTTCTCCAACATTTAAATAACGTTAATAAACGTTCTGGTTACGTCATGAATTTGCTGGGTACGTTAATTTTTTTTTTATGTAAAAACGTTTTATTTACGTTTTATGCTTGCTGTTCAGAATGTTTAGAAGTAAACACAGAGAAGCGAAATAAAACATGAGAAACTGCTTCTGTGTCCACCACAACATGAGTATATTAAAAAAAAAATGCTAATACAATGGTAGAAAATGGTAAATAAAGAACAAAATAATAAGTATACCGTGGCGGTAAGAATAGGGATACGTGCACCGTGGCGGTAAGAATAGGGATACGTGCACCGTGGCGGTAAGAATAGGGATACGTGCACCGTGGTGGTAAGAATAGGGATACGTGCACCGTGGCGGTAAGAATAGGGATACGTGCACCCTGGCGGTAAGAATAGGGATACGTGCACCGTGGTGGTAAGAATAGGGATACGTGCACCGTGGCGGTAAGAATAGGGATACGTGCACCGTGGCGGTAAGAATAGGGATACGTGCACCGTGGCGGTAAGAATAGGGATACGTACACCGTGGCGGTAAGAATAGGGATACGTGCACCGTGGGGGTAAGAATAGGGATACGTGCACCGTGGGGGTAAGAATAGGGATACATACACCGTGGCGGTAAGAATAGGGATACATACACCGTGGCGGTAAGAATAGGGATACATACACCGTGGCGGTAAAGCTGGTCGGCGGGTCCCACGCCAGACAGCATCAGGATCTGCGGAGAGTTGATGGCGCCAGCAGACAAGATCACCTCCCGCCTGGCGTATACTGACTTTACCTGTGGGGGAGGGCGAGAGTTTACCGGGTGTGGGGGGGAGGCAGGGGAAAGGGGCTCCATGTGTGGGGGTTGGAGGGGGGGCCTCCATTTGTGTGGGGATGGGAGGGTGTGTCAGTGGAAATACTGGGTGGGTATGTTTTGGAGTGATGGGTATAGGATGAGTAAGCTTATGAGTGTGGATGAGTAAGCTTATGAGTTATGAGATCGTCTCGGGTGGTGTAGGTTGTTACTCATATGAATAAAAATATTAAGCTATTAAATCACACCTTTACTACACTATAAAGCTATTTTCAAAAATAAAACCATCAGTAAAATATTTAGTATTCTTTTCTGAAGACTTATTATGCATAACAAGTAATTTTTTTTCCAATACTGCGTGAACTTAATTCCGAAGCTTTTAAACCTTGAAGTAAAAGATTGTAGCAGCTCATTAGAGCCGACGTACCTTGCCCCTGTGCTGGAAATTGACACCTATTGCTCTTTTGTAGTCGTCAAACAAAATCTGAAATGGAGGGAATTATTTTGTATAAGATAATTATAAATACCTGATAAATGGTGGTTTGTGTTGACTCCCACTGAGCATTTAAGCTGTTGTGGTATACCAGCTGATGCAACCTAAGTATAGTCTAGTTACTGAATGGTATAATCTGTTCTGATAATTGTCATGTGGAATCTTGACAGATCATTAAGTATGATCACATACTTAAATTATATGAATGATTGCCATGCATAAAATTTAAGATATATAAATTAAATATATAACAAATAGTAGTGCGGTTTTAAAACCTGGTTGTGTGGCTTGAGTGAATTTAATCTTGATAATTGTAACTAATCACCTGGAGGCTTTAGAGGCGGCCTTGGGTAACCAAGAGCCAGATTCACGAAGCACTTAAGCAAGCACTTACGCACCTGAATATCTTTGCTCAATCTTTGGCGGCTTTCTTTACAATTATTAAACAGTTAATGAGCTCCGAAGCACCAGGAGGCTGTTTATAACAATAACAACAGTTGATTGGGAAGTTTTCATGCATGTAAACTGTTTAATAAATGTAACCAAAGCCGTCAATGATTGAGAAAAGGTGTACACGTTCGTAAGTACTTGCGTAACTGCTTCATGAATCTGGCCCCTTGCTTGCAGATCATCCTCTTATTTACTATTACGTTCGGCCTTGCTGGCAAGGATGTCAACAAGTCTGTTCAGCTCGTGAACTGTCGTACCGATAATATTTCGTGAATAGCCTAGTGAAGTGCTCGGTGCATTGTCAACATATATTGAGACAGGTGTATGTGTACACAAGAGCTTCCTCTCCACGTGGCTCTTGTTTAATGACGCGTCGAGGTGCGGCTCGCATCGTTGACTCACCTGAGTGACGTGTGCATTGAGGACGACGTGTAGGTTGGGTCTGGAGGACGAGGGCTTGACGAAGGCTTCGGCCGTGGACCAACGCAGGCTGTTCCTCGATGTGAAGTCCACCACAGAGAAGCCTGGAAAGTTAACAGCAGCAGCTCTTAACACCAGTTATGGTAGTGTTTGGAGCAGCGATAGTCGTTACATAGGTTGATAGCGTACGTTTTGACAGGAGTTAGATTGGTATTGGGCTCTAGGCCTTCCAACCGCCGGAGGGTTATAAAGGCCGCCACAATAGCTTACCAACCAACCAGTAAGTCTATATATAGTCCTGAACATGGTCCAGGATTATAGTTAACGCGTGCAAATGTACCGAGGAGCAGGGGTACCACCCTTGATACGCATATTTTGAGAGTTAGTAAGTCACTCTGCACTAATCTCGGTCCTTTCAACACACTCGGTTATCAGTAATGAGGTCAATGGCACTCGACGTCTCCCAAGTTCACATTTTTATCCTTTTCTGCCTGTAAACATACGCCCTGTGCCGGGATACTCTCCTGTACACAGTTCTGGACTGAAGTTAACGCTGAGGTATAGATATTCGCCGACAAATTTGGTACACCGATACATATCACTTAATAAAAACTTGGATATTTAAGGAAGAATACGAGCGACTATAGACTATAAACTGTTACCAGAATACTATGTAAATAAAGTTCGAGCTTCTTTGCAACATCTACAACTGTATAATTTATCCAATTATATGCATAGAAAAGTGATAAGAATCTTATTCGAAGCATTCGCCAGACATAAGAGGAAATACGCAGGGATGTTGTAGTGGGCACACTTGAATCTCTCTCATTATGTTAGGACACAGAGCTATGTTGTCAACTTACTCTTGAGAACTGCCTGCAGGTGGGCACTCTCAAAACTATCGAAGGATATCAACAAAAGACACAAGGAAAATGTAATTACTCCGGACTGAAGCGTTCAGCGTTGAACGCGTTGCAAAACGAGGCGGTGTGCAACTTCGAAATATTTTAAAAAGAAATACGATAAGTACGAAAAAGTAGATGTGACTGACAGATGCAGGACCTTGAGCTGTCTACCCTTTTAAAGCCGGACAATATATGGTAATCACGTATTCACTGAAAATGGGGAGAAGGAAGAAGAGGTGGGGGGGGGGGGGGAACTCACCTATCTGGTCAGGGTCGCTGGGATCCACTAGGTTGTATCCTAGCTGCCTCCCAGCCTTCAGCCACCCCTTCAGTACTGGGGTACTCCATTTCTTGTTCTCCACCGTCAGGGGTCCGCCGTACCCGTGAAGATGGGCTGGGATAAAGGTTTATACTCGTCAATTGCTCGTGTTGATATCAAAAGTAATTTTCATAAGGCAAATTATGCTCTACTGAACAGCTGTGATTCATTGGGAAGTCGAAACTATAATTTTATATCGTGGTGGTAACTCTTGAAGTATTTAATTTCATTTGAAATGAAATTTGTCTTTAAATTTCATATACAACTGGACAAATTAAGCCTGTAAATGTAACTGAAAAGGGTCCAAACTTTCAATTATTACCTCATTAAAACTTCAAATTAAATTCTTTACTTTAAATATATTAAACACACAGGTGTCCACTTAATATAAAGAGTCAATCATCCACATGTATAAACGCTCACATAACCTACCTGTTTTCTTGTTGACCTTGCCTCTGTAGTCTTCAGACTTTTTAAAGTAAGGGAAGACGTCCTTGTATCCCCAGCCTGGGTTACCCATCGCTTCCCAGTGGTCGAAGTCGCGTCGGTTGCCACGGACATAGAACATGGAGTTGATGACTGAGGACCCGCCTATAACCCGTCCCCGTGGAAAAGGGATACGCTGTTAGAGAGAAAATCATTTTTATTACGTTGGAAGCATGTTGAATGGTTTGGTTTTATTTCTTATTTCTGAGGCGTGTAAGGTTAGGTAGAGGGGGATTTGTGAGTTTGTTGTGGCATTTTTCTTGCTCGCTCTCTCGCTCTCTCTCTCTCGCTCTTTTTCTTTCGCTCTTTTTCTTTCGCTCTTTTTCTCGCTCTTTTTTTCGCTCTTTTTCTTTTGCTCTTTTTCTTTCGCTCTTTTTTACTTTCGCTCTTTTTTACTTTCGCTCTTTTTTACTTTCGCTCTTTTTTACTTTCGCTCTTTTTTACTTTCGCTCTTTTTTACTTTCGCTCTTTTTTACTTTCGCTCTTTTTCTCGCTCTCGCTCTCTCGCTCTCTCCACCCCAACTTACATTATCAGTAAAACCATTGAAGGACTTGCTCTGAGGAGTGGTGAAGTAGTTCCAGTCTGCGTCACCCTGGAGGAGGAGCTGGTTGAAGCCTGGAACATGACTCTCTGCTGGAGGGGTGCCTCCAGCCTCCAGCAGGAGCACTCTCCATTCCCCGATCTCTGTCAGGCGTGCCGCTAACACGCTCCCTGCCGACCCGCCTCCCACTGTGTAGTATAAAGATCAGGGATAGTTTAGTTCAGTTTACCCTCCCACTGTGTAGTATAGAGGAAGATCAGGGATAGTTTAGTTCAGTTTACCCTCCCACTGTGTAGTATAAAGATCAGGGATAGTTTAGTTCAGTTTACCCTCCCACTGTGTAGTAGAGAGGAAGATCAAGGATAGTTTAGTTCAGTTTACCCTCCCACTGTGTAGTAGAGAGGAAGATCAGGGATAGTTTAGTTCAGTTTACCCTCCCACTGTGTAGTAGAGAGGAAGATCAGGGATAGTTTAGTTCAGTTTACCCTCCCACTGTGTAGTAGAGAGGAAGATCAGGGATAGTTTAGTTCAGTTTACCCTCCCACTGTGTAGTATAGAGGAAGATCAGGGATAGTTGAGTTCAGTTTACCCTCCCACTGTGTAGTATAGAGGAAGTTCAGGGATAGTTTAGTTCAGTTTACCCTTCCACTGTGTAGTAGAGAGGATGATCAAGGATAGTTTAGTTCAGTTTACCCTTCCACTGTGTAGTAGAGAGGAAGATCAAGGATAGTTTAGTTCAGTTTACCCTACATAAAGGGAATTTCTTTTAACAAATCATTTTGTCCAGGGTACATTCAACCTGTGAATATATATACATTAGGCTTATATCGAGATCCCCTCCATCTTTAAGGTAGAATTATTGACCCTCCCCAGGGTACAACCCCCCCCCCCACATCAAGTTGACTAACTCTCCAGATATTTATATATTTATTGCTGGGTGAACAGAGGCATCAGACACGTGTTGTACGAAAACGTGCCCAAACGTCTCGTTCAGCCAAGGAATCAAACCATAGCTTCTCAATACGAAACTTAACATCTTTCAGCCTGTCCTCCAAACTAAGACCAAAAAGTGATTCCATGCACCCGCCAAACCCCAGCTGTTTATGAATGAAAAACGGTTTACACACGACTCACAACTGATGACATTCGAACACTTCCGGAACAAGTGCTTCACTGACGACTTTTGTTCGAACCACAACGCTGCAAATGCTTCACCCACGTACTACAAATACAAATAATCGCCAACAGAACCTAAGCACCTAACCTAACCTATGCCAGTATATGCACAATATATTATAATATTAATTTATATTTGAGAAAATTCCCGTTTTGAATGAAAAGCATGTTAAAATTTCTGAATGCGTGTGTGGGGTCGACCGCTGGATGTAATCGACTTGAGTCGAGGACGGGTTGCCTCTTTCCTCAATCATTTTTCGGCTCTGAAACTTCACAACCCGACGCTATTGTTATGGACAACTTCGTGACGCTTCGGGGCTTTCAGAAAATGTTAATAAACACGAACTATGCGGCCGAGATCGAGAAAAGATGAACAGGTTTCGTAAGAGGACACACAAATGCTTGATGAATCGTGGCCTATGTTCAGAACTACAGTGTTCTTGGGTAAACTCAATACCAACCAAGAGATATATACACCGGGGGAGTGTAAACCATTTTTCGGTGTATAAACATTTAGTCCTGGACTGAAGTATACTCTATGTTCAAGCCTATACTGTATACCTGCCGCTTGGTCAGTAATAGTCTGGAGGCCTTAATAACCCTCTGAACGTTGGTAGGCCTTAATAACCCTGTAAACGTTAATAGGCCTTAATAACGTTGCTAACGTTGATAGGCCTTAATAACCTTCCAAACGTTAATGGGCCTTAATAACCCTCTGTACGTTGATAGGCCTTAATAACCAACCATAAGTGTGTAGGCCTTAATAACCACCCAGAGGTTTATAGGTCCCAACACGAAACTAAATCGTCTGGTCATGGAACTTTCATTTTTGGAGTGACCCAGGCTGCTCTTAACCCCAATTGCACAAGTACTGACTCAGAGCAAGCACCCATCCCAATTATATAAACCAGTTGGCCACTTTTAACACTGTCATTCCCATTTATTTTTAGCTTCTGAATTTCCATTTGCCTTCACCACCACTTTTCACCTTATTCAATTTTAATAGTGTCCGTTTATGCACTTCCATCAAGAGATCATCTTGTCTACACTGTAAAAAATTGAAACATTTGCATTCATTAGGCTTTATATGCTGTAAATATTCATATTATTAGGTCTATACTTCTAGCAACATTCTTATCGTGGCTTCCCACATTACCCCATCTAGGTATATTGAATAGCTAAAGTGACATCTTTCAATTGTGGCGTATATTATCTACTCGAGAAATCATCCCAGGTTCTTACTATACTATTAACTCATTTATACCTGTGTATAAATGTGTCACAACATTTCACATCACTCTGTCACCTCCATGCATGCTCATCACTCTCTCCAAAGTCCTTGTCTAACAGCCTTGTCATAATAAACTTTTACTAAGTCCATAATTGCCACGAGCACCTAATTGACAGTGTGTTGTCATGTGTCATTTATGTATAAGTTGTCTCGATGAAAAATATATGATATGCACTCTATGCTCCTCGCAGCCTATTAATCTGTAATCAATTTCTCAGTCATATCTTGCGCTCATCTGATCACTTTGCTCATTTTTATGACTCTGTCGCTTCTGTTCATTGTTAATTTGTTATCGCTTCGTCTCGCATTAAATTTGAAAACGTTCAGCCCCTCACAATATCTACTCTCGAGTGAAACCTATCTTGCAAATAGCCATACAAACCTGCCTTTGCTTTCTGGGGCCTGGGCAGGTGTGGGGGCCCTGGGCAGGTGTAGGGGCCTGGGCAGGTGTGGGGGGCCTGGGCAGATACGGTGCCCAAGGCTAAAACCGTTCTACATGAATAATCTTGAGAAGATCGACCCCCCTCCCAGCAGCCGTCATCTCCCACTCTAACAAAACATCACATGCCACGCAGCATCTAAGACACGGTGCACCGCGGGTGTCTTACCGATGACAAAGTCGTACTGGTTGCGCAGCTTGAAGGAGGCGTCGTAGTTGTGGTCGCCGGACTCCCGCAGCACCACCAGCAGCAGCAGACGCAGCAGGGTCACTGGGATCGACCGCAGGGCCATTAAGTGCGAGGTCATCTTTTTCTAGTTGGGGGTCCGCCACCGATCGCCCGATGGTCTGGTCTTGTTGAGTCTCCCCTGGAGTTAAAGTATAGAAAATAAGGACCAATGAGACCAATCATTCTATCACGTATGGATGGCATTATGGGGAAAATATAAAATAATACTTATTTAATTAAATAAGACAATTTATTTAATAGAAATACATCATTACGAATGAAAATACCTGGGACCTATAATCGACATATTGGCAAGGGTGTATAATCCATACACCAATTCTATATTCTTGGTTCAAATATATCTTGGTCGATAATGCAATTGAAAATACTCTCTTGACATTCTGTCCGTTGAGAGAGGGAAAAGTTGTCAACTCATAGTTCAGAGAACTATATTTCTGTGAGAAATTTTCTATATTTCTGTCCGGTCCGTTGGTGGGCGAGGGGGGGGGGGATGCTGTCGTTCGGTCCGTTGGTGGGCGAGGGGGGGGATGCTGTCGTTCGGTCCGTTGGTGGGCGAGGGGGGGGGATGCTGTCGTTCGGTCCGTTGGTGGGCGAGGGGGGGGATGCTGTCGTTCGGTCCGTTGGTGGGCGAGGGGGGGGGATGCTGTCGTTCGGTCCGTCGGTGGATATGGGGGGAGGGGAGAGGTTGTACGGTCTCCAGGTGGGCGTAGGGATGAGAGGTTGTTCGGTTAGGTTAGGTCGATTTTAATACATAAAAGGATCCGCCGTTGAATACTGGTACTTATATACAGTATACATAACGATATGTATGATCCACGTATTAGCCCAATGACTAATTACCCAGCTCGTTCTCGCCAGCGTTCCCAACGTCAAGAAATTGTCGTACTAAAGTGCCCTTATCCTAACCTACCAGAGGACCCAAAACAGAAAACGGGACAGGTATGTCAATTCCGCGAGCCGCTACCATTTTCTAGTACGATAATTTTTGGCCTTGGGTAGATTATACGTCAAAATGCGACGTGCTATGAGGAGGACGGGTTGACTAAACCACCTTGATGGCTATATATATATATATCTACCCTGTTGGATACCACATTCACAAGCGGCTGGATGTTTAAAAGTCAGTGGGATTCATGGTACGATCAAATAGTGCAGCCAGTGTAATGAGTCATTAAACTCTGATCAATTTATTGGACCAGTTTGTTCCATGCCAGGCCTTCAATTTATTGGACCAGTTTGTTCCATGCCAGGCCTTCAATTTATTGGACCAGTTTGTTCCATGCCAGGCCTTGTCTCGTGTTGGACGAGGTCAATTGTGACCTCGTGCTGGCACGAGGTCACCTGTGCTTACCTCCACTAGAGGTAAGCACGGGTGACCTCTAGTGGAGGGCTCTTGACCCCATTGGCAGCTACCTTGTAGACTAGTTTTCTCAATGTTCTAAACCAATAAATGTTTGCCTGCGCGAGCATTTGCTATATCTTATTTTGCTAATAAAACTTGTACAATATTATTTGTCTGAAGTTGTTCCTTTCCGTTTGTTTTTTGAAGAAAGACTTAGTCTTTGCTAACTTAGTGTTCTCAGTCTTATCTTTGTTAGATTATCTTTTTGCAGATTTGTTCTATAATCAGTTCCTCGTGCAAATTATGTGGTACGCAACTTGTTACCATAAAGGAGGAATACAGCCTTGACCCCTGGAACACCACCACCACCTAGAGGTACACGCTAACTATGAGCCCCGAGTTACACTGTACCATAGGCACCCAACCCACACACACGTGGGAATAAAGGAATTGACGACGTTTCGGTCCATCGTGGACCATTATCAAGTCCAACATGGGCCGAAAAGTCTGCCTGCCCCACAGCGTAGACAAGAATTTGAGAGTATAGATAATCTAAAAACTATAAGAGGCAGCTCCTATTTATATTAATCCAAAATAACTCATATTATGGAAAAAAAATTATGCACCTAGCGTGACTCAGGACGCTGGTTCCAATCCACCTCCGTGCTTCAAAGATTTTCTTAATAGATATATTAAGTTTTCACTTAATATATCACTATATATTTCACTATTGTGTTTTCACTGTGCATGATTCACACCTAAATGCATGATTTAATCTGCTAAGCCAGTATAACTATACAACACTTGGAAAGGATATGAGACAGACTAAGGGCTGGGATAAGAGATTAGCGTGAAGGAGTGGTGTCCAACCACTTGAATCATAGTTGAACGCCAACCCAGCAAAGAGCAAGGCTGTCGCTGTGTCAACCACTCTAGACAGACTGGGGTCAAACATCGAAAAACAGTTGGATACTTCAAACTAATCATGATGGATCAGTTTTCTTCAGGAAATATCAGTTCTAAATTGAAGCCTATCTATCTATCTATCCCAGTAAATAGCAAATCTGTTAATTCACAATTATACGAAACTCGTTTAAAATGATCTAAATAGTAAGAGTCACCATTGAGTGAAAGTACTAAGAAAGAAGTAGTCTTTATTTTTGACTATTTATAAAGCTCAATATTCTGGCCTGATAAACTATTCCCATTTAAACTTTTTTCGACATAAATGAGTGGGCAAGTCTTGGGTTCACCGTGACCTACTCCTTACTACAAACACTACCTTGGCACCACTAATGTTGGCTCACGCTGCACACACCTCTTTAAACAATTCTTGAAATAAATTATTGCAGTTTATTCGAGTTTCAAGTTATTGTTTAATGATACAATATTTAGTGAGCCAACATAACCCTACAAATAAATCATGTATGACAAAGTTTATCAATTTGATAAACTTTTTTGTCATTCAAGGCAAGTTTATCAAGGTAATTTGATGATTTTTATAATTAGTCTTTAACTGTTCTACACGAAATTTTTGTTTTTCCTGTTTCAGATTTAGCTACTCAGAATGACGTGTCCATGTAGCACGGGCTATGGTGAGCCCGTAACTTTTTTTCCAACTGTCCCACATTTTAAGGGGGTTGATACAATTTCCCGACACCTTCTGTAGTTGGCACTTTCCTGTGTGTCCCGTACCCTGGTTGTGACGTCCCCCAAGTGTATATAGTTTTACTAAAGTTTTCCTCCAAGTTTGGGGGGGAGGCTGATAAGAGCTCCGCGCTGTAGGATATCTGCTGTCATCATTGAGGAGGACGAGTCATTTAGAGGAGCTTGGATAACTACTTGTGTGACGTTAAAATCTCGGGTCAAACAACGCCCCGGATTTCACTATTTCGTTGGTATCTAAGGTCATCATTCCGTGTTTCAGAATTAACCATAAGTTTCTTAGGTCATTATCCCGTGTTTCCGTATTTAACATATGAACTTTTTAGGGTCATCATCCCGTATTTCAGGATGATATACCTCAGTCAGGTGTGGGCTTGCCCTTGGCACTCTACCGGCAAGTTCCACATATTACAACCGGAGAATATGCAAGATATGAGAGTTGTGTGTGCCAATTCTATGTTTTGGATACTGACACGAGCTCCCAGATCTTCCTCACGGTTTGACACAGGATATATTCACCGGGAAGAATTGGATATATATACACCGAGAAAAATAAGGATATACACAACGAGAATAGGATATATTCACTTGGAAGAACAGGATATATATACCAAGAAGAGGATTACCCTGAATGTAACTGTTGGACGCCGTATCTATTTCTTGCTGGGTGTTTTGGGGTCAATGGCTGTCAAGGGTAATTAATAGTGACCGATGCTGAGTGTTCCTCTTGAGACTTTGTGTAAACTAATGACCCCCTTTAGAACTACAGGGACCAGGAGTCAACAAGTATTTACAACCCCCCCACCACTTGCGAAACCCGTACATATCTTTCTTCAATAGTGGCGGCTTTGTTTACATTTATTAAACTGTTTACAAGCCTGTAAACAGCACAACCCAAGGGTTATTACTGGTATAAACAATCTCGTATAGTGGTTCGGAGTCCATAAACTCTTTTATATATCCAAAGCCGCCATGATGGAATAATGTGTTTCATGAATATATATAATATATTTATATATATATATATAATATATATTGCTGGTTGGCCAATAAGCTTTTGTGGTGACATTTATAACCCTGCTGAGGTTTAATAGACCTTATATAACTCCTTTCACACTCTCCCATCAACACTAGCCCTCACTCTTGTTACTAACTTGCATTTTTATGAAGACAAAATAGTTAGAATCCATCGTGATGAATTTTAATGTACCTACAGACAAATGGAGTAGGTAGAGATATTAACTAATTTGTATGTTTGATGGTAATTTTGTACCAGGGTGAGGTATATCGGGTCCTTCCCCTGGCAATTGTCCCCAGCAAACGGGTCCCCCACAGAAAAGGGACCCCCGCCACAGCAAACGGGTCCCCCGCCCACAGCAAACGGGTCCCCCGCCCACAGCAAACGGGTCCCCCGCCCACAGAAAATGGATTCCCCCTACAGCAAACTGGTCCCCCACCCACAGAAAATGGATCCCCCGCCCACAGCAAACGGGTCCCCCACCCACAGAAAATGGACCCCCCTCCCCCGCAGCAAACACGTCCCCCGCCCACAGAAAATGGGTCCCCCCCCCACACACACACACAACAAACGGGTCCCCCTTCTCGCCGCCCCCCTACACAAGTCGCCAGCACTCCACAGGTGAGGGCCAACAAGCCGGCCTCCCACACCCACATTCCTAACCTTAACTTCACCTCCTTACCAATGCGAAGGAGAAATATATGTTAGCGCTCTCTGACCGCTCCTCCAGCGCACTGATCCACCACCAGCTCACCTACCTGTTGATTGACGGTTGAGAGGCGGGACCAAAGAGACAAAGCTCAACCCCCGTAAACACAACTAGGTGAATACCTACCGAGTGAGGTTTACGCTTACGGTTTCCAAGGTTTTCAAACGGCGAGAGTACTTAGCCGGAAGTGATAGTGAACTTACGACACACCCATTAAATATAGAGAAAACTCAACAATTTTCTGATATCTTTTGAGGAATTTGGTATGCGCGACTGTTTGGGAAGTTAAGAAGCACTTGGGCCATCGGGGATTGAATGCCGACCTGCAGGAAGGGAATATAATAGATTTGTTTCAAGCTCTGGCTGTTGGGGATGTGGAAGACTGGCTGGACCTTCTCTATGGTCCAGTTATCCTTACCTTGGGGGGGGGGGACAAGCGGAGCGTTCTCAATAGCTCGTTCTGCACTGAGAGTGTTGGTTAATTGGCCCAGATGGGACGTACGTGTGTGTGTGTGTGTGTGTGTGTGTGTGTGTGTGTGTGTGTGTGTGTGTGTGTGTGTGTGTGTGTGTGTGTGTGTGTGCTGCGGTAACGCTAGGCCTCTTTACGCCTATTTTGGAAACGCATATGCGAGCACGCACGCTCGTACAGATATATGCGTATACACGCACGCACGCATGACCCCTCCCCCTCTCTCTCTCTCTCTCTCTCTCTCTCTCTCTCTCTCTCTCTCTCTCTCTCTCTCTCTCTCTCTCTCTCTCTCTCTCTCTCTCTCTCTCTCTCTCGCTCTCTCTCTCTCACACACAAACAGAAAAAAAGTCCCACTTTTTGTTGAATTCTCTCTCTATTGCTATTTAAAAATAAATCCTAAAAACTACCAAGTATCAAAAGTTTTTACGTTCAAAGTTTACTGTTTCGTATCGAACGTTACATCGAGATTATCTTGTGTTAATAAAATTAACATTTGAATTAAAGTCCAGCACAAGATACCATAATGAACTTCATTATATTTAGAATATATGTGTGTGTATATATAATACATTATATATCCATTGTCTATTACTAGTTACATAAGCTGCCTGTAGTTTTGCACTTATAGAAAGTAGAAGAGGTTAGCCTTGTACCCTCAGGTGAATTTTACTGCATCCCTGGTGAGGTCTTGGGACAGTGTCTGTGTGTGTGTGTGTGTGTGTGTGTGTGTGTGTGTGTGTGTGTGTGTGTGTGTGTGTGTGTGTGTGTGCTTGTGGGGTCAGTAAGAGTGGGGTCAAGGTGTGGGGTCACACTGTGTGTGTGTGTTTGTAATAGGGATGGAGGGGGAGTTTGAAAAAAAAAGATAGTGAGAGGGGTGGGTGGTCAAAAAAGATAGTGAGAGGGGTGGGTGGTCATGTTTACAGTCACCATCATGTGACCTGGTGATCATGTTCACTATCGGAAGCACTCTTAAGGCGACAAAAGACCTGAGCAGGTTCTGACTTGCAGGGAGATAACAGCGAGATAACAGCGATGTGTAGGCCACAAAATCATGTTGAAATTTCAAGCTCGCTAAAACTGCATTCACAGCACATGCACTCCGTTACCTTGGTAACCATATGTACCACCAGCGCTCTCTCGGGAGCACTCTCTCAGAATGTTCGGTAATATGTTGATTGTGATGTGTGTCTATATCTATCTATATATATATATATATATATATATATATAATATGTGAACACGTTGTAGTGAACGCGGTGAGAATAGCTTGAGCTACCTCATCCCTTTGTGTGTGTTTATGCCTCTATAAACTTATTTCAATTTTCAATTCCCAACTCTCGGGTCATGATTGATTGTCTATCGTGATTGGTTCCTGTCTACCATGATTGGGTCTTGACTACTATGGTTGGTTTTTGACTACCATGATTGGTATCTGGCAGATGATATATCCTTTTGATGTGGGCTTCAGGAGACAAGGATCAGTGTGATATCAACTAGATCCTATTCTCTGTTCGTTTCGTAGAGGATTTCGTCTTCCATTTGAAGAAGAAGAAATGTGTCTGGCCTTCTGCTCCCTGCACCTATCATCATTACTTTACATTTACGCGATTTAAACTCTAGTAGCCATTTGTTGGACCATTTAATCAGTTTATCTAGGTCATCTTGTAGCCTTTTGCTGTCTTCCTCGGTCTTAATCCTCCTAATAATTTTCCTTCCAACTGAAAACATTGAGAGGAACGAGTCTATTCCCTCTAGGAGATCGTTTACATATATCAGAAGCAGGATAGGTCCAAGGACTGAACCCTGTGGGGACTCCATTAGTGACGTAGTCTCACCACTCTGAGACCTCGATCACCCCTGACAGTGACTATGTCGCCTAGGTGCTCCCATATCCACTGAGGGCGCTTTCCCTGTTATTCCTGTCTACCTGTCCAACAGCAACAAAGGGTGTGTGGTGGGAAGCCTCTTGGTCAGTACTGTCTCTCTAGAACCCTGACCACGTGACAAGCACCATGCACAATGCCATCACAAGAACCTGATGAATCTATAAATATCGAGATGATACAATGAGATCCAGCCACAATATCGTAAGAGAAATTGTTAAGCAAGAACCCCACATACACAGACACTATTAGGTGAGTCCTCTCTCTCTCTCTCTCTCTCTCTCTCTCTCTCTCTCTCTCTCTCTCTCTCTCTCTCTCTCTCTCTCTCTCTCTCTCTCTCTCTCTCTCTCAAAACTTTCACTCCCCCCCCCTCCCCCAGTCTTATGTCATCTGGTACCTGACCTATATATTTCCGCCATTATCTCACGCTTTCATTGTAACAGGTTCCACCGGGAATATGCCCCCAAAAAAAAACTTTCCCTGTTTGAACTTTCGTTGTAGCGTTCTTGTCATGGTGTTGTTGTTGTTCCCAGATACAGCCTGGAATGCTCGGATCACCCTTTGAGAGGTGCTCAGGTGTAGGCTTGTCTTTGTTGGTTATAGACGGAACAGTTGGGCAGGTTCTTGCTTTGGTGGTTGTTTCAGGAACAC
>NC_091151.1:41525576-41620576 GCF_040958095.1 Procambarus clarkii | reverse complement strand
GTGTGTGTGTGTGTGTGTGTGTGTGTGTGTGTGTGTGTGTGTGTGTGTGTGTGTGTGTGTGTGTGTGTGTGCGCGTGTGCGTGCGCGTGCGTGCGCGCGTGTGTGCGGGGGGAGGTTATGTAGGTATATATGTATCTTTAACAGAGCTTGTATATGGTATAAATGGTCTTTATATTTATATAAATATATATATATATTCATATATTTATATAAATAAATATATGAATGATGGTCGGTGTATATGTTTTGTATATTGGTTTAAAATTGTCTGGAGCAGGCATTCGGATACGTGGATCTTCCGTAAGCCAGCGACTACCTATTCTACAGGATGCAACCCACAACAGTTGACTAACTCCCGGGTACCTCTTTACTGCTAGGTAAACACAGGCCTCAGGTTTAAGGAAACGCGTTCGCACGTCTCTCCCAGCCTGGGAATCAAACCCGGGGCCATTCGCTTGGGAATCGACTGCGCAAACCACTACCCTGCTAGTGTGTGTGTGTGTTTTAATGAGGGTAAAGTGGAGACGTGGTTGCCTAAAAGTGCTGGTAGAGCGTTAGCTCCTGGCTCCGCCTTTCAGTCGCTTATTGCCTTGGCTCGATCCTGACTTTCTTGCTGCTGCTTACCTCAAGGCCTACCCCTTACCCTCGTCCTCTTATCCGGTCTAAGTTCCTACCCTCGTCCTCTCATCCGGCCTAAGTTCCTACCCTCGTCCTCTCATCCGGCCTAAGTTCCTACCCTCGTCCTCTCATCCGGCCTAAGTTCCTACCCTCGTCCTCTTATCCGGCCTAAGTTCCTACCCTCGTCCTCTTATCCGGCCTAAGTTCCTACCCTCGTCCTCTCATCCGGCCTAAGTTCCTACCCTCGTCCTCTCATCCGGCCTAAGTTCCTACCCTCGTCCTCTCATCCGGCCTAAGTTCCTACCCTCGTCCTCTCATCCGGCCTAAGTTCCTACCCTCGTCCTCTCAACCGGCCTAAGTTCCTACCCTCGTCCTCTCAACCGGCCCACGCTCCCACATTCGTCCTCTCATCCGGCCCACGCTCCCGTATTCGTCCTCTCATCCGGCCCACGCTCCCCAGCCGTGTCCTTTCATCCGGCCCTAGTTCGCTAAATAGCTTTTCGCTTGGTTCACTGTGTCAAGGTTTTCAAGGCTCTCTGGTGCCGTGCTGAGGGTTGGACATGGCCATCGCTCTTGTAGCGTGGGCAAGTCTAGTTTTTTGTTTAGCCTTTCCTCATAGCTCAGCCTTCTGAACGTACTCTAGTCTTGCTATGCTTTTTTGTTTTTTTTAGGTTAGGGGGGGTGTATGTGCTTGTATACGAGGGCGATGTGTGTGCGTGAATAGCGAGTATAGGTGGTGGGGTGTGTGTATGTGTACGTAGATAAAAGGAAGGTGGGTGTATGTGTACATAGCGACCAGGAAGGTCGGTGTATGTGTACATAGCGACCAGGAAGGTCGGTGTATGTGTACGTATTCCCCTTTCGGTGTCCGAGGAGGTCATGGCTGTGTTACTCCCTTTACCAAAGTGTCGACACCAAGTCCGCCAGCGCTTCCGCCCTCTGCTGCACACCAGTAAACACCATCCAGATCACCAACATGTATGCCACTCGTGTCACCAACATGTATAGACCATTCGTGTCACCAACATGTATAGACCATTCGTGTCAGCAATATGTATAGACCACTCGTGTCACCAACATGTATAGACCATTCGTGTCAGCAATATGTATAGACCACTCGTCTCAGCAACATATATAGACCATTCGTGTCAGCAATATGTATAGACCATTCGTGTCACCAACATGTATACCACTCGTGTCACCAACATGTATAGACCACTCGGGTCAGCAACACGCCATATACCGTCCTGCGCCGTCTACCGCTTTGCTGGGCCTCCTGTCAAAAGCTACTTGCCCGTCTCTTTTGGAGTCTTGGTTTTAAAAAGACCTTTGTCTATATAATGACCTTAAAAGCCTTTGGTTACTTATATCTAGAACTTTCCCTTCACATTTAAATCACTTTCGATTTCAAGAATTTTGAGAATGCTAAGAAGTTTAAGAATGTACTGTTGAAGAAGACTGCATTTTAAGAATGTACTGTTGAAGAAAACTGCATTTTAAGAATGGAATTTGTGTGTTTTTGTGGAGGTTGGTGACCGGTGTAATGTTGCTTGGCTCGTTGTGCAACGTTGACATTGAATACTGCATTGGTGCAAGGCTCTGCAAGGCTGTCCACCTCTGTCGCCTCAAGGCTTCTCCGGGCGCTCACCGCAACGCTGCCACACGCGCTGGCGTACACGCACACGCTCGCATACACGCACGCGTACGCGTTCAGGCACACACACACACACACACACACACACACACACTCACACACACACACACACACACACACACACACACACACAGGAGGCAACAGGAGACAACGAGTCTGTGTGAGGGGTGAGGTCTCAGATTGGCGAGACGTCACAAGTGGAGTCCCGCAGGGGTCAGTCCTTGGACCTATACTGTTTCTGGTATATGTAAATGATCTCCCAGAGGGTATAGATTCGTTCCTCTCAATGTTTGCCGACGATGCAAAAATTATGAGGAGGATTGAAACAGAGGATGATAGTAGGAGGCTACAAGATGACCTGGATAGACTGAGTGAATGGTCCAACAAATGGCTGTTGAAGTTCAACCCGAGTAAATGCAAAGTAATGAAACTAGGCAGTGGAAACAGGAGGCCAGGCACAGGATACAGAATAGGAGATGAAGTACTTAATGAAACAGACAGAGAGAAAGATCTAGGAGTTGATATCACACCAAACCTGTCTCCTGAAGCCCACATAAAGAGAATAACGTCTGCGGCATATGCGAGGCTGGCTAACATCAGAACGGCGTTCAGGAACCTGTGTAAGGAATCATTCAGAATCTTGTACACCACATATGTAAGACCAATCCTGGAGTATGCGGCCCCAGCATGGAGCCCGTACCTTGTCAAGCACAAGACGAAGCTGGAAAAAGTCCAAAGGTATGCTACTAGACTAGTCCCAGAACTAAGAGGCATGAGTTATGAGGAAAGGCTGCGGGAAATGCACCTCACGACACTGGAAGACAGAAGAGTAAGGGGGGACATGATCACAACCTACAAAATCCTCAGGGGAATCGACCGGGTAAACAAGGACGAACTTTTCAACACTGGTGGGACGCGAACAAGGGGACACAGGTGGAAGCTGAGTACCCAAATGAGCCACAGAGACGTTAGAAAGAACTTTTTCAGTGTCAGAGTAGTTAGCAAATGGAATGCATTAGGAAGTGATGTGGTGGAGGCTGACTCCATTCACAGTTTCAAATGTAGATATGATAGAGCCCAATAGGCTCAGGAATCTGTACACCAGTTGATTGACGGTTGAGAGGCGGGACCAAAGAGCCAGAGCTCAACCCCCGCAAGCACAATTAGGTAAGTACAATTAGGTAAGTACACACACTCCCTCTCAACCTCTATCTGACTCTGTCTCACTCTATTTCTCAACCCCCCCTATGCTATTCAGACTCTCCCCTAACTTTCAGACCCATTATGCCCTTCCTACACCCCTAGATGCCCAGACCCCATTCACCTACCAGGCACTCCCAGACACCCCCAGTATCCCCCAGACCCCCAGCGAAAGGGGGAACTCTGGCACCAGAGTTTCCAAGAAGAGTCTCAAGGTTTTGTACACCAATGCTGATGGGGTATCCAATAAAGCAGAAGAGATAAGAGAAAGAGTGAGGCAGACCCCAGACATAGTGGCAATAGTGGAAACTAAAATAAATGGCATGATCTCGGATGCAATCTTTCCAGAAGGGTACCAGGTGATAAGAAAAGAAAGGACACAGAGACAGGGAGGAGGAGTGGCACTCCTAATAAAGCGGAAATGGAAGTTTGATGAGCTGGAAAATCCGGGTACCAATGAAAGCACGAACTCCATACATGGAACTCTGACAGTGGATGGGAAGAAGATTGTAATCTTGACACTCTACAATCCCCCACCAAACAGTAGAAGGCCCAGGCAGGAGTACGAGGACAGCAACAAGGCATGTATAGATGAACTGCAGAGGGCAGCAACTATAGCGCATAGAATGAGGGCGAAGCTGCTGGTCATGGGGACCTAAATCACGGAGAGATCGATTGGGAATCAAGGAATCCCCATGGAGGGGACGAAACGTGGGGAGCGAAGCTGGTAGACGTTATTGACAGGAATTTCCTAACACAGCATGTGAAGACACTAGGGAAAGAGGAGGGGATACGCCCAGCCTATTAGACCTCGTTTTCACCCAGAATGTAGAAGACATCGAGCAGTTGGAACATGAAATACCACTAGGAGCTAGTGACCATTGTGTCCTAGTCTTTGACTACATGATGGAGCTTAAAATTGTGACCAAAGGACAAGAGGTCCGAGTAAGGAGACTTGATTACAGAAGAGGGGACTACAGGAGGATAAGGGACTACCTGGGAGAAGTGCAGTGGGAGGAAGAAATTAGAGGAAAAACAGTGCAAGATATGATGAACCAAGTCATATGGAAATGCAAGGAGGCTGAAGAGAGATTTATTACAACAGTAAAGGAAAAAAACAGGAGGGAATATAATAACCCATGGTTTAATAGACAGTGTCAGGAAGCAAAAGTGAGAAGCAGAAGGGAGTGGAGGAAGTACAGAAGACAAAGGACAGAGGGCAACAGGATTAGATGTAACAGAGCTAGGAACGATTACATTAACATAAGACGAGTGTCGGAAAGAAATTATGAGAATGATATTGCAATCAAAGGGAAAAAGCAACCTAAATTGCTACATAGCCATATAAGGAAGATGTCGGTAAATGACCAAGTGACAAGACTGAGGAAAACACAAGGGGCATATACAGAAAGCGACAAGGAAATCTGCGAGGTACTGAATGTAAGTTTCCATGGAGTGTTCACAACCGACCCTGAGTGGCTCCCATTGTTAGAAGAGATTACCCTAGATGAAAGACTATCAGATATAGAGGTGACAGCAGAGGAGGTAATGAAACGGTTAACACTGAATGCAACTAAAGCGGTTGGACCAGACAAAGTATCACCGTGGATACTAAAAGAGGCAGCGCAGGCTCTCAGCGTACCTCTGGCAATGATCTTTAATGAGTCACTTATGTCGGGAGAATTGCCCAGTTGCTGGAAGGAGGCAAATGTCGTACCGATTTTCAAGAAAGGTGATAGGGAGGAGGCACTTAACTACAGACCCGTATCATTGACGAGCATCCCCTGCAAAATACTTGAAAGAATAATTAGGCTAAGACTTGTTGAGCACCTGGAGAGCATTAGGTTTGTAAACAAGCACCAACATGGGTTCTGAACAGGGAAATCATGCCTAACAAACCTTTTAGAATTCTATGACAAAGTAACAAGGATAAGGCAGGACAGAGAAGGCTGGGCAGACTGCATATTTCTTGGCTGCCAAAAGGCCTTTGATACAGTACCGCACATGAGACTGCTATACAAACTTGAGAGGCAGGCAGGAGTAAGCGGAAAGGCCCTAGCATGGGTGAGGAACTACCTAACAGGAAGGAGCCAGAGGGTAATGGTAAGGGGCGAGAAGTCGGACTGGCGAACAGTAACGAGTGGAGTACCTCAAGGATCAGTGCTGGGCACAATCCTCTTTCTAATTTGCGTAAATAATATGTTTACATGAATTATGTAAATAATCATACATGTCAATGTTTGCGGATGACGCAAAAGTAATGAGAAGAGTTGTGACAGATGAGGATTGTAGGATCCTCCAAGAGGACTTAAACAGGTTGCAGAGATGGCCAGGGAAATGGCTACTGGAGTTCAACACCAGTAAATGTAAAGTTATGGAAATGGGATCAGGTAATAGTCGACCAAAGGGACAGTACACAATGAAGGGGAACAGCCTACCTGTAACGATTCGAGAAAGAGACCTGGGAGTGGATGTGACACCTAATCTAACTCCTGAGGCACATATAAATAGGATAACGACAGCAGCGTACTCTACACTGGGGAAAATTAGAACTTCATTCAGAAACCTAAATGAGGAGGCTTTTAGGGCGCTTTACACTGCCTACGTGAGACCCGTCTTAGAGTATGCCGCGCCATCATGGAGCCCCCACCTGAAGAAACACATAAAGAAACTGGAGAAGGTTCAGAGGTTTGCGACGAGGCTTGTCCCAGAGTTACGAGGGATGGGATATGAAGAACGTCTGCAGGAACTCTATCTTACGACACTAGAGAAAAGAAGGGAGAGAGGAGATATGATAGGGACATATAAAATACTCAGGGGAATTGACAAAGTGGAAATAGATGAAATGTTCACACGTAATAATAACAGAACGAGGGGACATGGGTGGAAACTGGAAACTCAGATGAGTCACAGAGATGTTAGGAAGTTTTCTTTTAGCGTGAGAGTAGTGGGAAAATGGAATGCACTTGGGGAACAGGTTGTGGAAGCAAACTCTCTTCATACTTTTAAAATTAAGTATGATAGGGAAATGGGACAGGAGTCATTGCTGTAAACAACCGATGGCTGGAAAGGTGGGATCCAAGAGTCAATGTTCGATTCTGCAAGCACAAATAGATGAGTACCAATAGGCGAGTACACCCACACTCTCACTAACCTGAGCGCCACAAAAAGTGGACATGCTCGTAGTCCGCTGTAACAAAAACTATGATCATAGCGCCAACAGGTTGTCGACTCGGCCCGCTCTCTCAATATATGCCACACCGTGCATAAATACGACCTAGTAGAGGACCGCGGGGTGACTGCAACCATGGTTCTGGAGGGAGCCGGTCAGCCGAGCGGACAGCACGCTGGACTTGTGATCCTGTGGTCCTGGGTTCGATCCCAGGCGCCGGCGAGAAACAATGGGCAGAGTTTCTTTCACCCTATGCCCCTGTTACCTAGCAGTAAAATAGGTACCTGGGTGTTAGTCAGCTGTCACGGGCTGCTTCCTGGGGGTGGAGGCCTGGTCGAGGACCGGGCCGCGGGGACACTAAAGCCCCGAAATCGTCTCAAGATAACGAGATAAGATGGTTTCATCTAACTGGTAAACAGTTTGTAAACCAGATAGTGAGAATTAGTTTAACTTATCAAGTGTAGTTAACAGATAATTATTCGAGGCTGGAAACGTACACAACTAAATAATCTTACTGTTAAAAAAATAACTTCATATGGTGCTGCGGAGCTCATAAACTGGTTAATATATGTACGGAAAGCCGGCACGATTAGGGGAAAGATGTAGAGGTTTCGTCAGTTCTTGTGTAAATACTTGGTGGAGCCTGAGCTCGAACGTAGTCCAGGCACTTGTTTATATTTAAGTAAGTCAGCTTTTGACTTATAAGGCAGAGAACCAATTGACTGGATGGATCTTCCAGACAACCGATTGGCTGGATGAATCTTCCAGACACGGGGTAGGAAAGGAAGTGGTGCCCAACCACTTGGACGGTCGGGGATTGAACGCCGACCTGCATGAAGCGAGACCGTCGCTCTACCGACCAGCCCAAGAGACCCAGGTACTGTCCATGAAGCAAGTTTCGAGTCACGGCTTCGAACATGGTCAAGTGGGCTGTTGTGTCAGAAGCATACAGTGTGAACCAATTTGTTTTGATAGTGAGCTGCACGCGCGCCTCGCGTCTTGCCAGCGTATTGGCCGGGTTCGAGTCCCGTACAGGGAGACTGGAATGGGCATCGATCCTAAAGCTATTCGACCCTATTCTTGGGCTGGACGGTAGAGTGACGATCTTGCTCTATTTCCTGCAGGTCGGCGTTCAATCCCCGACCGTTCAAGCGGTTGGGCACCATTCCTTCCCCCCTCCCCCCCGTCCCATCCCAAATCCTTATCCTGACCCCTTCCAAGTGTTATATAGTCGTAATGGCTTGGCGCTTTCCCCTGATAATCTCCCATCGCTTCGCCCCCTGTTCACCAGCAATTACTGGGAACCAGGGGCCTGATTCACGAAGCACTTACGCAAGTACTTACGAACGTGTACATCTTTCCTCAAACTTTGACGGCTTTGGTAACATTTATTAAACAGTTTACAAGCATGAAAACTTGCCAATCAACTGTTGTTATTGTTATAAACAGCCTCCTGGTGCTTCGGAGCTCATTATCTCTTTTATAATTATAAATAAAGCCGCCAAAGATTGAGAAAAGATGTACAGGTTCGTAAGTGCTTGCGTAACTTCTTCGTGAATCTGGCCCCTGGTTGTAAACTGATGGGCGGATCGTGTTCCAGGGGAACGCTTGTAACTAGAGTCGGAAGTCCTTTGCTCCCGTAATCACTTAGCATTATCTCTTGACTCACCGTTCCGTCAAGAATTCCACCTAACCTAACTCTAGCCAGCAATGTACGCACCCAAGCAACCCGCCTAACCTACCACTCCGATGCATATAGAAAATGTGGGCATTTACGAGCCTTCTCATAGTAGGCGGCATTTGTAACGTTGGTCTCCATGGCGTTAAGAAACGCGACCTATGAGTTAAAAGGACGGCGTTGCAACACCTGTGTAAACACCTGTGTAAACAGGACAAATTAAAAAGCGTCAAATGATAGCATCCAAGCCATGCGCTTGGATGGCTTAATCTTCATCAATCAGTCAATCGTATACCAAATGAATGAATGTAAAAATAATGGTACGAAATGAATGAACGTACAACTTGAGCCCCCAAACCTACCCCAACATCACCTTCCTATAGCGACCGCTTTTGTCATCCTGAAAAACTAGTTTTTACCCCCCCCCCCCCCCCGGTGAAGTCATATTAGACCCTAAGAGCCTTTGGGCTCTAATTGCGTTCAGTTATCTTGAGGTTATCTTGAGATGATTTCGGGGCTTTAGTGTCCCCGCGGCCCGGTCCTCGACCAGGCCTCCACCCCCAGGAAGCAGCCCGTGACAGCTGACTAACTCCCAGGTACCTATTTACTGCTAGGTAACAGGGGGCATTCAGGGTGAAAGAAACTTTGCCCATTTGTTTCTGCCTCGTGCGGGAATCGAACCCGCGCCACAGAATTACGAGTCCTGCGCGCTATCCACCAGGCTATGAGGCCCCCATGGTACGCAGTTGGTACGCAATTTCCAACAAATACGCATCGATCTCTATACGTTATAAGAGTCTGTCTAGGTTCGTTCGTTTGTGGTTAGACCTCTTCAAATTAGACGCTTGTCAGTGAGAATTAGCTGTCTTGGTGAAGTTAACTTATCAAGTGTAAGTTAACTGAGAAGATAAACGAGTTGGCAATGAAGTTGAATTTAAACAAATAGGAAACAAGTGTGCTTTTAACTAGAATGAAAACCGCCATAAAAAAACATAAAAACCTATAAAAATAAAAACATAAAAACCTATAAAAATAAAAACATAAAAACCTATAAAAATAAAAACATAAAAACCTATAAAAATAAAACCATAAAAACCTATAAAAATAAAAACATAAAAACCTATAAAAATAAAAACATAAAAACCTATAAAAATAAAAACATAAAAACCTATAAAAATAAAAACATAAAAACCTATAAAAATAAAAACATAAAAACCTATAAAAATAAAAACATAAAAACCTATAAAAATAAAAACATAAAAACCTATAAAAATAAAAACATAAAAACCTATAAAAATAAAAACATAAAAACCTATAAAAATAAAAACATAAAAACCTATAAAAATAAAAACA
Source organism: Procambarus clarkii (assembly GCF_040958095.1). Lineage (NCBI taxonomy): Eukaryota > Metazoa > Arthropoda > Malacostraca > Decapoda > Cambaridae > Procambarus > Procambarus clarkii. The sequence goes on along the minus strand of NC_091151.1, from coordinate 41,610,901 downwards.
TAAAAACCTATAAAAATAAAAACATAAAAACCTATAAAAATAAAAACATAAAAACCTATAAAAATAAAAACATAAAAACCTATAAAAATAAAAACATAAAAGCCTATAAAAATAAAAACATAAAAACCTATAAAAATAAAAGCCATAAAAGCCTCGTGTCATTATTTGAATTTCATTAGTGCAACCTATCCCAACAAACAAAAGCCACTACTGGATATGATTACCTTCATCCGCTATTACGGGCTATTCATGCCCGTGCCACCTCTTAGGTGGCATAATACTCATCAATCAATCCTACATGTCAAACTGGGTGCGTCTTCCAGGGGTGACTCTCACATCTTACGGTACAAAACAAAAGATAATCATCAGAAGGTGACGGGAGACATCTCCCGTCACGCAGGGTGCAGTCGCACCTCCACACATCTCCAGTATCATCTATTGATGCTGGTAATGGCTCAAAAGGGCCACCACTTACGGGCTATTCATGCCCGTGCCACCTTTTGGGTGGCTTAATCTTTATCAATCATCATCAAAAGGTGACAGACGCGAGGCGTTATGAAACACCGGGAACGTTGTGATGCTGCGGATCTTGACTTTGGTCTCTGCGGATCTTGACTTTGGCCGCTGCGGATCTTGACTTTGGCCGCTGTGAGCTCTTGCGTGATATTGGTGATTAGCAGCGAACTATATATAGGTCATCCTTAATTGCCACCGTGGTTGTTACAAGACGTGCAGCTTAATCACTGGTTGGTGTCTGGGTGATGTCTTCTGCGGTGGTTGTAAATTCCGAGGAGATTATAGTAGCTTGGAGGTAGATAATGGTGGTTTTTGAGGAGGACGACCTTGGCATGAAGAGAGGTGCAGATTTTGGACCGAAAAGGGTGTCGATCTTGGCCCCGAAGAGCGGGACTACTTTGGTCTGGAGAGAGGCGACTTAGATCTGGTGAAAGGGGACGACTTGGTCCCGGAAAGGAAAACGAATTTGGCTTCTAAAATGGAAACGATTTGGATTCGTTGCCGCAAATATTGCTCTAGTTCTTCTTTTCTGCTTGTGACTCTTTAACTATCTGATTGAGCCTCTTACCTGTCTACCTGGGGCCCTTACCTGTCTACCTGGGGCCCTTACCTGTCTACCTGGGGCCCTTACCTGTCTACCTGGGGCCCTTACCTTTCTACCTGGGGCCCTTACCTGTCTACCTGGGGCCCTTACCTGTCTACCTGGGGCCCTTACCTGTCTACCTGGGGCCCTTACCTGTCTACCTGGGGCCCTTACCTTTCTACCTTGGACTCTTACCTTTTGTATTTGAGCTTCTTAACTTTCTATTTGGGCCTCTTAGCTTCTTACTTCTTCCTATATCTATATTTATTTTTTTCCCTTGTTTGTATGTTCTTTATTTTCTATAAATCACAAATAAACCACTCTTCAAATCAACATAAAACTCGTGGAGCATGTAAACCCATCCAATATAAAGGAAAACAAAAAACCACAGGTTCTCAGTGTGTGTACCGACCTACACGATGCAGGTGTGTATATACACCTGCATCAGTGTGATGCAGGTGTGTATATACACCTGCATCAGTGTGATGCAGGTGTGTATATGCACCTGCATCAGTGTGATGCAGGTGTGTATATACACCTGCATCAGTGTGATGCAGGTGTGTATATGCACCTGCATCAGTGTGATGCAGGTGTGTATATGCACCTGCATCAGTCACCAGTGGGTGTGACGTGGCCACATGTACCGAGATATAGTTCTCGGTTCAGTTACTAAAAACCGGTTAGGATATTAAGCTCCGCTAATCCTGTCTATGATGGAATTTTGGCCTTGGGCCGGTTACTGGAACCGGTTTTAGTTTTTTTAGACTTTTTTGTTTGTTTTGTTTTCCCCCCAAAAAAAGCATGATTCGTCAATAGTATTGAGTTAATGTTTCTGTTTTTTTGTCTTAAGGTAAAGGGATACAGGGATAGAGGGGTAGATACAGGGATACAAGTCACATCATTTACAAAACGGTTCGCCATCGGGGTTTTAAAACCTGCTTAGCGTGAAGAAACTTAAACTATCCCACAACCTAACTGTGATAAACCCTAACCTAACCATATTTGAGGTGTCGACGCTTAAGAAAACGAGTTTTGTCTAACCGTTAGTGTACGATAAACCACCCCTCCCCCCCCCCCAAAAAAAAAAAAAGCCCGGACGGAACAGCATTAATTCATCTCGCCTGGACCTAGGATTCGAACCCAGGTCATCTTGGTAGCGAGTCGAGTGTGCAGTGATTAAACGCCATTATTGAGAAAATCAGTAGAGGCCCTAAGGAGGATTGGAACCTACACACTGGGTGCATGTCATTATTATTCGTGGTTTAGTGGGTTAAGGCACGCGTCTGGTTTAGCTGTAACTCAAACGTTTGGGCACGTTACGTTTCACCCGATGCCTCTCTTCACCCAGCAGTGAATACCACTGGAGATAGATATACAGTGATGTATATGCCTTGGAGATTGTTGACTGTTCCGCGTGCCTCCTCCTAGGGAAAGGTCAGTTGTTGGCCCAGAGCCTAAAGGCCTATAGAGGCCTAAAGGGACCGTGAAACTGCCCATTTTCTCGTTCAAAATGAACTGTATGGTCTGACCAGGAACGGCCGAACCCAAGCAACCCACCTCATCCATCCAGGCCGAGGCGTAGGACAACTTCAGTTATAAAAACTGGGTTAGATTATTGGAGGCTACAATACGCTTTATAGTTGTTACTGATATATGTCGCTTTTTGTCACAGATTGGTGGATTATATAATAATAATAGCAGCCCCAACAGGGCGGAAGCTCCTATTAATATTGTTTTGATGATGTGGCTGCAAGAGAAGCTGCGGGAATTTTGTTGTGGCCGCAAGAAAAACTGCGGGAATTTTGTTGTGGCCGCAAGAAAAACTGCGGGAATTTTGTTGTGGCCGCAAGAAAAACTGCGGGAATTTTGTTGTGGCCGCAAATGAAACTGCTGGAATTTGTTCAAGCTGTTCAGAGGAGAGAAAGAGAAGAGTATACGAGCCCGGCGAAGCCTAATTACTTGTTCCTCCCAATTCTTCAAAACACCCAGCCTATCATTGTGTATTTACAAAATTGTAAACAATTAATTTCTCTAATATTTCAAGATGAAGGTATAGTCTATCGTGGAGTTACATAATTGTTTTCAATCTTTTTTTGTTTACGAGTAAACTTTCAAAAGAATTTCCATAAACCTTTCCGGATTCAAGACATACATCGCCATGTTGGATTTGCGATTGCTAATAAATAATAATACTAATAATCGCAAATATATACGTCTGTCTGTCTCTGTCTCTGTCTCTGTCTCAATAGATGTGATTCCTGACATATATATCCAGCGAGTCGAAGGGCGTGACAGAGCGTGAACGGCATTGGTGAGCGTGAAATGATAAACACGTGACGTCATCAAACGGAAAGTTGCGTCATATTAGACCGCCAATTGGCGTCATCAGATCGGAAAGTTGCGTCATCAGACCGGAAAAGTAGCTCCATCAGACCGGAAAGTGGACATTGTCTTCAGTACTTGTAGCGTTCACTGTTTGCTTCTTTCAGGCATGTAGCTCACTTCTGGCCAGACGGATGTTGTCACCGGAAGTGGAATATAAACCGGAAGTGGAATATAAATTTAAACTCGTTATTGGAACTTGAACCAATATGTATCGTTATTGTTGTACCAATATGTATCAGGAGTAGAGGTAGATGTAGTAGTAACACATGCCGCACTAGAAGTAGAAATAATAGTACATTTTATAAGAGAGGCTGTTAATGATTTCTAAATCCATGATGCTGTAAAAAGAATGCCTCTTCCCGATATTGTAATCCCAGTAGACACTGAATTCAAGACACTGATGCTTTCTCCTTAGCAGAATGAAACAATGACTTAATGTATAATTGCTTTGTAGGGTCATTAAACACCTGTGTTGTATTACCAGTCTCTGGCCTCGCGGTGGGGCAACACTTGACTCAGTGCTGGTGTTGAACGCGGGTCTCTTCAACACTGGTAGGGAAATGCGGGTCAGAAAGGCAGAAATAGTGAAAGGGGTGTGAACCGATGGGGAAGGAGGGAGGGAGGGAGGGCTTAAGAGGAACGGTAGATGGGGGGGGGGGTCTTGGAGGGTTGGTGGGGCCTGGAGGGTAGATGTGACCTTGGAGGGAGCAGAGGGGATGCAATAAGGGAGAGTGAAAGGGAATTGTAGGGTGGAAGACTTGAGTGAAGGGGAGGCTGGGTAGTAGCAACAGAGGGATGATTAGGGAGAAGGGGTATTGAAGGATTGGTACCAGTAAGGAGAGGCAGGGGCTCGGGGAGAGGGTTAGGAAAAAGGGAGAGGAGACTATAGGGACCTGGACCAAAGGCCGAATCTCATTAACATGAGATAACTGAGACAAGAAAGGTCATGCGTGTCTCGAGATACGTGCTATTCCACGACCGCCGCCTTGAGAGAGGGTTGGCCACAATATGTACCCTCCTTCCGCTTCTCTCTTATGGGGTATGGGTACCGGTTTGTGACGTCACTCGACCGTCCTCCATACCTTGCAGGAGACAGGCATTTCCTGATCCCCCATTAGGGAGCATCTTAGTTATCCTTGGTATCCCCTGGACTTCCACTTGGGTATTCCAAGTGGTATACAGTCCACTTGGTCTGGTTGATAGTGACGGACTGGACTTGTGATCCTGTGGTCTCGGGTTCGATCCCGGGCGCCGGCGAGAAACAATGGGCAGAGTTTGCCCCCTATGCCCCTGTTACCTAGCAGTAAAATAGGTACCTGGGTGTTAGTCGACTGTCACAGGCTGCTTCCTGGGGGTGGAGGCCTGGTCGAGGAACGGGCCGCGGGGGACACTAAAGCCCCGAAATCATCTCCAAGATAATCATCTCAAGATAACGGCCTTGGTTCTTAATTGCAAGGTCGGTGTTTCGATCCCCGATGGCCCTTGTGGTTTGGGCACCGTTCCTTTTCTCCTGTCGCACATCCCAGCTCCTAATTGTCCTCATATCTCAGCTCCTTATACCTTCGTATCCCGGCTCTACATAATTACTTAGACTCAAGCAGGTTTGGTGTGGTTCCTTACCTTGAGGTGCTTCCGGGGCTTAGCGTCCCCGCGGCCCGGTCGTCGACCAGGCCTCCTCTCTCTCTGTGTGGTGGTTCACCTTAAGGTTTTCCATAGTTGGGGACAGGAAGCCTGTTGGGCTTATCTACGTCCCCCCCCCCCACCTTCCCTACAGGGCCAATCACTGATGACCCTTACCAGGATGCAGCTCCCATAACAGTCGCCTAACTCCCGAGTACCTATTTACTGCTAGGTGAACACAGAGAGAGAGGCATTAGGCGAAAGGAAACTTGCTGTGTGGTGTTTTCTCTACATATCGCATCGCTTCGGGCACTGCGGCCACACCCCCTTGCATTCCCGCCACGAATGAGGACCGTGTGATTGAATTCCCGCCACAGGTGACACCACTTTCACGCAGTTTTATAATGTACCTGAAACACAGTGGTTGTGTGTGTGTGTGTGTGTTGGTAAATTGCTAAGCAATATGTATGAGTTTCTCCCAACTTGTTCCATATCTCTCTCTCTCTGTACTCTCTACTCTCTCTCTCTCTACTCTCTCTCTACTCTCTCTCTACTCTCTACTCTCTCTACTCTCTCTCTACTCTCTCTCTCTCTACTCTCTCTCTACTCTCTCTTTACTCTCTCTCTTTACTCTCTCTCTTTACTCTCTTTACTCTCTCTCTTTACTCTCTTTACTCTCTCTCTTTACTCTCTCTCTTTACTCTACTCTCTCTACTCTCTCTACTCTCTTTCTCTCTACTCTCTTTCTCTCTCTACTCTCTCTACTCTCTCTCCTCTCTCTACTCTCTACTCTCTCTCTCTCTCTACTCTGATTACCTATCACTTGGAAGGGCTATGAGGACATACTAAGAGCTGGTATATGAGGACGGAGGGAACAAACAGTCCCCCTCTACTTGGACCATTGGGGGATCGAACGCCGACTCTGTACGCAGCGACGCCGTTCCGGTACAATTAGTCTAAAATCATGGTTAGTTCTGGTTACAAGAAATATAATATATATATTTTATATAATACATATTTATATAATATATATATATATATATATATATATATGTATATATATATATATATCCCATGTGCTATATAGTCATAATGGCTTGGCGTTTATCCTGATAGTTCCTTCCCTTTCCTCTGGCAATTATAGTTTTTGTAATACTTTGTTTCTTTTAATGTGAATAATTACACATACGCGGTGCCTGTGTTTCTCGTGTGTTTCCTGGGGGGGGGGGGGGAGGGGGGTAGGGATTTTTTAGGGTTTTGTTGGCCTTTTGTGTATTGCTTTTTTGTTTGTTTGCCTCTCTCTTCTTTCTTCCGTCGGGTGGTGCAATCATGTCGCTCATTAGATTGTATATTATACCATTGTCACTCTCTGGTGTCTTTGTCACACCTTTGGCACTCCCTTGGCACGTCCTTGGCACTCCCTTGACACGCCCTTGACACGCCCTTGACACACTCTTGGCACTCTTGGCACTCCCTTGACACACCCTTGGCACTCCCTTCACACACACTTTGCACTCCCTTGACACTCTTGGCACTTCCTTGACACACCCTTGGGACTTGACACTCTTGGCACTTCTTTCACACACCCTTGGTACTACCTTCACACACCCTTGGCACTCCCTTGACACTCTTGGCACTTCCTTGACACACCCTTGGGACTTGACACTCCTGGCACTTGACACTCTTGGTACTCCCTTCACACACCCATGGCACTCCCTTGACATTCTTGACACTCTTGGCACTCCCTTGACACTCTTGACACTCCCTTGACACTCTTGGCACTCCCTTGACACACCCTTGACACTCCCTTGACACACCCTTGACACTCCCTTGACACACCCTTGACACTCCCTTGACACACCCTTGACACGCCCTTGACACACCCTTGACACGCCCTTGACACACCCTTGACACACCCTTGGCACACCCTTGACACGCCCTTGACACACCCTTGACACACCTCACCCGTTAGGTACCTGGTTTCTATATATTCCTTATGCGTCATTACGTCAACCGCTTGTAACAGATGCGTCGGGCCGGATGAGCGTCAACAAGGGGTGCGTCGGGCCGGTTTAGCACGTGCGTTGTATAACATTACCGATGCGTCCGGCCGGCCGATGAAGTGGACGTGTGTGACTTACCAAACGTAAAAGAGAAAGGGATTTTCTTTTCCATCCTGTGTGTGTACCTTTCACTGGGGGGCCCCGGCGCTGGCCAGGGGGGGGGACCTCCAGCACTTGTGGGGGGGAGTGCTCTCACTCTACCTGTTAATTACTGGTTAATTACCTAGTGGAGAACAGGTAGAGGTGTGTGGGTGTGTTCACTAGGTTATGAGTGCGTGACTAATTGATATTATAATTACTCAGGAAACATCAGTTACTAATAATGAGTGAGAGTACCAGAGATGAGGGTAAGAGTGCCAGAGGGGGATGGAGTTGAGTGTCAGAGGGAGGAGATAGAGTGCGAGAGGGGATAGAGGAAGTGAGTGTGACAGAGAGAGAGAGGTGGGTATGTGGCCCCCTTTCCTTCCCTTTCTTTACTTTACCTCCCCTCGCTCAAACTCTCTCAAACTCTCACTCACCAACTCAAGCACTCACTCACTCACTCACACACAATGCATTAAGTAGTGTTGTGGTGGAGGCTGACTCCATACACAGTTTCAAATGTAGATATGATAGAGCTCAATAGGCTCAGGAATCTGTACACCAGGTGACTGACAGTTGAGAGGCGGGACCAAAGAGCCAGAGCTCAACCTCCGCAAACACAATTAGGTGAGTACACAAACCCTCGTCAACTCACATGCGCTCACTCACCATAATGACTCTTTATGTAAACTAATTAAATTGTCCAACTTTTAAGCAATCGAAATAATTTTTAATAATTACATTATTAAAAATATTTTATTACAGAATAAGACTTAATTTCCTTCCACAGGGATTCCCCCTTTTTTTTTTGTTCACTTCATGACGACTCTTTATATACACAATGTTTATGTTGGGTTGACACCTGTCAACCGCGCTCTTGACAGGCCGGATTCGTAGTCAATCATTACATCACCTGAGTACTTACATTGATCGGTCGCCACCTCATTTATCCGGATCTGTAGGCTTTGGAGACAACCGGATTTCCATTTTTTTTTTTCAGTCTTGCTTCGTGTCATAAATTATCCACACTTGTGTCTACCTGTCGGAACGTAAACCACTCTTCGCTATTTTTAAGTAGCAATGTTTTCAAGAATTTATATATTAATGTATTAAGTTCATTGTAATCGCTTTTCCCACGGGTAATAGAGTTGTGTTACTGTAAAAAATATCACCGAACTGCACGATAACGCATGGTAACTCGAAGCCCTGCTTGTGGCTCTTCAGGTGTGTGCGTGTGTGTATGTGTGCGCGTGTGTGCGCGTGTGGGTTTTATATTGAGAATGATTAACCGAACGTTGAGAAAAGCGGGCGAGATCCGTAAGCATTAGTGATACTCCAAACGGTACACGTTTTCTGTTTGCCCTGATGGACCCAAACACAGTGGTGGCACTCGGCACCCAGAAGTGCCCACTTCAACAAAAGCACTAGTCAAGTACCGGGTTGTTGGAGGTGATGACAACGGTGGCTGAGGGCGGCAGCAGCAGCAGCAGCAGCAGGAGAGGAGTAGCTGGAGGTTGGAGAGAAGTCTCTTGACAACACAGTGGAGAGACACTTGGATAATCCAGAGAGCCGAGAGGTGAAGGTACCCAACGTCTGTATTGCGGCCGCGCTGGCGATATACTGAGGCAGAGATCCGGCCTTTCTTGCCACGAAGTCGCCGCTGACCTTGTTGCAGCGACCGACCACACCAAACCCACGGACTTCCTATAGCACCGACTACGTGCGGATATAATCGTACTCACGAAGGTAGTTCGCCTTCCTAAAAGACGGTTTTTTTCCCTTTCCCGCTTCCACTGGTGGGAACCAGGAAGGACTGATGCTCCTGGAGTACGTCCTTCCTTGCCGATGGAGCCGAAGAGTTCCTGAGGTCGTTTCCGACATCTTCCTGGTCTGTTTGGTCGTTTTGGGATATCTTTTGGGTGCTATATAGTCGTAATGGCTTGGCTCTTTCCCCCCCCCCCCCACATAATTCCCTTCCTTGCCTCTGTGTTACGGCATGTTGTATGAATGTGACCACATCATTACAACCCGAATTCAGGCCTCGATTAATCTTTTTTTTTCAAGGTTTATGTTGCATTTATTAATGATTTATTTAATTACAATTTGTTAAAACACTTGCTTTAAGTTTTGTAATATAAGGACAATTTATATAAAATTGTCTACTAAATTCTCTGGCAATTTATGGCTGGCAAATCAGCAGTTAAAGCCTATCTAACATAAACTAAACTCAATTGCTAGCAAGCAAACCTACCGTTAATGTGTATCTAACAATTTGACTGTAATGGTTAACTAGTAAATTGAACCTGAATTTACCTGAGGGCCACTAAAGGCTCAGGTAATGACAAGAGGTGGCTAGTAAAAGCGCGCTCATGCCCGCTCGACCAGGCAAAGAGAGCGGGTGTTGCATACAGGGAGTGGAGGCGCGCGCAGTCTCGCTCAGTGAAAGTGAAGCAGAGCTTTTGTCTTGGTCACCAGCTGGCGGGTGTTGGTGCTGGCTGCCGGCTGTGTTGGCGCTGGCTGCCGGCTGTGTTGGGGGGGGGGGGGTGAAAAGTGAGAAGGTTCAGTCAAAGTGTGTCAAGGTGAAAGGAAGGGACAGCTTTCATTGGCACTCATTTGGGGGCCTGCCCCTCTCTCTCTCTCTCTCTCTCTCTCTCTCTCTCTCTCTCTCTCTCTCTCTCTCTCTCTCTCTCTCTCTCTCTCCGGAGAGCCTTCGTAGCATATCCCATGACAAAACATGGCTTTGAGGATGCTGTAGAGGGGAAACCCTCCCTGTGAATTTGTCACTTAAATGAGATTATATAATTTACAAAGATTTATCTTAAGTATTTCAGGTTATTCGGTCAGTACAGATTCTATAACTGTCCACTTATATATATAAACTCTTTCATAGAATGCAGTAGACTATTATATATATAATATAATATAATATATATATCTCGGCTTCATATAGCTGACTCGAGACGTCTCGGAAGACTGCAAGCAGGAAAATCTTTGAAATGAAAGAGAGGAAAGAGAGAGTCTTGGGCAGGTCCGTGTCAAGAATGTCCGATAAAAATGGTACATATAATGGCTCTGTACCATGCAAGGAGCACTGGTGCGGTACACACACTCCTGTAACCCCACAATGGTACACTTCCACGAACAAGAAAAAAAAACACACCAAGAGTTACCAGATAAAACAAACACGGCAAAACATGTTGCATTTCCTTGCAAGGAGGACGCGTGTGCGCGAGCGCACGTTCTTGTGGTCCCCTTCCCTCCCCCTTCACAAGGCTTGTCCACATAAGACATTTTGTTTGTAAGGTCCACCACAAGGTATCCGCCGGCAGCCTTGACCATCTTGATGAATCAGTTCTTAAAGGGGGGTCCGCACACCCCCAGAAGACATCTTTATTCAAGAGCGAATTGTCTCCATGATCCACATCTCGTCAAGCATTTACACAAAACTTACGAAACCTATACATCTCCCCCCCCCCCTCCTCTTCCCCTTCGTTTACATTTATTAAACAGCTAACGAGCGTCGGAGCGTTACGAGGTTGTTTAAAGCAATAATAACCTTGGTTGGTAAGGTTTCAGCGCTCGTCAACTGTTTAACAAACGTAAACAAAGCCGCCATGATTAAGGAAAATGTACCGGAGTATGTTTGGATGGTGGTGTGGGGGGGGGGGGAGGATGTATAATTCTTAAGTGAGCTATAATATATTCTTTAGCGAGTCATAATGCAGCCTTGGATGATTAATAATAATAATTAATAATTTTGGGTAAAACCCCACATTTATGTATATGGGAAATTTATATAAGGAATGTACACCAAATCTTTCGCAAATCTTCATCAAGGTCTGAGTTTGAGATTAGGACTTGCGTCTCAACGTCTGAACATTAGACTTTAAGATGTAAGTCCCGTCCTCACCACACACTCACACCTTGATAAAGCATTCAGGAGAGTACGAAAGACTTGGTGTAAATTCCTTACATAAATTTCACAAATAATGTCTGAGAGAAAACAATACTATTACTAATAATTGTATTAAAATATATATTATTTATTTTTAAATAATAATAATAATAATATTTTAAAAAAATAATGAGTAACTGGGAGAAATTTCAATTGTCATAGAAGTTGAAATTGTTTATTTCCGTGAATATAAACGTTTCATTCAATAGCTGAGTGGATAGAGCCTCTGCCACACACTCATGGGACTCGGAGTTCGAGTCTCCTTGAGCCCAGGTGAAATTATTATTATTATTAATAGCAATAACTTCATATGGAACTCATTGTCACACGTTTCGATAAGTGTACTCTCATCTTCAAGTGTACAAAGATATAAATTCATCTTCTTATCTTGAGGTTATCTTGAGATGATTTCGGGGCTTTTTTTTTTTAGTGTCCCCGCGGCCCGGTCCTCGACCAGGCCTCCACCCCCAGGAAGCAGCCCGTGACAGCTGACTAACACCCAGGTACCTATTTTATTGCTAGGTAACCTAACTATCTTTAACGTACAGAACAGAATTAACAAAAGTCCTATATAGTTAAATATCATCAGCTCTCTTTAATAAACATGATAAAGGGCCATGGGACAACATAACTATATTAGACATGTAGCATAAGCAAAATATAGTTTAACAATTATAGAATAGAGAAAACGGTAAATTAAATGTTGGGCAAAATATATCGAAGCATATTATGCTACAAAATATTTTCTTAAATCACATTAGGTGTAGGTGGTGGTGTAGAGTGCGACTATCCTCAGCTCCGAGTCTGAGAGTAACATGAGGACTTGTAGGTGGTGTAGAGTGCGACTGTCCTCAGCTCCGAGTCTGAGAGTAACATGAGGACTTGTAGGTGGTGTAGAGTGTGACTATCCCCAGCTCCGAGTCTGAGAGTAACATGAGGACTTGTGGGTGGTGTAGAGTGTGACTATCCCCAGCTCCGAGTCTGAGAGTAACATGAGGACTTGTAGGTGTAGAGTGCGGCTATCCTCAGCTCCGAGTCTGAAAGTAACATGAGGACTTGTAGGTGTAGAGTGTGACTATCCTCAGCTCCGAGTCTGAGAGTAACATGAGGACTTGTAGGTGTAGAGTGCGACTATCCTCAGCTCCGAGTCTGAGAGTAACATGAGGACTTGTAGGTGTAGAGTGCGACTATCCTCAGCTCCGAGTCTGAGAGTAACATGAGGACTTGTAGGTGTAGAGTGTGACTATCCTCAGCTCCGAGTCTGAGAGTAACATGAGGACTTGTAGGTGTAGAGTGCGACTATCCTCAGCTCCGAGTCTGAGAGTAACATGAGGACTTGTAGGTGTAGAGTGCGACTATCCTCGGCTCCGAGTCTGAGAGTAACATGAGGACTTGTAGGTGTAGAGTGCGACTATCCTCAGCTCCGAGTCTGAGAGTAACATGAGGACTTGTAGGTGTAGAGTGTGACTATCCTCAGCTCCGAGTCTGAGAGTAACATGAGGACTTGTGGGTGGTGTAGAGTGCGACTATCCCCAGCTCCGAGTCTGAGAGTAACATGAGGACTTGGGGAAGGTTTAGAGAGCTTCGTCTCTCCTCAGCTCCAAGTTAGAAAGTATAAAGTTAGTAATTAAGAACCAAGTCACAGACTGTACGGTCAGTCCTGCGCGCTGTTTTCTAATAGTGGATGATGATATTTTTTTCGCTAATTGGCATGTGCTAAACTCTTTATTATCAAGCAGTTTAGTGTCTCACGTACGTGATTGACTACAGAGAACTGCAATCAGGAGTTAAAGTTGGTACTTGTAGTTAGTATACAAGTAGGCTAAGATTCGTCAAACATGTACGAAACCTGTGTATCATTCAGCACTTATTGCGACTTTGCTTACATTTATTAATCAGTTTGAGCTCTGAATCACCAGGAGGTTGTTAATAGCAATAATAATTTTTGGTTGGGAAGTTAAGATCGTAAGTTGTTTAATTAAATGTAAACAAAGCCGTAATGATTGTTGAAAGATGTAGAGGTTTCGTAAGCGGTTGCGAAAATAATTCATGAATCCTGGCTGAAGAATTAACAAGTAACCCATCAGCTGGAAGAGATTCAAACTACAGTTAAAGTGAAGCGAGATAACACTGACATACATCTTGAGATCTTGAGATGATTTCGGGGCTTTTAGTGTCCCCGCGGCCCGGTCCTTGACCAGGCTTCCACCCCCCAGGAAGCAGCCCGTGACAGCTGACTAACTCCCAGGTACCTATTTACTGCTAGGTAACAGGGGCATTCAGGGTGAAAGAAACTTTGCCCATTTGTTTCTGCCTCGTGCGGGAATCGAACCCGCGCCACAGAATTAAGAGTCCTGCGCGCTATCCACCAGGCTACCAGGTCACTACATGCGAACAATTACATTTAAAATATTTCCTCCAGCTCTTCATCCCCTTGGGCTGGACGGTAGACCGACGGTCTCGCTTCGTGCAGGTCGGCGTTCAATCCCCCGACCGTCCACCAAGCAGTTGGGCACCATTCTTTCCCTCTCCGGCCCATCCCAAATCCTTATCTCGACCCCCTTCCCAGTGCTATGTAGTCGTAATGGCTTGGTGCCTTCCGCTGATAATGCTTGGATAATTCCTTGGATAATTGGCTTTTTTTAGGTTATCTTGAGATGATTTCGGGGCTTTTTTTTAGTGTCCTCGCGGCCCGGTCCTCGACCAGGCCTCCACCCCCAGGAAGCAGCCCGTGACAGCTGACTAACACCCAGGTACCTATTTTACTGCTAGGTAACAGGGGCATAGGGTGAAAGAAACTCTGCCCATTGTTTCTCGCCGGCACCTGGGATCGAACCCAGGACCACAGGATCACAAGTCCAGCGTTCTGTCCGCTCGGCCAACCGGCTCCCGGACTTGGAGGATAATTGGCTGGAGGATAATTCCTCCAGTTCTTGAGAGGTTGGGCAGGAATAAGAAGGCAACAGATGTTTCCTCTCTGGACCTCAACACTGAGACGCTGGAACAACACACAAGACAGTACGACCTGTAGTAATGCAGAGTGTATCGACATTAACAAATATAATGTGTGTATACATGCAATAACTTTATTATAAAAATACAAGAATTAGAGAATTCTATAATTACCTTGTATATTGAGGGTAGTGTGAGAAAGCTGCATGAACGCGCAAGCCATATTTTTTTTTTTTTTTTTTTTTTTTTTTTTTTTTTTTTTTTTTTTTTTTTTTTTTTTTTAGATATATACAAGAGTTGTTACATTCTTGTACAGCCTCTAGTACGCGTAGCGTTTCGGGCAAGTCCTTAATCCTATGGTCCCTGGAATACGATCCCCTGCCGCGAAGAATCGTTTTTTCATCCAAGTACACATTTTACTGTTGCGTTAAACAGAGGCTACAGTTAAGGATTTGCGCCCAGTAAATCCTCCCCGGCCAGGATACGAACCCATGACATAGCGCTCGCGGAACGCCAGGCGAGTGTCTTACCACTACACCACGGAGACTGCTGTATCACTAAGAACTCTTTGACCTTTGACACTGCACCAATGATCGTCTAATAGACGATCATTGGTGCGGTGGTCACGGTACTGTGTACGTTTAGGGGGGGGGGGTGATCCTGGACGGCACGGGTTCGAATCCTGGCCGGGTCAAAGAGTTCTTAGTGATTGAGGGCAGTATATAGTGAATGTAGCAAATAGGCTTCACAGTGAATTGGTATGACAATTAGAACATTTCTGTAGGACACTGCCGGTTGCATTTAGCTTACATAGAAAAGTTTAATTAATTATCCTATTTTCTGCCACAGAAAGTCTTAATTATCACATTTACCCTATTTTCTGTCATATAAAAAAGTCTAATTATCACATACTTTTTTTTCTGTGACAGAAAAGTCTTAATTATCACATTTATCTTTTTTCTGAGACAAAAGTCTTAATTATCACATTTCAGATTTTTCTGTCTCAGAAAAAAGATAATTGTCACATTTACCCTCTCTTTCTGCTTGTATTTAACCTATGTCTAACATGTATATTTACCTGCAATTTATTTTCCCCAGTTTCTAATCGTTACCTGCATTTACCTGTATTTACCTGTACTCACTTGTCCTCGGTGTCGGGGGGGGGGGGGGCGGTCCAGGCCCCCCCCCCCCCCTGGAGTGGGCCGGACCGCGTCTCAAGGCCAGGAAGTCCGGGACTGGAGACGGGCTGACCAAGTCCAAGTTTCACCGGGAGTATTTTAAGCTGTGGTGTCGGCCTTGCTCCGCTGGCCGGCCTTTCGGTCGGTGGGGGCCGTTTGCTGTTTGTGGGCGCCACGAAGTATTTCATAATTGCTTGTTATGCATTGGGACTTGGATAGCTGAAGGCTGTTTGTGTTTGTATATATATCAAGTTATCTGTGATAACTTGATATATATCAAGTGATTGTTTCTTTCGGAATTTTTTTGTTTGGTACTGGACGTGATATCTTTCTTCTTAGGTCTTTTAGTAGTGAACGTGATTTTTTTTTTTAGTCTTTTGGTAGTAAACGTGATTTTTTTTAGTCTTTTAGTACTGAACGTGATATTTTTTTAGTCTTTTGGTAGTGAACGTGATATTTTTTTCAGTCTTTTGGTAGTGAACGTGATATTTTTTTCAGTCTTTTGGTAGTAAACGTGATATTTTTTTTTTAGTCTTTTGGCAGTGTGGTATCTACTCTGGGATCCTTTGATACAGTATTTTAAATTACAAGTTAGTGTCGCTGAGGTTAATGCCAGAGATGTGAGAGGGATTTAGAGCCCTGTTCACCTGCTGTTGTTTAGTCCAGCCAGTATTAAAATGATTTGCATAATTTCCAAACAAAAAATTCTCTGATTTGTGGTTTAGTACAAAGAGGCAGCGAATCCCTTCACAAGTCGGGTAAATATACCATCATTACAGATCCATATGGGGGATCCTGTAGCACAGAGGGACACACACACTCACCGCAGGAGTTAGCCAACTGTTGTGGGTGGCATCCTGGGGGGCAATAGGCCAGTAGTTGACCTAGTGTGTGTGTGTGGGGGGGTGGGGGGTCGTTAAGCGTAAACACAAGCTTCCTGCCCGTCCTTCCCTCCCAAAACCCATGACAGTGGGTGTCATATTATCGGCAATTTAATTCAATGATCCAATAGCAGCAATGCTGTTCTTGGATCTCTCGTAGATCTCTATCTCTCTCTCTACCGTAGATCTCTATCTCTCTCTCTCTACCGTAGATCTCTATCTCTCTCTCTCTACCGTAGATCTCTATCTCTCTCTCTACCGTAGATCTCTATCTCTCTCTCTACCGTAGATCTCTATCTCTCTCTCTACCGTAGATCTCTATCTCTCTCTCTACCGTAGATCTCTATCTCTCTCTCTACCGTAGATCTCTATCTCTCTCTCTACCGTAGATCTCTATCTCTCTCTCTCTACCGTAGATCTCTATCTCTCTCTCTACCGTAGATCTCTATCTCTCTCTCTACCGTAGATCTCTATCTCTCTTTACCGTAGATCTTTATCTCTCTACCGTAGTCGTGAGAACTGAGACATTGAGCAGTGCTCCCTTTGAACAACAGAGGCATAGAGAGCATGCGTAACCTTCTATACGCACACGCGCGCCCTCACGAAACACACTGTATAGGCATATATATATATAATATATATATATATATATATATATATATATATATATATATATATATATATATAATATATTCTATATATATTCTATATACATTCAGGCATCATGCATAGGTTTATCTGCAGGTGCGACAGGACTCGGTGGTCTAGTTAAGGCAACCATATGTACTATACACCAGTTCGAGGTGGAGCCCAGGAGCTGAAGATCAACCCTGGCGAACACAGCTAGCTGGGAACACACACACACACACACACGTATAATTTTATATTTAAATATATTTTATATTTAAATATAGGGAGAATTATATAGGGAACTTAATGGTGCAATGAGTGGGAAGGGTGGTGGTGGTGGTGGGGGGGGGGGGGGGGAGACAAAGAAACATACAAACAAACAATCACAAACGTATACACATCGCACACAGCAGGTACAACCTGTAGGGCTACGCACAAAGGTGGGGGACACACTTAGGGCCTGACGGTTGAGTGGACAGCGCTCGGGATTCATAGTCCTAAGGGTCCGGGTTCGATCGCCACCGCAGGCGGAAATAAATGGGCAGGGTTACTTTCACCCTGATGCTCCTGTTCACCTAGCAGTAAATACGAACCAGGGAGTTAAGACAGCTGCTACGGGCTGCTTCCTCTGTGTGTGTGTGTGTGTGTGTGTGTGTGTGTGTGTACACTCGCCAAATTGTGTTTGTGTGTGTGAGAGAGAGAATCAGTTGATTGACAATTGAGAGGCGGGCCCAAAGAGCCAGACCTCAACCCCCGCAAGAACACCTAGATGAATACAACTAGGTAAGTATTAGCGAATTCACACGCAAGAGTGTACGTGTGAACACACACATACACACAAACCCCAGTATCTCCGTTCTATATTCCCAGTGAAACACACACACACACACACACACACACACACACACACACACACACACACACACACACACACACACACACTGTGTGATGTAGTGGAGGCAGACTCCAGACATAGTTTCAAATGTAGATTTGATAGTCCAATAGGCTCCAGAATTAGTACACCAGATGATTGACAAGTTAAGAGGCGGGACCAAACCCCCCCCCCCCCTTCCTTCCCCCGGCAACACAATTAGGTGAGTACACACACACACACACACACACACACACACACACACACACACACACACACACACACACACACACACACACACAATACATGCAGTCTATAATTTTGTCAAGGAAGCCATCTAGGCTTCCTCTGAGGAGCCGAGCGGACAGCACACTGGACTCGTGATCCTGTGGTCCCGGGTTCGATCCCGGGCGCCGGCGAGAAACAATGGGCAGAGTTTCTTTCACCCTATGCCCTTGTTACCTAGCAGCAAAAAAAAATAGGTACCTGGGTGTTAGTCAGCTGTCACGGGCTGCTTCCTGGGGGGTGGAGGCCTGGTCGAGGACCGGGCCGCGGGGACACTAAAGCCCCGAAATCATCTCAAGATAGGCTTACCAAGGAGCCCTGAGACCCACAACAGTCGGCAAACTCCCAGGAACCTATTTACTCCCATGGTGAGCAAGGGCATCAGATGAAAGCAAACCTGCCACTCTCCTCTAACCCGGGGAATCGAACCCTGGGTTCTAGGTTGAGGCCGCGTCGACGCACCTGTTCTGAGTCACGTGAGCGCGCCTAACCCAAGACAAATGTAATGAAAGTAATATCTTACGGGAAGACCGCCGGAAACGCTTAGATTAACGGAAAGTCCTCACGGACAAGTTAAGGCATTCTTCGCCTGGAAAGGAAGCAGCCGTTTTCTATTCGACCTTGTGGGAGGGAAAGTCGACGAGAGCGCTGTCCACTCAGCCATCAGACCCCCCTTACGTTAAAGTTTTCATATCCGTTAACGACTAGTTGTATGTACGATAGGATGAGTATCTCTTACGGGTTCGAATCCCGGATTTGGAAGAAATAAATGGGCACATTTCCTTTCACCTGATGCCTCTGTTCACCTAGCAGCCAGTAGGTACTCAGGAGTTAGCCAGCTTGTTGTAGGGGTTGCATCCTGGGCGGGGGGTCAGTAATTCGACCCTGGTTACCTCGATAAAAAGCCAAACGTGTATGAATACACTCAGGCTTCCTGTCCCTCTGACACACTACATTAAAGCGGTCTCTCTCTCTCTCGTCCATATCTCCCCTGTTGTTGATAGCTGAGTACGAGTCCCGTCGTACACAAGACGATTCGTCATCGTACTCTGAGATATATGGGTAGGGTGAAGGTGGGGGGGGGTAAGGGACGGAGAGTGTGGGTAGGGTGAAGGTGGGGGGGGAAGGGACGGAGAGTGTGGGTAGGGTGAAGGTGGGGGGGGGAAGGGACGGAGAGTGTGGGTAGGGTGAAGGTGGGGGGGGAAGGGACGGAGAGTGTGGGTAGGGTGAAGGTGGGGGGGGAAGGGACGGAGAGTGTGGGTAGGGTGAAGGTGGGGGAGGGTAAGGGACGGAGAGTGTGGGTAGGGTGAAGGTGGGGGGGGGGGGTAAGGGACGGAGAGTGTGGGTAGGGTGAAGGTGGGGGGGGGGTAAGGGACGGAGAGTGTGGGTAGGGTGAAGGTGGGGGAGGGTAAGGGACGGAGAGTGTGGGTAGGGTGAAGGTGGGGGGGGGGGGGTAAGGGACGGAGAGTGTGGGTAGGGTGAAGGTGGGGGGGAAGGGACGGAGAGTGTGGGTAGGGTGAAGGTGGGGGGGGGGGAAGGGACGGAGAGTGTGGGTAGGGTGAAGGTGGGGGGGGGAAGGGACGGAGAGTGTGGGTAGGGTGAAGGTGGGGGGGGAAGGGACGGAGAGTGTGGGTAGGGTGAAGGTGGGGGGGGAAGGGACGGAGAGTGTGGGTAGGGTGAAGGTGGGGGGGAAGGGACGGAGAGTGTGGGTAGGGTGAAGGTGGGGGGGAAGGGACGGAGAGTGTGGGTAGGGTGAAGGTGGGGGGGAAGGGACGGAGAGTGTGGGTAGGGTGAAGGTGGGGGGGGGAAGGGACGGAGAGTGTGGGTAGGGTGAAGGTGGGGGGGGGAAGGGACGGAGAGTGTGGGTAGGGTGAAGGTGGGGGGGGAAGGGACGGAGAGTGTGGGTAGGGTGAAGGTGGGGGGGGAAGGGACGGATAGTGTGGGTAGGGTGAAGGTGGGGGGGGGAAGGGACGGAGAGTGTGGGTAGGGTGAAGGTGGGGGGGGAAGGGACGGAGAGTGTGGGTAGGGTGAAGGTGGGGGGGGGTAAGGGAAGGAGAATGTGGGTAGGGTAAAGGTGGGGGGGGGGTAAGGGACGGAGAGAGTGTGGGTAGGGTGAAGGTGGGGGGGGGTAAGGGACGGAGAGTGTGGGTAGGGTGAAGGTGGGGGGGTAAGGGACGGAGAGTGTGGGTAGGGTGGGGGGGGGTAAGGGACGGAGAGAGTGGGTAGGGTGAAGGTGGGGGGGGGTAAGGGACGGAGAGAGTGGGTAGGGTGAAGGTGGGGGGGGGTAAGGGACGGAGAGTGTGGGTAGGGTGAAGGTGGGGGGGGGTAAGGGACGGAGAGAGTGTGGGTAGGGTGAAGGTGGGGGGGGGGGTAAGGGACGGAGAGTGTGGGTAGGGTGAAGGTGGGGGGGGGTAAGGGACGGAGAGTGTGGGTAGGGTGAAGGTGGGGGGGGGGGTAAGGGACGGAGAGTGTGGGTAGGGTGAAGGTGGGGGGGGGTAAGGGACGGAGAGAGTGTGGGTAGGGTGAAGGTGGGGGGGGTAAGGGACGGAGAGTGTGGGTAGGGTGAAGGTGGGGGGGGGTAAGGGACGGAGAGTGTGGGTAGGGTGAAGGTGGGGGGGGTAAGGGACGGAGAGAGTGTGGGTAGGGTGAAGGTGGGGGGGGGTAAGGGACGGAGAGTGTGGGTAGGGTGAAGGTGGGGGGGAAGGGACGGTGAGTGTGGGTAGGGTGAAGGTGGGGGGGGTAAGGGACGGAGAGTGTGGGTAGGGTGAAGATGGGGGGGGTAAGGGACGGAGAGTGTGGGTAGGGTGAAGGTGGGGGGGGGGGTAAGGGACGGAGAGAGTGTGGGTAGGGTGAAGGTGGGGGGGGGTAAGGGAAGGAGAATGTGGGTAGGGTAAAGGTGGGGGGGGGGGTAAGGGACGGAGAGAGTGTGGGTAGGGTGAAGGTGGGGGGGGGGTAAGGGACGGAGAGAGTGTGGGTAGGGTGAAGGTGGGGGGGGGGTAAGGGACGGAGAGTGTGGGTAGGGTGAAGGTGGGGGGGGGTAAGGGACGGAGAGTGTGGGTCGTTGGTACTACGGTAAAACTACGACGTTGGTACAACGTTCGAACAAGCTTTAACACCTCCTAACCAGTTATAACACCCAATATAGCAAGTCGTAACAACGTTCTAATACGTCATAAACACGTTAAGCCAAGATGTAACAACTTTATTACAAGTTGTAACAAGCGGAAAATAGAGACAGTTTCGGTTTGTGTTTCCAGGGGTCACCTGTCATATGTGTTGTTGTACAGGTAGATGGTCCCTCCTACCTGACCTAGTGATGCACACGCACGCACAGGAGCTCAGGAGTCAGAGAAAGAAAAAGACTTGGGGGTTGATATCACGCCAGACCTGTCTCCTGCAGCCCATATCAAGAGGATAACATCAGCGGCATATGCCAGGCTGGCCAACATACGAACGGCATTCAGAAACTTGTGTAAAGAATCATTCAGAACGTTGTATACCACATAGGTCATAGCGACCCTGGAGTATGCAGCCCCAGCATGGAGTCCATATCTAGTCAAGGATAAGACTAAACTGGAAAAGGTTCAGAGGTTTGCCACCAGACTAGTACCCGAGCTGAGAGTATTCATTATGAGATGTTTCGCCATCTCCCTCCGTGCACGTCTCAGTATTTACTGAGTCTGTATAATCGGATCTGGGAGTCGTCGTCAGTCCCTGAGGACTGGCTCGATGCCGTTGTCCTCCCTGTTCGCAAACCAGGGGTCTCTGGGAACATCCCCTAAGGACTTTCGCACTATTGCCCTCACAAGTTGTCTGCAAACTCTTTGAACGTATGGTTAACGTTCATCTGATGTGGTTCCTGGAACACCATCACCTCCTCTCCCCTTCTCAATTTGGTTTCCGCAAGTGCCGCAGCACGACAGATGTCCTGATGAACTTGGAGGTCTATATTCGTACTGCTTTTACTCGGAAGACCTCAGTTGTTGCTGTCCTTTTGACCTGGAAAAAGCTTAAGACACCACTTGGCGGTATCATATTCTATCTCAACTTCATTCTTTTGGCCTTCGTGGTCATCTCCCTCTCTTTCTCCGCAGCTTCCTCTCTCGTAGTTCCTTTCGGGTGCGCCTTGGTACCGCTCTCTCTGCCTCTTTTCAGCAATACGAAGGTGTGCCCCAGGGTAGTGTTCCGAGCACTACTCTTTTTCTGGTTGCCCTCAATGGTCTTCTTTCCTCTCTTCCTTCAGGCATCTTCTCCGCTCTCTATGTCGATGATCTTACCCTTTGCTGTCAGGGTGATGATTCGCCTCTCCATCAGCGCCGGCTTCAACTTGCAATTGATGCCGTGTCGTCTTGGGCCACCGATAATGGCTTCAAGTTCTCTACTTCTAAGACTTGTGCCATGACTTTTATGCGGAAACGGGTCGTTCTTCGTCCCTCTTTGTCACTTTATGGTCATCCCCTTGAGTACAAAGATTCCGCGAAGCTTTTAGGGTTATTCATTGACACTCGTTTGTCTTGGTCTCCCCTTATCTCTTACCTCCGTGTTGAGTGCTCTAAGGCTCTTACCGTCCTTCGGGTATTGTCCCTTACTTCTTAGGGAGCGGATAGGCGCACTCTCCTTGCTTTACATTCCTCTCTCGTCCTGTCTAAGCTCGATTATGGTTGCCCTGCTTACTTGTCTGCTTCTCTTTCTACTCTTCGCTGTCTTAATGCTTTGCACCATACTGGGTTGCGCCTCGGTTCTGGTGCCTTTCGTTCGACTCCCGTCCTTAGCTTGTATGTTGACACAGGCTTCCTGTCTCTCCAAGACCGCCGTGATCGCTACTGTCTTCGCTATCTTGCGCGGTCCTTACAACATCCTTCCTCTCGCCTCTGTCGTGCTTTAACTTTTACCCCTCCTGCGGTTCCTGTTCCTCTTCACCACCTCCCTCTTTCTGTCCGGTTATCTCACCTACAGGATTCTCTTTCCGTTCGTATTTCTAATGTTTCTCCTCGTGTTGTTCCTTCTTTGCCCCCGTGGAGAGACCCTCTTCCACGGTTTTGTACATCCTTGACCCGTATCACTAAAGCTTTTACCCCTCCTACGGTTCTAAAACGCCTTTTCCTTGAGCACTTTTCTTCTCACTCCCACTCCGTTTCTGTCTTCACCGATGGGTCTAAGTCTGCGGACGGTGTTGGCTACTCTATTGTTTTTCCTGATCGCACTGATGTGTGTCGCTTACCTCCGGAGACTAGCATCTTTACAGCGGAGCTTTATGCTATTCTCTATGCTCTTCGTCTCCTGCTTTCTCGTTGTCAGTCTTCCTTTGTAGTTGTTGACGACTCTCGTAGTGCCCTCATGGCTCTCGGGTCCTTTAATCCGGTTCATCCAGTAGTTGTCGAGATTCAGCATTGGCTGTTTCTTGTTCACAGTAAATTTAAGTCAGTTGAGTTTTGTTGGGTTCCCAGCCATATTGGTGTGTCTGTAAATGAGCGTGCGGATGCTGCCGCCAAGGAAGTTGTCCGCTCTTGTCCCATCTCTCGTAAAGGTATTCCGTATTCCGACTTTTACCCGGTTATCCATTCCTCTGTCCTTACCCGTTGGCAGGCTTCTTGGTTGTCTGTTACTGGTAACAAACTACATACTCTTAAATGTTGTGTTTCCTCGTGGCCGTCCTGCTTCCACCGTAACCGGCGATGGGAAACAGCTCTGGCGAGGTTGCGTATTGGCCATACTCGCTTAACCCATGGTCACTTGATGGAGCGCCGCCCTGCTCCTTATTGTCCTAATTGCATTGTCCCTCTTACAGTCATGCATGTCCTGACTTCCAGGACGAGCGTGTGTCTTGCTTTCCGACCGCCCCTCGCGGTCACCTGTCCCTCAATAGAATTCTTGGTGACTCAGATACTTTTGATATCGTTTGCCTTATGCGTTTATGTATTGGCATCCCTGGTGATATTTAGCGCCCTCTGATTATTCTGCACATTTGATGGTGCTACATAGCCTTCCCGGTTTAGTGCCTTCTTTTGATAATTACTTACTCCCAATAGATACCGCCATCACACAGACATTGACGGTTGAGAGGCGGGACCAAAGAGCCAGAGCTCAACCCCCGCAAGTACAATTAGGTGAGTACACACACACATATACACAGTGGTCCTGGTAGCCCGGTCTATAGCGCGCAGGACTCGTAATTCTGTGGCGCAGGTTCGATTCCCGCACCAGGCAGAAACAAATGGGCAAAGTTTCTTTCACCCTGAATGCCCCTGTTACCTAGCAGTAAATAGGTAGCTAGGAGTTAGTCAGCTGGCACGGGCTGCTTCCTGAGGTGTGTGTGTAGTGTGGAGGAAAAAAAATAGTTAAATAGTTGATTGACAGTTGAGAGGCGGGCCGAAAGAGCAAAGCTCAACCCAAGCAAACACAACTAGGTGAACACACACACACACACACACACACACACCACACACACACACACACACACACACACACACACACACACACACACACACACACACACACACACACACACACACACACACACACACACACACACTCTCACACACACACACATACACTCTCACACACACACATACACTCTCACACACTCACACTCTCATACACACACTCACTCTCTCACACTCTCTCTCTCTCTCACACTCTCTCTCTCTCACTCTCTCTCTCACTCTCTCTCTCACTCTCTCTCACTCTCTCACACTCACTCTCACTCACTGCCCGAAACGCTTTGCGTAATAGTGGCTTTAGGCATTGTATGTACTAGCTCTATCTATTAAGCCAACAAACTTTGTAAAATCTCTATGTATGTACCTTACCTAAATAAAAATTATTATTATTATAAAAAAATTATTATTATTACTCTCTCTCACTCTCACTCTCTCACTCTCTCTCACTCTCTCTCACTCTCACTCTCTCACTCACTCACTCTAACGTTGTTGGTTTAGGCTTGGTTCAGCCTTTTGTGTCTCGGCCAATCTAATTAAGTATCCCAAGTTTTACAGTTTTCTTTGTCTCGATTTTCTCTCCTATCTTACGGCTTCAGGGGTTTCTTTTCTATATCAGTTCATTTTCAAAGAGTAACCTGGATTCATACTTTATAATGTCTTGTTCATTTGAAAGGTCTTGATGAGATCAGTTCAAGTATACTTGATTCAAATTTCAAAATAAAAATTCTAATTCGAATATTTATTCAGGTAAAAGTACCTGAATGAGTAATTCATCGAAGATGAATTACAAACATAATGTTGGATTTCTTCTAGGTCCTTGTTCTCTTCATCAACAATCGTGGTGTTGATATGGTAGTTATCATGTGTGTTGCTATCCTCTACATGCAAGGTTTTGCATTGTTCGATATTGAGAAGTATTTGTCAGACTGCAGTCCCCTGTGGCGTAGTGGTAGGACGCTCGCTTGGCCTTTCGCGAGCGCTTTGTCCTGGGTTCGTATCATGGCCGGGGAAGATTTACTGGGCGCAAATCCTTAAGTGTAGCCTCTGTTTATAAATGGACATAAGTCCATTTCCCCAACACTTTCATATATGTAAGGAGACAATGACGCAACTATCAACTTCAGCAAACCAACAGAGCAATTAGAGCAGTAATTACAGGACATAAATGAACTTTGCATCCACTGCCACATTCCAGAGACAATTGTATGTCACCTTCTGTGGTGCCAGAACTAATTTCAAACAAGTGCCTATCACGCTCAAAATGGGGGAAAATCTATCACTATATATACAATATCAATAGCAATACCATTGACCAAACCAGGTCCATTCCATGCACCCGCCAAACCCCCTGTATATGAATGAAAATCAGTTAGCACACGACTCACAACTGATGACATTCGAACACTTCCGCAACAAGTGCTTCTTCACTGACGACTTTTGTTCGAACCACAACGCTGTAAATGCTTCCAGCCCGTCCTCCAAACAAAGATCCAAAAGTGATTCCATGCACCCGCCAAACCCCCTGTTTATGAATGAAAAGCGGTTTACACACGACTCACAACTGCTGAAGTTCGAACATATCCGGAACAAGTGCTTCACTGACGAATTTTGTTCGAATCACAACGCTATAAATGCTTCACCCACGTACTACAAATACAAATAATCGCCAACAGAACCTAAATAACCTAACCTATGAAGTAATATGTACAATGTGCTGATATATAATAATATTAACTTATATATGAGAAAATCCTGTTTTGAATGAACAGCCTGTTTATTCATAATGAAACAGACTCGAACTGAGGACGGGTTAGGGAAGGACAAATGGTTGGATATGTTTCAATTCACCTGATGCATCTGTTCACTTAGCTGTAAGTAGGAACCCAGGAGTTAGATAACTTGTGGGATTGCATCCTGGGGAGGGTCAGTAGTTCGACCTTGCGGGGGAGGGGGGACCTTGATATAAGCCTAATATGTGTCACGGGGGTGGGTGGGCTGGGGGCTACGCTTGAAAAGGGCTGCTAGGGGCTCAGAAGGCAGAATACTCAGCCCCTCCGACTCTCGGGACACACCGGAGTCTCCTGGTCCCACAGGAGAGGACCAGTAATACTCACCACTGCAGGTCTTTGCCCCCACCACTTGGGGTGCCACTGATTCACCCTGGGAGCCCTTCAGTCAACCACGGGGAAACTGCTATTAGCAATTCCGGCCTAGACCCACGGAGAAGTGAAGGAGGACCCAGGCTTACCTTTTAACAATAACTTCCCCTAAGTCTTGCCTGCCAGACAAAAAGTTGCAGGAATTCCTTTCCCTCCTGCCTTCTCTAATCTTCTTTTAGCAAGGTCGCCAGCTGGGTTGGGATCTCTGCACCACAGCAATGCAGTTCAGTGGGTGTATTCTATACTGCTTGTTGCCAAAGTGTTGCTACTCCTACAGTTTTTTTTTTTTTTTTTTTTTTTTTTTTTTTTTTTTTTGCGCAGGGATATTCC
Organism: Procambarus clarkii; assembly: GCF_040958095.1. Lineage (NCBI taxonomy): Eukaryota > Metazoa > Arthropoda > Malacostraca > Decapoda > Cambaridae > Procambarus > Procambarus clarkii. Next base: position 41,583,972 of record NC_091151.1, on the reverse strand, counting down.
TGCGCGGGCCCTAAGCCTCTGGCTGGCCCACTAAGTGTTGCTTGTTTCTGTTTTACTTGGGCGGAGTATGAGCATTTATGACTCGTATGGTCGCTTCAGTAAGACCTACAGAGTTGACACTGGTCTGTCAGCCCAAGGTACGCTTCCATAAAAGTCTGTGTGGCTTTACCTCTCTCCAGCCACTACATTGCTTGTTGCCAAAGTGTTGCCACCATTCCGGCTCTAATACTGGACAGATAGCCTGGGGTACACTTCTACATAAGTCTGTGCTGCTTTACCACTCTCCAGCCACTAAGAACTTCTGCAGGAAACGTGATGTTCACTAGGAGGGACTATGATATCCCTCGTGTATGCTCAGAGATTATTATGGAGGCGCACTTAAACACCATGATAAAATATGTGAGTTTACTGACATAAGCTACATGATCACATATACAATTAAAATCAATACAGGAAATTAAAATAAGAATAAACAATCGGGAGATCGTCAGCAACTCTTCTTTCACGACCTCCACCCCCCTCCCCATCCGGCCCCGTTGGCGCCGTGAGGGGGGCTTAGTGGACGGCCACCCCCCTCCCCATCCGGCCCCGTTGGCGCCGTGAGGGGGGCTTGGTGGACGGCTGCTGGAGTGTGATGCTCCGTGGGACAGTCCTCTGTCCTTTGGTGGCCTTGCACTCCTGCTGCTGTCTTCTTTAATTGTGCCGGATCGCTTTTCCTTTTCCTTTTGTTTCGTTTTTCTCCCCCCCTCTTTTCCTATCTGCTTGTCTTTTCCTGCCGACCTTTTGCTTGTTTTGGTTCTTCCTTTGGACTACTTCTATTTTGACGCCCGGGTGCTTGAGGAGGCATACTCTTGCACCCGTAGAACTGTAGTACCCGACGTCTCGAGCGAGGGGAACCTTTTATTGTCAATCCCCCTTTCGTCGCTGAACCCGATCTCGACGGACTGACGGTTCTTAAGGTGGCGTTTGTGGGGCGTATACTCACGACGCACCCCTGGGGGGCCCCGGCATGATCGGCGATAGCTTCCTGTTGGGTGTCCTGCCTCTAGTTGTGGCTCCATGGTGGGTATGGGGGCACATTCGTGGATGAATTTCTTTCTCTACGTCTCTATGTCGTTAAATGTTTGTTGTACCCTCTCAGGCTCGTGGGGTGGGCGACCAAGCCCCCGAGTCGGCCTGTATTAGAAGACCGGGCTCTGTAGCCCCCCGCTGCATTGGGCCCCGACCTTGCTCCTTCTTTGACCGTCCTGAATTCTTCCCCCAGCTCCTCTCCCTCCTCTGTGGTTGGGTCGAGCCTCACGCCCCCAGTGGTGACCACTTCGTCCCCTGGTGCGGCTAAGTCTCTCGTTGTGACTACTGCGCCTTTTGACCCCTCTCTCTCTGGGGGTTTTCAACGCCGTCGGCGCCACGGCCGCACTCGCTCGTTTCCTTCCTGTACGGATGCGTATCAGGCCTTATTTGGTCCTGCTTCGTGGGCCAAATACTTTGATCTCCTCCTTGATTCTGCACCGCCTGACGATTTCTCCCTCCATCGGCATCTCGTTGATTCCGTGGATGCGTCTGTTACTTTCAACCCTACTCGTCTCGGTACATGTGTCGTTGCTGCTCCTTCTCAGGATGCTGCTTCCCGCTTGGCTGCCCTATCCTGCCTTGGCGAGATCCCTGTTCGGTTCTCAAAGAACGTTCAGTTGAACGCCAGTGTTGGCACTATTCTCCTCCCGCCCCATGTTGCGACCAGTGTTCGAGATCGGCGAGACTGCCACGACGATATTCGACATATCCTTGATGCCCAGGGCCATTCTGTCCTCCAGATAGACTCGTTTACTCGTCCCCCTCGTGGTCGTCGCCGTCAACCCCTTTGAGTTGTGAAGGTCACCTTTGATGGTAGGACCCTTCCATCCTCTGTCATTCTTGCTGGTGCTAGGTGCTCTGTCCAGGAGTATATTCCTTCTCCTCGACTTTGTAACAAGTGCTGGAGGTTTGGGCATGGTGCCCTCCGCTGCTCTGGGACTGTCTCTCTCTGTCCTTTGTGTGGGGATGAAGGTCACTCTAAGTCGGAGTGCTCTTCTCCCCAAGCTCACTGCCTCAACTGCGGTGAGGCCCATCCTACCTTCTCCCGTGCCTGTATCCATTACAAGCTTGAGGCAGCCGTCCTCAACTTGAAGCATCGGGAGCGTTTATCTTTTCCTGAGGCGAGGCGCCAGGTTCGCCAGCTCCCGCCTTATGCTAACGTCTCTTATGCTCGTGTGTTGCGCTCTTCCTCTCCCCATCCTTCCCACCTTCCTCAGACTCTCAACCGTTTCCGGGCCTTGGACCCTGATGCGCCCACTGCCCCCTCCTCTGTTCCCTTGAGTTCTGTCCTGAAGGGTCCCCCTCCTGGTTCTCTGTCTGGGGTTCCCCTTCTTTCTACCCGGTCTGTCATGTCTCCTGTGTCTTCTTCCTCGTCTCCCTCCGATCCTCCTTTCCATCCTTCTCCTACATCTATTGACTCTCCCCGCCGCCTGTCGGTGCAGGCGGATGTCCATCGCTCTCCTAACGGCCGTCGTGTGTGCTCTCGTTCAGCTTCTCCTGTTGAGACGCTGGAATCCGTTGCCCAGTACGTAGTTGCTGGGACACCGGTTTCTGTGCGTCAGAAGCGTAAGCCTGGCTCCTCTCCCTCCTCCCTGGCGGGTAAGAAGGCTTCGCTTTCTTCCTCGGCCTCCTACTACTGGCTCTATTGCTCCTTCCCCTTCCATTTCAGTGGTTGCGCCCCCTGTTCCTGCTATGGAGGTTTCTTTGGCCCCTGCTTCCCTCTCGGTTGCTGCCCTTGCTGCGGTGCGCTCCCCTCTTTCTACTCCCCCTCTTCCTGCTGCTGTCCTTGACTGCTCCTCTCCGTTGTCTCCTCCTCTTCCTCCTCCTCCGGACCCCGCCCGCCCACCTCAAGTCTGTTCTCCCGCTTCCTTCCCTCCGTCTTTGCTCAGTTTACCCATGCCCCCTAACCCTAATCCCGACCCTGATATTCTTTAACGTGCTCCGTTGCTCTTTCACCTTTGTTTCTTCCTTGTTCTCTGTCGTTGTCCTTTCTCTTATCGTCGATGTCTATTCTTCAATGGAATGTTCGAGGTTTTTACGCCAATTTCCTCGAACTCCAACTTCTAATTTCGCGGTTTTCGCCCCTTTGTGTCTGTCTTCAGGAGCCGATGCTTGGTGCTCGTCCTGGTCGTTTTCGTGGCTATTCCTTTCTCTCCCCCCGCCCCCAGCCGTTGCTGGGGCTCCTAATTCTTCTGCTCTCTTGATTTGCGCTGATGTTCCCTTTGTCCCCTTACTTTTTCCTTCGCCTCTCCATTGTTCTGCTGCTCGTATCTTTGTGGGGAAATGGTACACAGTTTGTTCCATTTATCTCCCCCGAGTGTCCCACTTTCTCTTCCTGATTTGAAACGCCTCCTGGACTCCTTGCCGGAGCCTGTGCTCCTGCTCGGTGATTTCACTTGTCGTCATTCTCTTTTCGTCATTCTCTTTGGGGTGATGTTCTGACGAATACCCGAGGTCGCCTTCTTGAGCCGTTTATCCTCTCTTCTTCCCTGTCTCTTCTGAATTCTGGAGAGCCCACTCACTTGGACTCGCGGACTCGCACCCTTTCCTGTCTTGATCTTTCTCTTTGCTCTTCTTCTCTTTACTTAGATTTCACGTGGCAGGTTCTTGATGACCTCCATGGCAGTGACTATTTCCCTATCCTAAGAAAGCCTTAATGCTCACACACACATCAACTCATGCTTAAATGAGTTTTTGGCTCCTAGCCTAATATCCTGTCACTTAGACAATAAAATGATGAGTAGAAATATTCACAACATATAAAATACTCTAGCTCGCCTAGATCAGAGGGGTAAAGGGAAGGACAATTATCTACATTATTTCACTCCAACCATGAAGCTGACTCGTCCTCTGTTGAGGGATGTTGAGGTTCCTGGTCCTGGCGTCTGCTCTCCCGACGACTAATTCCCACCACACACACAGGTTCCTCCATCGCCTTCTTGGTAACGCGTCCTCACCGTGCTAATTCCCAACAGGTACTGTCTTCCTCCTCCTCCTTCTCTGGAGGTACTGGAGACAGGTACCTCCGTCGTCCTCCACACTCACTGGCACTGCCGCCACCTCAGTCCAGCACAGCTTCCCCCTCGCCTCACTGTCAGTAGATTTGGCCCGGTCGTAGCTACTCGCTTGATGTAGAATACGTGGTCCTCTGGGCGTCCCAGACGTCACCAGCCCTACGTTCCCTCTGCTGCAGACTCTTGATAGAGCTCTTAGCTCTCTGATCCGGTCCGTCCTTGCCTCTGGGCACTCTACGAAAGTTGGATGGCTTCTCAGACTGTCTGCAGAATCGAAGCGGAGCTTGAATCTACTGGTAAGGGCTCTCTAGATCCGGAGCTCGCTCGAGCGCGCGTCTTCCCTCTATGACGGCTCGTGACGTACTCTTCCCGCCCAGGCGCCCCCCCCCCCCCCCGAGAGCCCTCCGCCTCGTGACGTCACACCGCCCGAGGGCTCTCGTCATTGGTCACTTCCGGTACGTGACCTCACCTGGCCAATCAAGTGCCGGGAAGCGTCAGGACGTCTTGGCGGGAAACAGGATGGCTCGACACCGTCCTGTGCCTCAAAAGGCGTAAGCCCCTTGCATTATCAAACTTAGCTGGCCATTTTACAGCCAGCTTAATCACGCTCCACGCTTTCCCACACATGAAAATGTTCCCTGAACATCAGAGAATACTTAGGCTACGGAGATATGACTTCTAAGCTGGGAAGGAAGAAACATAGGAGTGGACACCGTAACAGTATGTCCACACCACGTACATGTGTATGTCCACACCACGTACATGTTTATGTCCACACCACGTACATGTGTATGTCCACACCAGCTGACATGACACGCCGTACATGACTGGTCAGTTACCCAGGTGAAGCTGCAGTCCCATTGCTCGAAACGCTATGCATACTAGTGGCTTTAGGTATTGTATGTACTAGCTCTTATCTATAAATCAATCAGAATGTTTTTAACTCTGCATCTATGTATGTACTTTTCCTAAATAAAATATGCCTAACCACTTGGACGGTCGGGGATTGAACGCCGACCTGCACGAAGCGAGACCGTCGCTCTACCGTCCAGCCTAACGTTCGAAGCTTGTGTAAAGTCCTTCCTTCAAAGACTGTTAGGGCCAGAATTTCGCCATGGTCTTTTTTCCTCCTCCATATACGTGTGAATACTTACTTTTAGTGAAGAGTTTTAAGACTTCAATTAGCTCCTGGTCGGAATATCCCTAGGGGTAACTGAAGTAAATCTTTCAGAGAACTCGTTCAGGTAGGAATTCAAAGATGTCCGCCAGAGAGGACTTACTTACTTCCCCCCCTTTCTCCAGCCTCTCTTCTCAAAGTAGGGACCTCCCAAATCATGTCATTGCCACTCACCTTGGCACACTTGGGCTAGACCTAACTGGTTCACTTATCCACACAGCCTCTGCACCGCCAACGAGTGTAGGATCTAAGACCTGAGAATACTTTCACAACTCGACGCCATCGAAACATTTTATGTAACCTAACCTGCCCTATTCTAGCCTAATGAAAATAAGAGATAACATGTATTTTATTGATGGTTGGCACAAGTTATGTGATGTCACAATGATGTCATTTTTTTTTTTTGTAGTCCGGCATCAAATGTTATATTCTAATGGAGTGCTAAAACCCGCCAGTCAGCTGACCACTTCACTTTCACCTGGTGAGTGTGCGCGCGTCCGCCCCCCTAGCACACGCGAACCGTTTTCTATGTCGGGTCGCCAGAACACGAGGTTAAGAAATGAACGCTGAAACTAATTACAACTTGCTTTTGAAAGATTTAGATTTGATTTAGTTAGTAATTGGTCAATGACATGGAAAATAGGTGATGAATTGAGGCCTAACTTTTCTTTTTAATTTTTTGTTTTTAACTAATGTGAAAGGTTAACTTTATATACGGGTGATGGTTAAGATCAAATTTCAACCGACATATCTATGGACAAAATTAATCTAGAAAATGTCAGCAATGAGATATCCAAAGCAACCAAACTGACAAAGACAAAAAAGGATATACACTCAACATATACAACTCATGGACATACATTCATATATACATATGTATACATGAATGCAGGGATATACACATCTGGTTCAAGTTCAAGTATGTTTATTGAGACAAGAGAGAAATACATCTCGAAGGGATAGGCTATTTCTACCTCCCTTCCACTCATCTTGTAGCTGAGGGGTCTGGTAGCTGAGTGGACAGCACCCAGCACTCGTAATTCTATGACCCGGGTTCGATTCCCGGACCAGGCAGAAACAAATGGGCAAAGTTTCTTGAACCCTGAATGCCCATGTTACCTAGCAGTAAATAGGTACCTGGGAATTAGACAGCTGTTACACCCTTCCCCCCCCCCCCCAGGAAGCAGCTCCGTATGTAAAAAAAAATATAAAAAATTAGTAGTTAGTAACAGTTGAGAGACGGGCCGAAAGAGCAAAGCTCAACCCCAGTAAGCACAACTAGGTGAATACATCATCGAGAGGTGTATCCCAGTTTTCGGTGTATATACATTAAAGGTTTAGTCCTATATATTCTGGAGTACTTGCTGGTTGCTGGTTGGTCAGTAAGGTGTTGAGGTGGCCTTAATAGCCCCTCCCCCTTCCCTTCCCCCCCCTCCATGAGGTTGAGAGAGCTGAAGCACAATGCCTTCGTCAACACACCAGTAAGGGGTCGCGACCAACCGTGGACCCTTCGGCGCCATTGGTGAGAAAGCCCAACATCCCCCAAAAGTCTGGTTCTTCCCGGTCCTAATTGAAGGAAACGAAGGAAAATATAGGGACGCGATCTACCCACCCTAAAGAGGGATTACATTCCGCACGTATCCGGTGCTATAGGAAGTGTGTGGGGGGGGGGGTTTGGTCGGCCGCTGTAACAAGGTCCACGGTGAATGCCGTCGGTCGCCATGCAGAGCCGCAAAGTCCCGATGGTCACTTGCCTGGGGGTCCCCCCACGGGCATAGGACACGCTCATTGTGGAAGCAGAATGTTGAAATATTTAGGTCTTGTTGCAAGGACACTTATATAATACCGACATCCTGGTGGGGGATTAAATACTACTTTATATATTTCCAGGTGAATAACCCTTTCAGCAGAAATGTCATGTAATGTTTTGAGTGGAGCAGAGAAGGGGAAGAGAGCTGGAGAAGGGGAAGAGAGCTGGAGAAGGGGAAGAGAGCTGGAGAAGGGGAAGAGAGCTGGAGAAGGGGAAGAGAGCTGGAGAAGGGGAAGAGAGCTGGAGAAGGGGAAGAGAGCTGGAGAAGGGGAAGAGAGCTGGAGAAGGGGAAGAGAGCTGGAGAAGGGGAAGAGAGCTAGAGAAGGGGAAGAGAGCTGGAGAAGGGGAAGAGAGCTGGAGAAGGGGAAGAGAGCTGGAGAAGGGGAAGAGAGCTGGAGAAGGGGAAGAGAGCTGGAGAAGGGGAAGAGAGCTGGAGAAGGGGAAGAGAGCTAGAGAAGGGGAAGAGAGCTGGAGAAGGGGAAGAGAGCTGGAGAAGGGGAAGAGAGCTGGAGAAGGGGAAGAGAGCTAGAGAAGGGGAAGAGAGCTGGAGAAGGGGAAGAGAGCTGGAGAAGGGGAAGAGAGCTGGAGAAGGAGAAAATAGGAAAACTTCCAAAATTAACATCGTGGTTCAACATCGTGGTTCAACATAGGTGCAACGACAGCCAGTCATACCATTCCTTCAGATATAGCATCCACATCAGCATCCACTCCTGCTACCAATCATCCAGTTGCAGCAGACATACCATCATTGCCTGTTGCTGCTACTGCTGCTGCTGGTGACATTTTACAAGAGGAAATGCCCTAATCTTTAACAGTAAAGTAGCTTGCAATCCAAGAGACAGATCCGGGGCCATGGAGCATTAATGATACTAACACAATAGATGACTGGAGTCGTAGTGGGCCCCTCATCATGTCAGAATCACGATAGCAAGCTTTCAAACTCACGCTTGAGTTTATAAAACAGCTGGAGTAGAGAATATGGAGGCAAGGTATTTATCAAACAATGTGTTCAAATGTTAACTGCGGAATGGCGAGTGTGTAATACGTGAATGGCGACTCTAGTCACCATCCAACCCGTTCTCACACTTTCGTATAGTCAATATTGACTTATTAAATACGTGCATATGTGTCATACTAAACATACTAGGTTTACCTTGAAAAACTTCATAGAAAACACCGACCTTACCTAACCTTCTTAGTATGTTAAGATAAGCATCTTATTGCTTCGTAATTACAATTATTACTTAACCTATTATAGGTATAGGTCAATATTGACTGTAAGAAAGTGCGAGAACGGGTTGCACCATCCCAAAGTTATTTGTACCGAGTTGTATATCGCCTGTTGTCCAAGATAGAATCTCCCTTTGCTACACTGGGGTTCAATGACTGGAAGCACAGCAATGTTTTTGTAGAACATGAACATGGAGAAGAACACCGGAAGTGCATTACAGCATATTTGATAAGGCATAAAGAAACTGGAGGTGTACATTCTTTGTTACTTGAGCACCATTGAGGGAGCCGGTCGGCCGAGCGGACAGCACACTGGACTTGTGATCCTGTGGTCCAGGGTTCGATCCCAGGCGCCGGCGAGAAACAATGGGCAAAGTTTCTTACACCCTATGCCCCTGTTACCTAGCAGTAAAATAGGTACCTGGGTGTTAGTCAGCTGTCACGGGCTGCTTCCTGGGGGTGGAGGCCTGGTCGAGGACCGGGCCGCGGGGACACTAAAAGCCCCGAAATCATCTCAAGATAACCTCAAGATAACCATCGCTCGGAGCAGGAATATTGGCATGAAGTATCGACACATGTGGCTTCTATAATTCGCTTTCTTGCCTCTATAGGTTTGCCATTTTGTGGAGAAAATCAGATTATTGGGTCAGCAAAAACTGCCAACTATTTAGTTATACAAGAGCTGCTGAATGAATTTGACCCATTCTTGGAAGAACATCTCAAAATGTATGAAAGTCCTGGAAAAGGGAATCCGTTATATTTATGTGAAAATATTTCTGGGGGAATTTATTGAATTGATGGGACAACAGGTTCTTTGTACTATTCTTGAAGAAGTAAAAGTGTCAAAGTATTATTCATTAAGTGTAGATTCCATTCCAGACGTCTTACAAACAGATCAACTGACATTTACTGTCCGACACATTAAAGGCTGCGAGTCTGTGGAACGTTTCTTGATGTTCATCCCCATCTTTTCTCAAGGAGCAATGGATCTAACAGACACCGTCGTGGATTTTCTTAGTGGAATTTTGTTCTCATTATCAAACTGCCGTGGTCAGTCTCACGGCAGTTTGTGCCTCAAATATGTCTGGACGTTATACTGGATTGCAAGCACGGATTTATCAACTTAATGAAATTGAAATTGAAATAAGTTTATTGATGTAAAAATCACACAAAGGGATGAGGTAGCTCAAGCTATTCTCACCCCGTTCAGTACAACGTGTTAATACATATATATAGACACACATCACAAACAATAAACATATTACCGAACATTCCGAGAGATCTTCTTGAGATGATTTCGGAGCTTTTTAGAGTCCCCGCACCCCGGTCTTCGGCCAGGCCTCCACCCCCAGGAAGCAGCCGGTGACAGCTGACTAACACCCAGGTACCTATTTACTGCTAGGGAACAGAGGCATAGGGTGAAAGAAACTCTGCCCAAAGTTTCTCGCCGGCGCCTGGGATTGAACCCAGGACCACAGGATCAGAAGTCCAGCGTGCTGTCCGCTCGGCCGACCGGCTCCCTCCCATAAACATATACATTTCCTCCTTTACACAAGTAGTATAGTATCAACTTCATGAGTTTCGCCATCTATGTCCCCTGTGCTGGACACAGCCTGAACTTGGTGGGAGTAAAAGCAGCAGAGTGTTGTCTACACACTGTGTCAAATTCTTTATCTTTGTTCAGCATCTTGAGACGAGATCTTGAGACGATTTCGGGGCTTTTTAGTGTCCCTGCGGCCCGGTCCTCGACCAGGCCTCCACCCCCAGGAAGCAGCCCGTGACAGCTGACTAACACCCAGGTACCTATTTTACTGCTAGGTAACAGCATCTGTATTAATTTTTTTTTGTTGGCTCTACTCATCGCTGGAATGTATTGACATCTTTGGGAAAATATTGTGTTGTCAAGCGTTTGTTTGACACAATATGGTCAGCACATACTGATCCTGTTCATGGTCTGTATGGGGGGGGGGTCGAAAAAATAAAACACGCACTGGATTCTCTTATCAGCTGACGATGAACAGCAAGTGAATACAAGGCGAGAGGCAGAAGAATTGAGCAAAAAAAAAAAAAAATGGAAAACCTAGAAACAATCTTTCTCACAATTCTTTGGAATGACATACTAGAAAGAATGAACAAAAACAAACAAGGGCCTGCAATCAAAGGCTGTTATCTTGAAGTTATCTTGAGATGATTTCGGGGCTTTAGTGTCCCTGCGGCCCGGTCCTCGACCAGGCCTCAGCCCCCAGGAAGCAGCCCGTGACAGCTGACTAACACCCAGGTACCTATTTACTGCTAGGTAACAGGGGCATAGGGTGAAAGAAACTCTGCCCATTGTTTCTCGCCAGCGCCTGGGATCGAACCCAGGACCACAGGATCACAAGTCCAGCGTGCTGTCCGCTCGGCCGACCGGCTCTCAACAAGGCTGTGAACAGCCTTGTTGCCACGTATCTTCTTGAGTCCATGAAAACCTATCTTCAGGAAACTAGAGATAAATTTAGTGAATATAAATTCAAAGCCAAGAGTGTGTCTAGATACAGATTACAGTGATGGGAAAAAACGAGAACGATAACGAAGTGTGCGTCTCGGTAGATATGACGGGTCAGTAGAAGATATACTTTCATTAAAACCGAAAAATTTAAGGTGGAAACTTTGCTCCCTGGGGAGCCGGTCGGCCGAGCGGACAGCACGCGGGACTTGTGATCCTGTGGTCCTGGGTTCGATCCCAGGCGCCGGCGAGAAACAATGGGCAGAGTTTCTTTCACCCTATGGCCCTGTTACCTAGCAGTAAAATAGGTACCTGGGTGTTAGTCAGCTGTCACGGGCTGCTTCCTGGGGGTGGAGGCCTGGTCGAGGACCGGGCTGCGGGGACACTAAAGCCCCGAAATCATCTCAAGATAACCTCAAGATAACCTATTCTGGACACTGTAATCTTTGAACGGACAAAACGTGCAGAGGCTTATTCACAGACCTGAAATCTGTTTTCTTTCTTCAGTGAATTTAATACCATTGCTTCTCACGCACTAAAGGAAAAAGTGTGAACATCTGGCTAATATGTATTACAAAGTCCTGAATTATGATGACCTATTAATATATGTTGTTATAGATTCAGCTACTCGGAACAGGTTCCAAGTAGCACGGGCGATGGTGAGCCCGTAACTTACCTGGCACAGGAGCGGGGCAAGTAGCACGGGCTATGGTGAGCCCGTAGTGGAATTACCTGGCACGGGAGTGGTGCCGTCTCTGTGTATTAATATAGGTCATCATAATATATATAGCACTTGGAACGGGTCAGGATAAGGATTTGGGATGGGATGGTGGGGGGGTGGGGGAGGAATGGTGCCCAACCACTCGGACGGTCAGGGATTGAACGCCGACCTGCATGGAGTGAGACCGTCGCTCTACCGTCCAAGCCCAAGTGATTGGGCAGTATTATTGTGTTTTTTAGTCTTGTGAATTGGTCAAAATTTGAATCATGTTGATTAGTTCCTGCTCAACAGCATGTTTTAAATGTTTCAACGCCAGTGTTGACCAGACCACACACTAGAAGGTGAAGGGACGACGACGTTTCGGTCCGTCCTGGACCATTCTCAAGTCGATTGTGAATGGTCCAAGGACGGTAATTGTGAATGGTCAAGTCGACAATCGACTTGAGAATGGTCCAGGACGGACCGAAACGTCGTCGTCCCTTCACCTTCTAGTGTGTGGTCTGGTCAACATACTTTACCCACATTATTGTGACTCATCGTCTTTCAACGCCAGTTTTGTTGGAATGACAATCAAATACATGCTTAATATTATCGACCATTAATTTTTATTCCTGTGAGTTTTTGTCGTAGGTGCCACAGCACACTGGTTTGTCCAGAGGGCCATAATGCTCTTAAGACGGCCCTCTCGGTCGCTGCAACAAGGTCAGCGGCGACTTCGTGGCAAGAAAGGCCGGATCTCTGCCTCAGTATATCGCCAGCGCGGCCGCAATACAGACGTTGGGTACCTTCACCTCTCGGCTCTCTGGATTATCCAAGTGTCTCTCCACTGTGTTGTCAAGAGACTTCTCTCCAACCTCCAGCTACTCCTCTCCTGCTGCTGCTGCTGCTGCTGCTGCCCTCAGCCACCGTTGTCATCACCTCCAACAACCCGGTACTTGACTAGTGCTTTTGTTAAAGTGGGCACTTCTGGGTGCCGAGTGCCACCACTGTGTTTGGGTCCACCAGGGCAAACAGAAAACGTGTACCGTTTGGAGTATCACTAATGCTTACGGATCTCGCCCGCTTTTCTCAGCGTTCGGTTAATCATTCTCAATATAAAACCCAGGCGCGCACGCGCACACACATATACACACGTGCGCAGGGGAATTAATAAGGAAGATAAGGAGTAATTATTTTTATTAAGTGGTTCAAGAAGTACACAAATGAGCCACAAAGATATTGGAAAGAATTGTTTCAATGTCAGATTATTAAATTAACGTAATGCACTCAGAAGTGAAGAGATGAAGGAGAATTTCATATACAGATTCATAGGTACATATGACAGAGTATAATCTTACACACACACACACACACACACACACACACACACACACACACACACACACACACACACACACACACACAGGTCCTCGCAGGCTTCCTGGACTCTGGGGAACGTAGTCCTAAGGGCCTCGGGTATGATTCCCGGTCGAGGCAGAAACAATTGGACAGTTTCTTTCACCTGATGCACTTGTTCACCAAGCTGTAAATAGGTACCAGGGAGTTAGACAGCTGCTACAGGATGCATCCTAGGGATGTGTGTGTGTGAAATATATGTATTAGATATGGTAGAGGGGTAAAAATAGGTCAGGAGTTGGTAAAATAGACAACCAACGGTTAGAAAGGCGGGTCCAAGAGCTAAGAGCTCGATCCTGCAGACACAAATAGTAAACATACACACACACATCTAGTTGCAATACTACAATTTCACCATTAACTGCGTCGAAAACTGAATTAAGGTCAATAAAAAAAGACTTGCATTCAATATTAAGCAAAATATACTTTTGTGCCCAGCATACTAAAGGTCCTCCCCCTCCTCCCGGGGCAAGGTCGTCATCCTTCCCGGCGTAAGAACGTCTCCTTCCCTATGACCAAGGTCATCACAATGTTGTTGTTTTTTAAATTCAGCTCCTCGGAACCAAAAGTTACAAGTAGCACGGGCCATGGTGAGCCCGTAGTGGACTTAACCCGGCACAGGAGCGGGGCTGGAACGGTCGTCACAATCCCGTGGAAGTCATTGTGTACACACAAGGGATCCTCGGGGCTATGGTCGCTCACTCGTACATATTCAGGCCAGCTTCGTCAACAGCGGCCAAATGATTAGTTAATCCCGCCAGAAGTACAGAAACTTGTGTTTTACAGGAGTTTTGTTCCTGTACTTTTTACAGAAGTACAGGAACCTGTTTTTAATCAAAACACTTTTATCGAGGTTTACAACTGATTTACATTAAATAATAATAATAATTTTAAGCGTGCTTCGCTTTCGGCCTTTGTTCCATATATCTCACGTGGTCGTGAGAACGTGGCCGAGAGACCCCGGGCCAAGCACGTGGGCCGAGATACCCCGGGCCAAGCACGTGGGCCGAGATACCCCGGGCCAAGCACGTGGGCCGAGATACCCCGGGCCAAGCACATAGTTTACAAGTTTCAGAAGACCCCCACAAACTGTGGTAATATTTGAAGAATAAGACCGCAGAATATTTACCGAATGAGTGAACTCTAGTGAGCGTCCGGTGTCACCCAGACGCACGCTTTAACCCGTGCACCATGATATGCTAACGATCGTGAAGGACATATCGTTGTCCAGGGGTTAACGCACTCGGGTGGAAGCACCCAGGACGCTGGATCGATACCCGTCCTGCTCCAAGGGTTCTCGAGTAGATACACCAGGCTATTGTGATTTACATTATTTGCTGCTAATTGGTGTTCGATCCCTAATGGTCTATAAGATGTCTTTAGGAACCGTTTCTTCAACCGTCTTTATATTTTAGCTCTTGGTCCTCATCCTTTCCAGCGCCTCGGTAGTACAGTTGGGTTACTTTTCGATGGTTGGGGGTTCGAATCCCGGACGGGACAGAAATGGTTGGGCGTGTTTCCTGCCAAGGAAACAGTCGTCAGTTAGTTAATGTCTCGGTTCGTGTAATTGTCTCAGTTAATGTAATTAACTGTGATGTAATGTCTCTGTAAATGTTAGTTAATGTCTCGGTTCACCTAGCAGTAAATAGGGACCCGGGACTTAAGTCAGATTGTTGCCGCAGGAGGAGTTTATTGTGCACCCCATACTCATCCTGTGAGCCGTAGCGCAAAAAAGAAAGATTTACAGAGGGCACAAAAAGTCTTTATCAGACCTCAATGGAGATTATTACCTAAACAATTACATCAATCCTTCACACCTTATAATGTCGGCTAGTTAGAGTGAATGTTCTATTTCAAGAGCTATATATTTACAGTTGATCATTACACATTAATGGTAGGTCTTATCGCTAATATATAATTGAGTAGTGGCGATATTATAGTCATTGGGGAGCTGCTGGGTGTTATTATTAGTCTTCACAATACACTGCTTGTTTCTTAATCTCATATGTCGTTTATCTACTGGAAGCGAAGTATGGATACAGTGCAAGGATGTCATGTTGACCAGACCACACACTAGAAGGTGAAGGGACGACGACGTTTCGGTCCGTCCTGGACCATTCTCAAGTCGATTGTATAGATTTGACCTATAAAAGTCCGTCCTGGACTATTCACAATCGACTTGAGAATGGTCCAGGACGGACCGAAACGTCGTCGTCATTTCACCTTCTGGTGTGTGGTCTGGTCAACTTACTCTAGCCACGTTATTGTGACTCATCGCCTGCATAAGGATGTCATGTGTTTTATCCTTATAGTAATAAGATGGTTTGCCATGTCATACAGCGTGAGTTTTGATTGATCTCCAAATGGCTCAGTTTTACTACCATCTTTCCATATAATGTTGGAGTGTGTGTCCCTGTCTTTGTCCGAGTGTGTGTCCCTGTCTTTGTCCGAGTGTGTGTCCCTGTCTTTGTCCACACACACTTTACACTTGACTTCATCTAGATCCCTATACAAGGCCAACTGCCAGAGATACTTGTTAGTGGGGGTTGTTTCCTGGGGAGGGGACTAGTTCGACCTAGTGGGGGGGGGGGGAGACCTCGTTATAAGCCTAACATGAAATATCCGACAAACCACCACGCCCTGAGCCCACTATGTGCCTCTGTAACCCTTTCCACTACCGCCCACAGGATGGGTATGGGGTGCATAATAAATGAATTAAACTATAACTTAACGGTAACTATGCAACTATGGTCCGAGTTGTTGCTTTGTTGAGCAGAGTCTAACGAAACTGTCTAGATTGTTAACAACACACAAGTCCTTCGTTATTACCTAGACTAGAGGTTGACCACACACTTCAGACTCTATGAATTCAACCTGTCCTGTCGAATAATTCACCGCATTTTGTCTGGAAAATCATCGGACAAAATGAGATGTTTTATATATCACAGCTGCGCGCACAAATATCCACGTTTTCTATGCGCGGGTCGCTCGGTTACGTTAGATTAGGTTTGGGTGTTTAAGTTCACAATTTGGGTCCATTGTGGCAACTGAACAAGACTGAGGGCTGCTTTGTCAGACGAACGCGACGAGAAATACCACTCTACTATTGCTTTCTAACAAAAAAAAATCTGATTTGGAGAGCATTAGTAAGAATTTGCTTGTAATTTCTTCTTAAACTTCAGCTTGGCAAGCGAGGATGATAAGACAGGGTAAACTCTTAATGTAACTAGAGCTACAGACGGGGATCTTGAGAGATACTATGAACTGGCGACCATGTAAACCAGTTCCTAAGGTGAACTGGTTTACATGGATTGGATACACACAACGGCCAACAACTATTGCTCTGCCCCCAGTCACAACGCCATCAAAAAATGGCAGTGTTTTTGTAGTAAATGAAAGAAAAACAACCACCACAATTCTTGGAATGAGAGGAAAGAGCCACTTGCATTCATTCAGTCATCTAAGATATGTGTTGCTGATGAGTGCTACTCTTGTGTGATTCACTGAGGAAAATGAGTATTATTCCTCTCAATCTTTTTTTTTTTTTTTTTTTTTTTTTTTTTTTTTTTTTTTTTTTTTTTTTTTTTTTGAGATATATACAAGAGTTGTTACATTCTTGTACAGCCACTAGTACGCGTAGCGTTTCGGGCAAGTCCTTAATCCTATGGTCCCTGGAATACGATCCCCTGCCGCGAAGAATCGTTTTTTCATCCAAGTACACATTTTACTGTTGCGTTAAACAGAGGCTACAGTTAAGGAATTGCGCCCATTAAATCCTCCCCGGCCAGGATACGAACCCATGACATAGCGCTCGCGGAACGCCAGGCGAGTGTCTTACCACTACACCACGGAGACTTTACTTCAAACAGCTTAGTAAAGACGTCTTGAACAGGGGGAGGCTTTTTACAGCCTCCTTCAGGTAAAGGAGGCTATTTAGACTCTTCAGGTAAATACATGAAGGCTATTTACAGCTATGACACATTGTCACAGCTCTAGGTAAGGAGTCGACAGCCTCCTTTAAGACGTCTTCCCTAAGCTGTCTGAGACAAAGGTCAAAGTAAGGCTTGAGGGGGAAATAAGAGCCATTTTCCATACTCTGGAGGCATAACCAATCAGAAAGTATCACTGACTACCCTGAAACAAAAATTATTACGCAAGACACTGAACGACACCCTGAGAATGAACACACTGAGTAGCACACTTTGGGGTTATACTGAAAAGTGTTATGTGCTGGGGAGTAACACAATATTTACGAATGCAGGAAGGAAAAAGACGCTTATTAACCACATTCCTTCATGAACACACTGAGAAAGCATGCACCTACAAGTAATACACTGAGGAACAATACACTGAGGAATAATACACTGAAGGATTCAACACTTCGTAAGTAATACAAGGGGCCCCTGAAAAAAAAAATGACTTAGTTTCGTCATATTTTCTGGTTCAATGCTGGAAACTGGACTGTTCCAGTTCCAGGTCAGAGGTGCCAAGAGGAAAGTCTTGTCACCTCTGGCCTGGAAGCTCTGTACAGCAAGTTCCACACAATACTGAGAACACAAAGCTAATTATATAACGGGTATGAAAAGGTTCAAATGAGCAAGTCAGGCCGTAGCAGGTCTCTTAAGAATTGTGCTCTTAAGGAAGTAACAAAACCAATTAAGAGTGAATAGGCACGTTCTAGATATTCCAGGTGAAGGCAGTAGCCATAGGGGCAAGTTCTAGATATTCCAGGTGCAGGTAGCAGCCATAAGGGCAAGTTCTAGACATTCCAGGTGAAGGCAGTAGCCATAGGGGCAAGTTCTAGATATTCCAGGTGCAGGTAGCAGCCATAAGGGCAAGTTCTAGACATTCCAGGTGAAGGCAGTAGCCATAGGGGGGCAAGCTATAATCATTCCATAACACCGCTCGCCTGAACAGATGAGAACACTGTTATATTATCACGTATTCTTTCGATTTATACAGAATGAACAAAATGCAAAGTTGAACGAAACAAAATTTAAATTCGAAAGTTATATCTTCGGGAAATCGATGTGATAAACGCATTGAGACCATTTATATTGAAAATGCAAGATAATGTTACACAAAAAAGTAGAGCAGCAGTCAGATGACATAAGACTGGAGCAAGTTTGTGAAAGTACTGGTGGGGGTGGTAGTGGTGGTGGTGGGGGTGGTCGTGGGGGTGGTCGTGGTGGTGGTGGGGGTGGTAGTGGTGGTGGTGGGGGTGGGGGTGGTCGTGGGGGTGGTCGTGGGGGTGGTGGGGGTGGGGGTGGGGGTGGGGGGGGGTCCGGCATTCAGCTAGTTGTTGTGGATATAATCAGAGGAATGGCGAAGGCTACTGTGGCCGAAATTTGACGCGAGTGCGGTAGAAATTGTCCATTCTGACGTAGTAAATACTTTAAACGATGCCGCACGAAGGCGATAAATGTGTATGATCGCCAGGCGATAGTGAACGCGATCGCCAGACGATAGTGAATATGATCACAAAATACCTACTTGTCATCCAGGACTGCTTTCTTCCGGAAATACAATTCCTTTGATGTTCTTGTAGCATGTTCGATCACCTTCACAGTACATTACTTTATGTAGATTGCTACATAAATTGCCAATTTGATGAGGATATTATGATAGTTTATTTACGCATTACGAAGAAAGCAAAATTGAGTGATTAAGAGCTTGCAGCATTTTATTACGAGGAAGCTTATCAAATATGTTAAACATATCTGACAGCATACTAGTGGAAAATCTAGTTTTTTGTACAAATGTTAATTAAGACGCAGTCCCACCTAACATTATATAAAAATATTATACAAAAACATTATACATTATACAAAATTATGTGTATGATGATTAGCAGGTTTCCGGCAACCACGGGGTTTGCCCCCCCCAGTCCTATTCCCCCCCCCCATCCCTTCCCCTCCCCTACACCCCCCCCACACCCCCCCCCCCCCCCGCCACCCACCTCCACCGATAACTTTTTAACTTCACATAAAAAAGTTTGTGACTTTTTTAACTTCATTTTTCTACCACAGACGTGGCCATACATTAATACAATGCTAACCGACATATATACATTTTCTTCTGGAGAGGGTTAGAGATCTGTTACATATATAGAGTGGAGTGAGTTGTAGATTGTTGTTGTTGTTATAGATTCAGCTACTCGGAACCAGTTCCAAGTAGCACGGGCTATGGCGAGCCCGTAACTTACCTGGCACAGGAGCGGGGCAAGTAGCACGGGCTATGGAGAGCCCGTAGTGAACTTACATGGCACAGGAGCGGTGCTGTGAGTTGTAGAGTACTCAACCACAGAGGGTGATTGATTGAAGTGCTTTGAGAATTGATTGATGTGGTTTGACAGTTGCTAACTAGGATATATACTCGTCTGGTGCTGTGACCGCTCATTTGGTCTTCAGGGGCTCTTTGTTTTCTTCCGGTGATGTTATACATTACAATGTAATACTTTTTGTCTTGGGTGATAAGTGCTATTTTCTGATACTTATACCTCAAATGTATAGAAACGCTAAAAACTCCTACACTTAAAGATAAGTCTAGCTTTCTTCGGCTCGTCTCACTCTCAACCTAACCATCCATATATGCAGAACGACACAATCACCCCACACAATGACCCACAAAATCACCTCCACAATCACCCCACCAATGACCCCCCCCCCCACAATGACTCGACAATGACCCTTCAACAATGACCCTTTACCTCACTAGCGTTGCAGAAAGGTTCAGCTGTTGCAAGGCCAACCTCTCAACCTTTCTGGGTGTAAACTTACATTAATAAGTATATCTATATTGGAGACAGGTTTAAGCTGATAATTATTTGTTCTACATTTCAGTCGGAGTGACCATTGATCTTGACGGAAAAAAAATATATATTTCTGTCTCATTCGTTTTTAAATTTAGGTCACGTTGATGGTATTTGTGGTATAAATCCTGGGCGGACTTTTTTGTTCTTGCTTTTGTTAAGACTTTTGTTACGCAAGTTAATGGAGTTTTGCTCCAGAAATGTTCGGTTCGAATCCTCGTCACGGCCCTTGTGGATTTGAACATAGAAATGGTTTCGGTTCTGGTTTATTAAAAATGTGGTGGTTTTTCATTTAGGTTTGAATAGTTGTTTTATTGTTGTTTTAAGACGAAATTTATGGTTTGATTTGCCTTGTTAGGAAGAGGAAGAGGCCTATAAGCCTTATCGAGGCCCATGTAAGACAACGATTGACCGTCTTTTCGACGCATCCCATAACAGTTGTCTAATTCCCGGGTACCTGTTTACTGCTAGGTGAAGAGAGGCATCAGGTGAAACGAGATTTTGCCCAAACGTCTCGGCCAGTCGCGGGAACAGAACACGGTTGGGAAACGACTGCCATGACATGTTTACAATGTTTTGTTCAGTGTAACACATTTAAAATTAGCCCGTCATTGAAGGGAAGGGGTCATCAGGGGGAAAGCGCGAAGCCATTACGACTACATAGCACTGGAAAGGGGTCATACAAGTGAGTTTATAAATGTGTTGGACAGGATTACCTTTGGGGGTCAGTTTCTGTCACCTCTGACCGACAGGTTAGGCTATTATACGGAATGATCCGCCTTCCGGAGTGATGTAGTCATTAACTAATTACTTGATCAGGAGTATAATTGAAATTGAAATAAGTTTATTGAGGTAAAATACACACAAAGGGATGAGGTAGCTCAAGCTATTCTCACCCCGTTCAGTACATCGTGTTAATACATACATAGACACACATCACAAACAATAAACATATTACCAAACATTCTGAGAGATAAACATCTACATTTCAGGAGTATAATGACTTTATAATCATCACCTTATTTGTAATCCGACGTTCTGTTAAAGGTTTTGCAACTTTTGGGAACAAAATTGCAAACGGTTCATATATTTTTCCCGCCAATTTATCGGCCGTGTTACACCCCTTCATAAAATATTGGTCCTCCGACCTTCCCAACAAAGTAGTGCGCCATGTCAGATATTTCCATTTGAGATGTATTGATTTACCGCGAAATTTGAATTATTTATCGGTTAAAAACCTTGCGTCGAGAAGAAAAAAAGCTTTGTACTCGAACATGCATATATTAAGAGTACATTATTTTTTTTTATTACGGAGTTTATTCATATTTTACCTATTTCGATTTTATTTAGTTATTTCAACAAGCATTTCTCGCAAACAAGAGTTTGTCAGAAACATTTTTTCTTTAATTATGTTTTTTTGTTTCTATATCTGTTATACTTAAAACTTATAATACTGGAAACAGGAAATAAAGTTCAGGTCAGGGATAGTTAGAGCTGAACAAACGTCAATGTCGTAAACATGGCCCAAACTTGATCGTATGTTGACGTCACGTTAATCCTGTGTTGATGTCACATTGATCCTGTGTTAATGTCACGTTGATCCTGTGTTGATGTCACGTTGATCCTGTGTTAATGTCACGTTGATCCTGTGTTGATGTCACGTTGATCCTGTGTTGATGTCACGTTGATCCTGTGTTGATGTCACGTTGATCCTGTGTTGATGTCCCGTTGATCCTGTGTTGATGCCACGTTGATCGTGTGTTGATGTCACGCTGATCCTGTGTTGATGTCACGTTGATCCTGTGTTGATGTCACGTTGATCCTGTGTTGATGTCCCGTTGATCCTGTGTTGATGTCCCGTTGATCCTGTGTTGATGCCACGTTGATCGTGTGTTGATGTCACGCTGATCCTGTGTTGATGTCACGTTGATCCTGTGTTGATGTCACGTTGATCCTGTGTTGATGTCACGTTGATCCTGTGTTGATGTCACGTTGATCCTGTGTTGATGTCACGTTGATCCTGTGTTGATGCCACGTTGATCCTGTGTTGATGTCACGTTGATCCTGTGTTGATGTCACGCTGATCCTGTGTTGATGTCACGTTGATCCTGTGTTGATGTCACGTTGATCCTGTGTTGATGTCACGTTGATCCTGTGTTGATGCCACGTTGATCCTGTGTTGATGTCACCTTGATCCTGTGTTGATGTCACGCTGATCCTGTGTTGATGTCACGTTGATCCTGTGTTGATGTCACATTGATCCTGTGTTGATGTCACGCTGATCCTGTGTTGATGTCACGTTGATCCTGTGTTGATGTCACGTTGATCCTGTGTTGATGTCACGCTGATCCTGTGTTGATGTCACCTTGATCCTGAAAAAATACTGTCTTACGTTTTAAGTTCAATAACTCCACTTCAATTATTTCTTTATATTTTTTCACCTTGTAGTTTTAAACAATTTAATTTTGATATTACATGTTTTGCTTGGCCTGGGGGGGGGCTGCTCCCTGGGTCACGCTAGCAATGGTGACAACATGATCTCTGCACGCACTCACGCGCACGCACACACACACACACACACACACACACACACACACACACACACACACACACACACACACACACACACACACACACAAGGTCTGGTAGCTGAGCGGACAGCGCGCAGTACTCGTAATTCTGTGGCCCGGGTTCGATTCCCGGACCATGCAGAAACAAATGGGCAAAGTTTCTTTCACCCAGAATGCCCCTGTCACCTAGCAGTAAATAGGTACCTGGGAGTTAGACAGCTCCTACGGGCTGCTTCCTGAGGCTGTGTGTGCGTGTGTGGGAAAAAAATAGTTAGTAGTTAGTAAGTTGATTGATTGACAGTTGAGAGACGGGCCGAAAGAACAGAGCTCAACACACACACACACACACACGCACACACACATGGAAATGCCACAGAATAACCTGTTCCAGAGCCAGACATCTGGGCGGTTAAAGTGGTTATAAAGCCCCTGGCCTAAATCCCAGCCTAATTGTGAAAGGTCATATCAACCTCCTCATACTCTCAATTTCTCAGACAATATTTTGTATGTTCACAAGTGTTGCACACATGTTGCCGACCCGGAGCTAGCAGTTGCTTGTGACTTTGAACCGGACATAATAGGTGACTGCTTTAATATCAGCTTGCTTTAATTAATAATATCTACCTGCTTTAATATCAGACGTTTTAACCCCCAGCTGGTTCACTGACACGAATAAAGTCCACACATGTAAAAAAAATATATTTCAACAGAGCTGTATAAAACATACAAAAATGGCTGATTCATTTAATCAATTGCTCAACGCCGGCTGTGAATTTAGCAGCTAATGAATTTAGATAACTTAATCAAATATATGGTGGTCGACCAGCACTGGATTTTTGTATTTTTTTTTTGTATTGTTACAGTGTTTCAATTATCCACAATCCATGAATCCACAACTTAAAGGTGATTCGAACCTGTTTTAAATGAGATCGTAGGCTACTGTGTGTCAGTTCGTCTACCACTCCCCGACCCCAATCTTGCCTCGCGAATAATACATCGCATTTTGATGTCAAAATCCCCAGCGGATAAAAGATGATGTACTATAAATCACAGCTACTCGCAAGTATTCATGATATCAATTCTTGGGTCGCTCAGTTCGGGTTCGGGTGTTTTAATACCCTTTTTTCCGGCCGTTGTGGCAACTGGAGAGGCCAGACTGTTCCTTTATTCCATGTTGACATGCTATTGACATTCTATAAAGCTATTGAGCTGGTATATAGAAACGTAATACTGAACATGCATCATCTATATATTGTTTCAAACGTAAGTTAGATGTGAATGTAAATTTGTTTGATATAAATAGGAGCAGTCTAGCATTGGTCAATAGGCCTTTTATGATTTCCTCTATTCTACGTGTTCTTATAATATTGGTGTTGATAATGGACACTTAAACTTTCAAATTATCTGTAGAGAAATAGTGGCAGATGATCTCGATAATTTAATTCCTTTTTAAACTCAGAACTGTGCTCAGTTCTATGAGGGTATTGTATAAAGTACCACCACTGGACACACACTTGTAACACGGGGATTCAGAGGGAGATACACACATCTATGAACAGCTCCACAAGGGCCGTGATGAGGGTTCGAACCTACGTCCCGGGATGATCCTAGACTCGTCTAGTAGATTGCGCCACGACATGGTTGAAAGAATTTGAACTGGGAGTGCTACTGCCCTCACAGTGGCAATTCTTTTGACCATGTTGTGGGGCAGTCGACTAAGGCGCGTCTGGGATCATCCCGGACGTAGGTTCGAACCCTCATCACGCCCCTTGTGGATTTGTTCATTTGATGTATCACGCAATTGTGAATTCTGTGAGTACACACACCTATCTTATTAACACCCTGTAGGTGTGGTATGTCGCGAGAGGAATATTATCGGCTCATTGATGATTAAAATATCAAGTTAACTTTCTCGTAACCTGTACAAGTTTCTTAATGAGAGAAGCACTCAGATTTCCGTTGCTGAATATTTGATCAGACAGCTATCATGTGGCCTTCGTTGACCTTCAAACTACTTGTGAACCAGCTGATCGAGAGCTAATCTTAGAACAACTAACCGGTTTTAGGGTTGAGGAAAGGCCACTGACAGTGGCTCAGAGGTTATTGAGAAACACAGCTGTCTCTGTCCGCCGTCTCGAAATGAGTGATTCTTTCGTCTTTTTGAGCCTCGTATCCCTCAAGATAGTCACTCTGGCTGACAATTTTCAGTCCTGTGATGTATAAATAATAATGAACATTCCTACATAAGCGGAAGATATTATCTGCTCTAAAGACACAAATGTTATTGCTGCAAACATTAGACATTTGCTGAAAGATCTACCTGTGTGGTGTTATTACTGCCGTAACAAAATCTATAACCCTATTATCCCCCCAAAAATAACGTGTTTTCAAATTTAACCAAAACATTACAACCTGAAGGGAACATAAATGCTTCGGATTAAATGCCAAATGTAGCATTGCAAATGTTTTCTGAACTCAATGAATAACTTTAACATCTTAAATCGCCCACTGGTACAATAACGGTACGATAAAAATACTCTATGGTAAGATTAAAGCACTCACTGGTACGATAAAAACACTATGATAAGATAAAAACACTCCCTGGTACGATTAAAAACACTCCCTGGTACGATAAAAAAACACTCCCTGGTACGACAAAAACACTCACTGGTACGACAAAAACACTCACTGGTACGACAAAAACACTCACTGGTACGACAAAAACACTCACTGGTACGATAAAAGCACTCACTGGTACGACCAAAACACTCACTGGTACGACCAAAACACTCACTGGTACGACCAAAACACTCACTGGTACGATAAAAACACTGGTACGACAAAAACACTCCCTGGTACGACAAAAACACTCACTGGTACGATAAAAACACTCACTGGTACGGTAAAAACACACACTGGTACGATAAAAACAGTCACTGGTACGATAAAAACACCCCCTGGTACGACAAAAATACTCCCTGGTACGACAAAAACACTCACTGGTACGATAAAAACACTCACTGGTACGGTAAAAACACTCCCTGGTACGAATGTTATGAGACTTGATCACCACGTCTTGCTATTATAAAATGACACCCCAACTGCACTGAACAAACTACTAGAAGTAATATTTGAACATAAAAAAAAATCATTCGGCCTGTTAGGCAAATTGTATCTTGCATACTAGGCCAAATAATTCGGGTCTGGCTATAAAGCCGAATGATTTGTGTTATTTTCAAATATTTGTTCGAAATTGTTTTAACACAAATAATCTATATTAGGAACATAAATTACTAACTTAAGTTATATTACGTTAGGTTTGTTCATATGTCTAAGTTTTGAATCGAAGTAAAAAATATTCAAATCCTATGGAATGTAATGGCAAGCAGTATCATTCCATAAGAATAATATATGAAAAACATAATATTTCATGAAAATTCGGCTTCATAATATTATATATATATATATTGTGTGTAAATCACGAACACAAACACGTGATTAAAAATGTGACCGTGTCAGACCACGGAGGAAAATTGAAACAGGAATTTCCTTAAGTACTTTCGTATATTAATACATCTTCAGAAGGAGTCATGTACACAAGTACATGTACACACACTTTAATTTTTTGTTTTGTTTATATTTTCGGTGGCCATAAATAGAGTTGATGCTATCTATCAGCAGGATAATGCACTATCGACAGGTTAGGTTAGCAGCAGTCAAATGGTACATCTCATGCCAGCTATTGGCATTAAATTTATATTACATGTGTTAGTCTCCGTGGTGTAGTGGTAAGACACTCGCCTGGCGTTCCGCGAGCGCTTTGTCATGGGTTCGTATCCTGGCCGGGGAGGATTTACTGGGCGCAATTCCTTAACTGTAGCCTCTGTTTAACGCAACAGTAAAATGTGTACTTGGATGAAAAAACGATTCTTCGCGGCGGGGATCGTATTCCAGGGACCTGCCCGAAACGTTACGCGTACTAGTGGCTGTACAAGAATGTAACAACTCTTGTATATATCTAAAAAAAAAAAAAAAAACACTATCAGGTAAGATACAGGTGGTGCTATCTGTTGGAATGCAAACGCACTATCAGGAGGCCAACAGCAGCCCATAAGGCGGGTTGTTGTGCTGAAGCAACTACCTTTCCCCCCCCCCTTTCCCGTGCTCACATCTTATTGGTAGAAACTCTTTGTTGACATTCACCACAACAGCCAATCGGAAGCTTCAGTAAATACTCCGGCCACCTAGTAATATCATCCCTGGTGTTCAGCACACTAAACCCCGCTCGTGACATGCTTCTGTAATATTTATATACACGAAACGGTAACTGTTTAACAATTTTAATTTGTTAATTAAGTGATAAATTATTATTGTAGACATTAACAATTGTTGTAAAAAAAAAAAAGTCTGGCTACTCGACCTGTGACGTCATCGGTGGCTTGGGTCCCCCCCACCACCACCACCACCACCACCACCACCACCACCACCACCACCACAGCGCTCCAAAAATTTAACTCCTACTGCATAGAAACATTTAAGAACCCAAATCACAGACAGAAGTAATGAAGTCTAAGCAATAAAACTTATGATTTGTTATTTACATATGAAACTATTTATCAATATGCATAAAAAACAAAGCAGCAGTGTGATATATAGTAAATCAGAGAATTAGGCTAGGATATTATGTTATTTGGCAAGTAAGGAGTAGGCTGGGATATCGTTACCTATGACAAGTAGCAAGGAGTCTGGAGCAGCATTATTTGTCTCGTGTTACTTTAGCAAGTAACTGGTATATCGTTATCTGTGTCAGGTATATGTAAGTAACATATAGGCTGGTTTATCGTTATCTGTGTCAGGTATATGTAAGTAACATATAGGCTGGTATATCGATATCTGTGTCAGGTATATGTAAGTAACATATAGGCTGGTATATCGTTATCTGTATCAGGTATATGTAAGTAACATATAGGCTGGTATATCGATATCTGTGTCAGGCACATGTAAGTAACATATAGGCTGGTATATCGATATCTGTGTCACATTTATGCAAGTAACGACTAATGTAGAATATCATCAAATGTCGCAAGTATTGAGTAGACTGTAATATCGTTTCTGTAGCAAGAATATTGTTGTATCAAGATTAAGAGCGTGATATTGCTACCTTTCGTTCTCCTGAATAGTACATCGCATTTTAACGTACAATTTCCTAAGGCCGAAAAACTGATGTACCAAAACTGGTAGCGGCTCTTGAATTTTACGGGAGGTCCCGTTTTCTCTCGGTGGGTCCTCTGGTTGGTTAGGTTTGGGCACTTTCGTACAACAATTTAGTGAGGTTGTGAACACTCGGGAGAACGGACTGTCTGTGATAATTAACTTGAACTTAACATCCAACATTACATTAGTGTAATTACAGTTAATTCTAATTTCAGGTCAACTGGTTCGAAAAACTAGGTGTAGTGTTGGCCAACTTTTTTAGAGAGAGAGAGATAGAGAACAGGTCACAGCAAAGGCAAAGTCGCCTAATCATTGCTTGACCAGGAACAAAAAAATAGAACATAAAGGCATAGTTTACTGAGGCATATATGAATGTAATACATAGCCTAAAGGAACGTCAGACTTGAATTTTCGATAATATTCAGCGGTTTGGTAATTATTGCAATCATGTATTTAAGTAATTTCATAGACTTCATTTATCTTAATATCGTATGTATGGATCATATTTTGGAGGACAGATATGAGAGACCTCAATGGGTAATCCAGACTCCTTGCTACTTGCCATAGGGAACAATATCCCAGCCTACTCGTTACTCGCCAAATACGGTAGCCTAATTCTCTCAATTACTATATCACACTGCTGGTTTGTTATTGATGTGATACCTGCTTGATGGGTTTCTGGAAGTTCTCTCACAAGTCAAGCCCGGCCTGGGGCCAGGCTTGACTTGTGAGAGTTTGGTCCAACAGGCTGTTCCTTGGAGCAGATCGCATGCCTACATATTCACTACAGCCCGGTTCGTATGGTGCTTCTTGAAGAAACCTATCTAGTTTTCACTTGAAGATGTCCAAGGTTGTTCCGGCAATATTTCTTATGCTCGCTGGGAGGGTGTGAAACAACCGTGGACCTCTGATGTTTATACAGTGTTCTCTGATTGTGCCCATGGCACCTCTGCTCTTCACTGGTTCTATTCTGCATTTTCTTCCATATCGTTTACTCCAGTACGTTGTTATTTTACTGTGTAGATTTGGAACCTGGACCTCCAGTATTTTCCACGTGTATATTATATGTTTCTTTCGTCTCCTTTCTAGTGAGGACATTTGGAGAGCTTCGAGACGCTCTCAATAATTTAGGTGCTTTATTATTTTTTTTTGGCTGACGCAATATTTGCTTGGTTATGCTAACCACTTGGACTGGACGGTAGAGCGACGGTCTCGCTTTATGCAAGTCGGCGTTCAATCCCTGACCGTCTAAGTGGTTGGGCACCAATCCTTACACATCCCAAATCCTCATCCTGACCCCCTTCCAAGTGCTATATAGTCGCAATGGCTTGGCGGTTTCCCTTAATAATTCCTCTCCCTTCCCTAAACGTTAGGTCGTCAGACATCATTATTCCCAAATCCTTTACATGATGCTTTCCTACTGTGGGCAGATTTGATTGTGTTTTGTACCCTGTATTATATTTAAGGTCCTCATGTTTACTGTACCTGAGTGCCTGGAATTTATCACTGTTAAACATCATGTTATTTTCTGCTGCTCAGTCAAAAACTTTATTAATATCTGCTTGTAGTTTTTCAATGTCTTCAACAGAGGTAATTTTCATGTTGATATTTGTCATCTGCAAAGGATGATACGAAGCTGTGACTTGTATTTGAGTCTATATCTGATATGAGAATAAGGAAAAGCAGTGGTGCAAGGACTGTACCCTGAGGTATAGAGCTTTTAACTGCGCTTGGACTCGATTTTATTTGGTTGACTGTTACTCTTTGTGTTCTGTTCGACAGAAACTTTAGTATCCACAGTCCTATTTTACCAGTTATTCCCATTGACCTCATTTTGTGTGCTATCACTCCATGGTCATATTTATCGAATACCTTTGCGAAATCTGTGTATACCACATCTGCATTTGTTTTTATTCTAAAGCCTCAGTGATTTTGCCGTGGTGGTCAAGTAGCTGTGAGAGGCATGATCTTCCCGCTCTAAATCCATGTTGGCCTGGGTTGTGAAGGTCATTGGTCTCCATGAAACTGGTGACCTGACTCCGAATCACTCTCTCAAATACTTCTATTATGTAGGACGTTAGTGCAACTGGTCTATAATTTTTTGCTAATGGTCTGCACCCTCTCTTGTGCAGAGGGGCTATGTCTGCTGATTTAAGCGCTTTGATAAGCAGTTTCATATATAAATAACGTCATAACTTTTATTGCTTAGACTTCCTTACTTCTGAGTGTCTGTGATTTGGTTTCCCAGATGTTTCTATGCAGTTAAATTTATGGGGCGGTGTGATGGTGGGGGGGGGTCCCATCCACTGATGACGTCACAGGTCGAGTAGCCAGACTTTTTTTTTTACAACAATTGTTAATGTCTACAATAATAATTATCACTTAATTAACAAATTCAAATTGTTGAAAAGATAACGTTTCGTGTATATTAATATTACAAGAGCATGTTATGAGCGGGTTTAGTGTGCTGAACACCAGAGATGATATTACTAGGTGGGTGGTGTGTTTACCTGAAGCTTCTGATTGGCTGTTGTGGTGAATGTCAACAAAGAGTTTCTACCAATAAGATGCGAGCACGGGAGGGAGGTGGGGGGGGGGGGAAGTACCTGCTTTAGCACAACAACCCGCCTTATGGGCTGCTGTTGGCCTCCTGATAGTTCATTTGCATTCCAACAGATGGCACCACCTGTATATTACGTGATAGTGTTAATTTAATGCCAATTATGGCATGAGATGTACCATATGACTCCTGCTAACCTAACCTGTCGATAGTGCATTATCCTGCCGATAGATAGCATCAACTGTATTTATGACCTCCGAAAAGATAACAAAAATGTGTGTAGGTTAGTTAGGGTTGGTCATACTTCTACATTTAGGGAAATTAGGTACGTTGCTCCAATATGGCGGCTTAGGGCCCCGCACAGGAATATCCCTGCCAAAAAAATATAAAAATATGGCGGGAACATTTCTTCAGCGCCGCCCTTATTTGGCGGGGCTGACCTAGCACGCTAGATATTTAAGCGAAAGACTGGATGACCCGGTAAATATGTCACCGTCAGTGAACTATGAGTTGGCAACTTAGTTCTCTGTGAACTCCCAGATCATACAGAAACTCCCACTATTTTCTAGCGTTTTGGTATGTAATTTTGAATCGTGTTGGACTGGTCTTTAGTCCGACTGTTTGGTTTTAAGGTCGCCCACCAGCAAGTATACTTTTGTCCTGGATATAGTCCAGAACTAAAGTATACTGAGTGTATTGATAATGATAATAATATAATTGATAATGCATATTAATTATGTTATATTTTAGGCTTGGTCTGGTAGTGAGTTCAAGGCTTATCAACCTCTGTATGGTTATTAAAGCCACCATAATTGCTTACTGTTCAACCAGCATGTATACTTCAGCACCGAACACACTGTAGGAGCTACAGTGAACACTCGGTGAATATACACCAAACATCAGGATACGCTTCTCAATGGCAATATCCCTGAAAGGGTTTGTTTGGTGTTGGACTTGAGACTCATCAACTCTTGAAGGGTTATAAAGCACCTAACAAGTGCTTACTGACCATGGCGTAGGAGCAGAGACTACTCTTCAGTGCTCACACCGAGAAGCGGAGTATAATACACCTCTCGGTGAATATATCTGATGATTTACGTTATTATATCGCGTTTATATAGTCTTTCGTACTGGTGGATTTCTATTAAATGTCTTGTTTTATTATATATTTTTTCCCAGTTAAGCCTATCGTACATATGATTGGAGTCTCTCTCTCTCTCTCTCGTCATAATTTTATTTTGATTCAAATATTTTTATTCCAGGGAAGACAAGAGCAGTACAGTGGTGCCTAACCTGACCTTCAAGGAGCGATTGAGTGGCCTAACCCGATCATCGATAAGCGGTAGCGTGACCTAGGCAGAAGGATGACCTCGCCCCTGATGTTCTTTCGAGCGGTGCCGGTGGCCCTGATCCGGCTGCTGCTGCTGGTGGTGATCCGGGAGGCTGGTGAACACGTCTACGACGCCTCCGCCAGGCTCATTGACCAGTACGACTTTGTCGTCGGTAAGCTGGCTGGGGTCGTCCCTTGTTCTTTGGTGTGTGGTGGGCTTCCCTCTTGATCTTTATGTAAATGTGTCTGGATCTACAAGTAATTTAGTTATTTGCCTGTATTTTGAACACATGTTTATTTTGAAGTTTATTATTATGTACTGTATTTCTCTCTCTTTCTCTCTCTCTCTCTCTCTCTCTCTCTCTCTCTCTCTCTCTCTCTCTCTCTCTCTCTCTCTCTCTCTCTCTCTCTCTCTCTCTCTCTCTCTCTCTCTCCTCCCCCTCTCTCTCTCTCTCCTCCCCCTCCCCCTCCTGTCATTTAGATGTATAATCCCCCCCCCAACGGCCATAAGATGATGTGGTTCACAAAATTAATGGGCTGTCACGTTTTCGATTCATGGGTCCTCGGTAAGGTTAGGTTCGGGCAGTTTATAATACATCTTTTGTGTGACGTTGGAACATCTCAAGTTCAAGTATGTTTATTGAGGTGATGAAATTTTTGGGGTAGATTGCTTTTTTATTAATTTTTGAGGATTTCGATTTTTGTTGTTGGGGATTTGAATTGTTTGTTGGCAGATTTTATTATTTTTGGGGGTGGGGGCGATTGGCGGATTTTGAATTTGTTTGTTGGTGGATTTGGATTTTTTGTTTACTGATTAGGATTTTTTTTGCGGATTGGAATTGTTTTGTTTTGTTGGCGGATTTAGATTTTTTCTTCGAGGATTTGGAATTTGTTTTTGCCGGATTTTGAATTTATAGTTGGCAGAATTGGATTTTTTTAGGGGGGTTGGCGGATTTGGATATTTTTGTTTTTTATTTGTGCCTTTCGTTCGTCTCCCACCCTGAAACTGTATGAGGAAACCGGGATCCTGGTGCCAGATTCACGAAGCAGTTACGCAAGCATTTACGAACCTGTACATCTTTTCTCAATCTTTGGCAGCTTTGGTTACAATTATTAAACAGTTAATGAGCTCCGGAGCACCAGGAGGCTGTTTATAACAATAACAACAGTTGATTGTGAACTTTCCATGCTTGTAAACTGCTTAATAAATGTAACCAAAGCCGTCAAACATTGATGAAAGATGTACACGTTCGTAAGTACTTGCGTAACTGCTTCGTGAATCTGGCCCCAGGGTAGACTGAACAAAACTTTCCCCTGGTCTCTATTTTTCTTTTTCCTCCTCCCAACTACACAGTTGGTGGCGGATCTGCAGGCTGCGCCGTCGCTACGCGGTTGGCGGAGATCGGGAAATGGAAGGTGCTCCTGCTGGAGGCCGGAGGGACCCCTCCGCCAGAAAGCCATGTTCCAGGCCTCCATCAACTCCTCCTCCTTGGCGACCACGACTGGAAGTACTACTCGGCGCCACATAAAAACATATTTTTCGGCTTCACGGGTAACGTAAGTGACGACGATTGCGCAGCCTTCGCAATCCCAGACTCCAACCCATTCTCGCATTTTCTTACAGTCAATATTGACTTATTAAATACGTGCATATGTGACATACTAATGTATTGTGAATATTTTAGTTTACCTTGAAAAGCTTCATAGAAAACACCGACCTTACCTAACCTAGTTAGTATTTTAAGATAAGTTTTCTATGAAGCTTTTCAAGGGAAAGTAAAATATTCACAATAAATTAGTATGTCACATATGCACGTATTTAATAAGTCAATATTGACTATACGAAAGTGCGAGAACGGGTTGCAGACTCACCCCCTGGTATGGCAGATATTTGAGGCGTTTCATCGTGCATGCAAACATTCTTGTCACTAGACGGTGCTTAGAAATAGAGGAGGAGGAGGAGGAGGAGGAGGAAGGGGGATAATGAAGGAGACTGGGAATATGGTGAGAGAGAAGAAGAGAGGAAATATGGGTAATATACCATCACACTCACATTGTAGTACCCCTAATATTAATAATAGCAGGCGTCCCTAGTATTAATAGCTGTAGCTGGTCCGCGTGACTGTAGTACTAGAAGAGGTAGGAATAGTGTTGTAAGACAGAGGGGGGGGGGGTTACCATCGGTAAAGTTTGAATTCCACTCTTGACGGCAAATACTCTTTCTTGAAGGTTGTGAACTTTGACCTAATCAATTATAGCCTAAGTTTGCCCCTCACAAGGGAAGAAATAACAAATTCAATTTTCTTTCTCAATTTCTGTTAGTTCTTTTATATTTGTCAGACTTTATTTCCCTGGAAAAAGTTACGGGGTATGCTCACTCTATTCTGGCTCCTGTACCGTAGTGTGTGCTATGCTACAGGAGCATAGTGTGCTATGCTACAGGAGCATAGTGTGCTATGCTACAGGAGCATAGTGTGCTATGCTACAGGAGCATAGTGTGCTATGCTACAGGAGCATAGTGTGCTATGCTACAGGAGCATAGTGTGCTATGCTACAGGAGCATAGTGTGCTATGCTACAGGAGCATAGTGTGCTATGCTACAGGAGCATAGTGTGCTATGCTACAGGAGCATAGTGTGCTATGCTACAGGAGCATAGTGTGCTATGCTACAGGAGCATAGTGTGCTATGCTACAGGAGCATAGTGTGCTATGCTACAGGAGCATAGTGTGCTATGCTACAGGAGCATAGTGTGCTATGCTACAGGAGCATAGTGTGCTATGCTACAGGAGCATAGTGTGCTATGCTACAGGAGCATAGTGTGCTATGCTACAGTTCCGTTATTCTTTATTCTGGCTCCATTCTACCCAAACGGGTATTCTGGCTCCCGACAACGGGAATTAATATTAATTATATAACTAACATACTCCTAACCAAGATACTATAATAGAGTGAATATCAGCTAGAAGGCATCGCCTTCCAGCGCCCCCAAGTACTGTAGGAGCAGCAATGGTTGCAGTAGCAAAGTTATCATATATCATTTCCTATTGCATTTGCATGGTAGCTCTGGGTATAGCATGGTGTGATACCTCCCAACACCCTTACCCACCTGTGGTGTGGTCCGGGATTTACGGAAAGTAAGTAATTATCACAGGAAGGCACCAAGCCGGGAAGGCTACGTAGCACAGGATTTATGGGAAACATTTCTGTAGGAAGATATAGGTCTGTCATGTCCGAGGATTGCTAGGTGGTGTTGGGTTAAGTCTTTTATTTATGTTACAGATACAAAAAAGTTTCTTATTTGTCCAGATTCAATATTACAAAAGTCAACTTTCTGGTGGTCCATCACTCCATATTGGTACTTTCGATCAAATACTTACTATAAGTACTTATATTTAAAGTAGAGGAGTTATATTTGATCCACTCAACCATACACATTCCTTCTACAACACCACATGCAATGGAAATGTAGCCAGACAATCAACCGGGTCCTCCCAACTCTCCAACACATTTCTCCTCAACAGCGAACCCCTTATCCACGGGGACGGGTCATAGGCGGCTCATCAGTCATCAACTCCATGTTCTACTTGCGAGGCCACAGGAATGACTACGATAACTGGGAAGCCCTTGGCAATCCTGGCTGGGGGTTCAAGGACGTCTTCCCGTACTTCCTCAAGATGGAGGACTACAGGGGCAAGATCACCAAGAAAAATGGTAGGTACAGGTGGGTGCGCAGGACCTGGTAAGCTGAGCAGTGCGCATCATCTTCAACACATTTATAGTAATTGCTGAAATAAATGTAATTTTGAATATACAATAACGTAATACATTTACATGTGTTGTGGTGTTCTTTTGGACACAAATTTGAAGGTTTAAAATTAATTTCCAATGAAGTTATATGCTTTAAGTATTAAACAAATGCTAAAGTGTCAGGTTTTATAATATTATTACAAATGCAAAGTATTCCAGTTGATCCAAGATAAAACAATTCTGAAACAAGACAGTGCAATTTCCCAGTGTGTGTGTGTGTGTGTGTGTGTGTGTGTGTGTGTGTGTGTGTGTGTGTGTGTGTGTGTGTGTGTGTGTGTGTGTGTGTGTGTGTGATTGATTGATAAAGATTAAGCCACCCAAGAGGTGGCACGGGCATGAATAGCCAGTAAGTGGTACAATTTTTTTTTCTCAGTATTCTGAGGTTGCATTTAACCATCAAGCTGTTATCGCGGGGGAGGATACTGCTTCACAGTCTTTATGAGGGTGTCCAGCTGCTGGACACCTTTGTTGACCAGGAGAGTGGCTGTGTTGATGGCTTCTGGGTGGGCACTGCATGATTCAGGAACTCTTAAAGCTCTTCTAAGGTCATTGGTTGCTTCACATTCCAGAAGATAGTGAAGTAATGGCTTTTCTGTGACAGTTTGGCAGAAGATGCACTCTCTCTGTCGGGGTTCACTAATCTCCCAGTTGCATCTGTAACCTAGACGTAGTCTATATAACCTGACTGCTATTTCCCTGTGGATTCCTTTCGGGATATTTAACCTTTCTAATTTGGTTGCCTGAAGATACCATGTTGCAGATGGCGAACCTTCAGCTATTCTCTGGTGTAGGTAGGCTTTGTTGAGATGTGAGAGTTTTTTGGTGATGATGTTTTTTATGTTCTCTAGGCTGGGTTGAATTGTTTTATGTATCACTGGATGACGAGCTGCCAATTTAGCAATTTCATCAGCTTTTTCATTTAATGGGATTCCAATATGGGATGGGATCCAGTTTAAAGTTATATTGAGTCCTTTGCCTTTAGCAACTGCTCCAAGGTGTGTGTGTGTGTGTGTGTGTGTGTGTGTGTGTGTGTGTGTGCGTGTGTGTGTGTGTGTGTGTGTGTGTGTGTGTGTGTGTGTGTGTGTGTGTGTGTGTGTGTGTGTGTACTCACCTAGTTGTACTCACCTAGTTGTGTTTGCGGGGGTTGAGCTCTGGCTCTTTGGTCCCGCCTCTCAACCGTCAATCAACAGGTGTACAGATTCCTGAGCCTATCGGGCTCTGTCATATCTACACTTGAAACTGTGTATGGAGTGAGCCTCCACCACATCACCCCCTAATGCATTCCATTTGTCAACCACTCTGACACTAAAAAAGTTCTTTCTAATATCTCTGTGGCTCATTTGGGCACTCAGTTTCCACCTGTGTCCCCTTGTGCGTGTTCCCCTTGTGTTAAATAGACTGTCTTTATCTACCCTATCAATCCCCTTCAGAATCTTGAATGTGGTGATCATGTCCCCCCTAACTCTTCTGTCTTCCAGCGAAGTGAGGTTTAATTCCCGTAGTCTCTCCTCGTAGCTCATACCTCTCAGCTCGGGTACTAGTCTGGTGGCAAACCTTTGAACCTTTTCCAGTTTAGTCTTATCCTTGACTAGATATGGACTCCATGCTGGGTGTGTGTGTGTGTGTGTGTGTGTATATAAACTTTTGTTCCACCCCCAGCTCACCTTCATGGGTTCGGCGGGCCTCTGACAGTGGAGAACAAGAAGTGGAGAACTCCAATAGTGCAGGGATGGCTGAAGGCTGGGAAGCTGTTCGGGTACAATACAGTGGATCCCAGCGACCCTAACCTTATAGGTAAGTTTCTCCTTCACTCCCCTAAAAGTATAATCACTTTTAGAGTTTAGTCCTGGATTACGTTGCAGACTTGTTGCTTGGTCAGTAAGCTGTTGTGGGGGACTTAACAACCCTTCAAAACCAAACTATTACTTGTGTAATGACTGAAGCTGATTTGCTAATGTATCGCTGCTCCATCTGCTACCATAACTGGTGTTAAGAGCTGCTACTGCAAACTTTCCAGGCTTCTCTGTGGTGGACTACACAACGAGGAACAGCATGCGTTGGTCCACGGCCGAAGCCTACGTCAAGCCCTCAACCTTCAGATCCAACCTTCATGTCGTCCTCAATGCACACGTCACTCAGGTACGTTGATGTCACTACCTGTGGCCGAGCATGTCTTCTAGCAAGTGACGTACGTGCATACATCAAATGACGTACAAACATACACGTCACCAAGCAAATGACAAACACACACAGTAATTGCCTATGCTTCCAGCATAGGCAATTAAATTATAACACTGGACCAAATTATATTACATTAGTGTAAATCTAAACTACAAAGCACAGTATTTAGAGACTCGACATTTAGTTGCATATTTCCTACATGAGGTTTATGTTATTTTATTTATTTATTTATATACAAGAAGGTACATTGGGTTTGTTAGAATACATAGCATAGTACAGTAATTACACTCTTGTAAAGCCACTAGTACGCGCAGCGTTT
This sequence comes from Procambarus clarkii, assembly GCF_040958095.1. Taxonomy (NCBI): domain Eukaryota; kingdom Metazoa; phylum Arthropoda; class Malacostraca; order Decapoda; family Cambaridae; genus Procambarus; species Procambarus clarkii. The sequence continues at coordinate 41,546,276 of NC_091151.1, read as the reverse complement.
CGGGCAGAAATCACTCATGTTTGATAAGCATTCCTGATTTCTTGTAACAAAATTGTAATGTGTTCTACGAAATTAAGTTGATAAAAAGTCGTTTTTAAATGTACATATTATAATATGAAAAAGATTCAGACCATTTTATATGCCAACAAATAATGTAAAATCATAAAAATCACGGGTTTTTCCTTCTGATAACATTAACATGTCTTGCTTATATCAGTTGGAGATACAGAATGGAAGGGCACTCATGATGTTGTTCTCCAACTGTTCAAACTGTGCGTTTTAAGAACATAACATAAGAACAAAGGTAACTGCTGAAGGCCTATTGTCCCATTCGAGGCAGCTCCTATATATAACCACCCAATCCCACTCATATATACATTATTAATAATGCAATAATTCTGGTTTCATCTTTAGATATTATTTAACGAGAAGAAGAGAGCAGTAGGAGTCAAATTCCTGCACAAGGGAAAGGTACGTATATCATAACCTATTATTATTATTAGCATTTGCTTTGGTGAGATTTCCTTTTATACCTAGTATATGTATGCTTAAAGAAGCCTATCTTGATTTTGTGTGTTCATTATGCACCCCATACCCATCCAGTGGGCGGTAGTGGACCCCATTCCCATCCCTTGGGAGGTAGTGGACCCCATTCCCATCCCTTGGGATGTCGTGGACCCCATTCCCATCCCTTGGGAGGTAGTGGACCCCATTCCCATCCCTTGGGAGGTAGTGGACCCCATTCCCATCCCTTGGGAGGTAGTGGACCCCATTCCCATTCCTTGGGAGGTAGTGGACCCCATTTCCATTCCTTGGGAGGTAGTTGACCCCATTCCCATCCCTTGGGAGGTAGTGGACCCCATTCCCATCCCTTGGGAGGTAGTGGACCCCATTCCCATCCCTTGGGAGGTAGTGGACCCCATTCTCATCCCTTGGGAGGTAGTGGAAATAGTTATAGAGGCGCCGATTTGGCTTAAAAACTAAATCACAAAATTCGTTTAGCTAAGCAAGTAACAGTTTGGTGGAACTAGTGATGCAGTTTTGCATTTTGGCTTAGCGAGGAACTTGATAATCTGTAACTTTATTGATGGTTGTGAATGGAATGTTAATGGGATAGTTTTATGTTTTAGGAGTAATTACCAACCACACCCTACACGACCAATCTAACCTCTTCCACCACCCTGTTAATATTTTAACCCCCCCCCCTCTTCCACTCCACATGGAGTGGAGTGGAAGAGGGAGTGGCGTGGAAGTTCACTCCTCTTCCACCAGACACTACACAGGGTAACCTCCCCATCCCATCCCCCACACAAATGGAACTCCCCCCCTCCAACCCCACATATTGGAACCCCTTTCCCCTGCCTCCCCCGCACCTGGTAAACTCTCGCCCTCCCCCACAGGTAAAGTCAGTACACGCCAGGCGGGAGGTGATCTTGTCTGCTGGCGCCATCAACTCTCCCCAGATCCTGATGCTGTCTGGCGTGGGACCCGCCGACCAGCTTGACCGCCACGGTGTATGTATCCCTATTCTTACCGCCACGGTGTATGTATCCCTATTCTTACCGCCACGGTGTACGTATCCCTATTCTTACCGCCACGGTGTACGTATCCCTATTCTTACCGCCACGGTGTATGTATCCCTATTCTTACCGCCACGGTGTATGTATCCCTATTCTTACCGCCACGGTGTATGTATCCCTATTCTTACCCCCACGGTGTACGTATCCCTATTGTTACCGCTACGGTGTATGTATCCCTATTCTTAGCACCTCGGTGTACGTATCCCTCTCCTCCTCCTCCACCTTTTATCCTCCTATCTATACTGGACAATTTGGAGGATATTGTTCGAGACAACTTCTTCAAACGGTCAGATGTAACAGGAACAAGGAGCAGTGGTATCAAGTTCAACCAGGCACTGTGTTGGACTGAAAACAGGAGAACCTTTTTCACCCATAGAGCTATAAACCCATGGAACCGCCTAAATGCCAAAACGCTGTTTAATTTTGGAATCTAGCTTGAAATATCATCGGGACAAATTTGGGACCTTTGACAAGCCGTCGGCTTCTTGTCCTCTTCAAAGGCCCCTAGAGTGTTAGTGGCCCTCAGGTAAATTTACGTAAAATCTCCTACTCTTCGTCATCCTCTCCTACTTCTACTATTCCTCCTTTCTACCGAGTAGCGTTTTAATTTTTACTTGAAGAAACTCGCATTCAAGTCTTTTCATTTGTAACCTAAATTCTTCTCTTCCGAGAAGTGCCAAAATGTTTTCCACTGAGAACAAGACATTTGAATCCGTGTGATCATGAGCAACAAAACCTCAAAAATTCCAATCATTTCAGGGTTCCCACAAGCATAGAACAATCGAAAACGTTCCCCTATAGAACGCATACATCACCCCTACGATAATTCTAGGTATCATTACAATCAAATGTTTCATACGTTCCGTTGTCAGACTCAACCCTCAAAAAAACGATACAGTACAGCGTTTCGTGCGTTCCATTGTCAGGTTCACCGTGAAAAACCGCACAGTACAACGTTCGTATGTTCCATTGTCAGATTCCGTTGGTGGCGAACGTTCCGGGCGTTGGCCGAAACCTGATGGATCACGCCTACCTCAACGGCATCTCTTGGACCACCAGGAACGGATCGTCATTCAACGTTCTGGACACCGCCAGGCCCGAGGTTCTGAAGGAGTACATCCATCGGAGGGACGGTGAGTAATATTCTGTTGTTGGAGAGAAAAAGGGAGAGAAAGAGAGAGCACTTATTTTAGTGAAGTGGAACAATACAATAGAGGAAGAAAAGTGCACTTGTACCTCATCAGTGTTGGATATCCGTGTGCATGGGAAATAGACTTACAGGTTCCAGAGGAAGAAAGGAAATGTTTCAGAAGAAGGGAGGTGATAGTCGGCAAAGTTCATAGCGGAGCTGAGGTGGCCCATCGGTCGGACGTTGGAGTCGAGGTTTCCAGTCTTAAACATCTGAGAAAGTGTAAGTTTGTTGAGTAAAATGCCCAGGGTAAAAGCCCCTGTTGGGAAGCTATCTGTGAGTATGTATATATATATATATATATATATATATATATATATATATATATATATATATATATATATATATATATATATATATATATATATATATATATATATATAGTACTAGTTGGAGATGTCTTGGCATAAAAGGATGCTATAGGTTCACCAAGCACTCCCATACCCAAGTGCAGGGTTGGTCATACAGCCTATACAACCTCCTTATGCAATAGCCGATCGGTGAACTAAAACACTTCATATTCTTATTCAACCAGCCTTTTTCTGATATACCTTTCGGTGTAGAAATCTACTAACATCATTCACGGACGATACATACACATATTCAGACCCAAAGAAACCAAAGACAGAGTTGCCGGTACTCTAATCCATTTGTGTTCTGTCTGAGGTCCTTCTCTGATACACAGGACTGCTGACAACGGCCGTCTCCATCGAGGCTTATGCGTATCCGCTGGCGGAAGTTGGAGACCCCAACTGGCCCGAAGTGCAGGTCACCTTCCTACCCTTTACCGTCGGCAACGACTTCGGCATCCTCTCCTCCCACATTCTTGGCTTCAGAAAGGACGTACGTCTAACCCTTCCCCCTTCCCCTCCTTCATCGTCTTTCTCGTGTATCGTGTATATTATCACTAATTTCATCTGATTGTTGGACTTCATGATTTTCGTGAAAACTGAAGGCTTTGTGTGCATTATTTGCTTCATAAATCATCGACTTATTTATTTTGTTATTAGTTTTGATCATGTTCTTTTAAGCTATATTGAATATTGTTACATTAGATAATAGAGAAATGTATGTCAATTCTGATAAGTAATGACTTGCTGAGGTTCGATCACTGACCATAATTGATCAGAAAAATGATGCATACATCGTAGTGCTGTAATTCTTCGTTTGATTAGTATTAGCATACGACATCAGTCATGTATCTAATAACAAATTCTTCCATCTCAAAAGTTAATGATTACGATGATTATATAAAGTTCATTAGACAGAAATGAATACGCTAACATAAGTTTTCTGAATACCAGCAGCAAACATAACTTATCCTTTCACGTGGACTGCCTCCAAAGAGCTAATGTTTTGCTCTCTAACTCCCGTACATATGTTCCTTTGGTTTCTGATAACCCTTTGAATCCCCCTTAAAACTCTTTTTGTTTTTTAACCGTAAACTAAAACAGATCTTTAGTATCTGTCCTCCTGCCTTTGATCTTGTCAAACGTTTCCGTATCATTTACCCTTCTCTTCCTTATTTCTACGGTCTTCCTAAAACTCACGAGCCTGGTGTTCCTCTTCATCCTGTCATTTCTTGGAGAGGCTGTATTGGCTATCCTCTTGGCTCCTGGCTTGCCAGAACTCTAACTCCTTATCTTGGTATTTTTTCTCCTGCTCACCTCCGTCACTCTCGTGACTTCCTTGCAAGATTGCGTCTGCAGCCCTACTGTAAGAGGCTTAGTCTTAATGTTGATTCTCATTGTATTGAGAATCGATACAATGAGATTCAATTCAATGAATCAATACAATGAGATTCAATTCAATGAATCAATACAATGAGATTCAATTCAATGAATCAATACAATGAGATTCTTATTCTCATTGTTTCCCCTTGAGGATTTTCCTCTTTTCTTAGTCACAAGGCGGCTGAGGGCCTTCTTCATCTCCTGATAACTTACCCTTTTCTCTCACTCTTTCCCACTCGTGTACAGCTCTACCACCAGTACTTCGTCAATCTGGGTGGGCGGGAAGGGTTCTCCATCACTCCCTTTCTCGCCAGACCCAAGAGCAGAGGATCCATCACCCTCAGGTCCGCCGACCCGTTCGACCCGCCAGTCATCGACCTCAACTACTTCGACCACCCCGACGACATGGCAGCGTTTATCAGAGGTAAGGGATATAAGGGCAGGAAGTGTGAGTGGTGATATGTCATCACCCACGACGGAGACATGGTAGAGGGTTGTTGAGTGGAAGGTCCTTGTGAGGTGAAAGGTTATTTTAATATAAGAACGTCATAAAATAGCGACATGTCAAAACTATCCCTTCGACAAGATATGTGTTGCAATAAGAATGTCTCGGAGAAGCTGCAATTGCTCATATTGTCCAACACTGTCAACAATTAGACACTGTTTCACGTTACGATGCATCCTTCTAACATTATTCTGCCACTGTGAGAGATGGTCGAAGCATCTCCAGCATGTCCATTAAAATTAGTTGATGTATGGCAGAAATATTTGGTGCTCACCGTCTTCCCTGCCCTTCGCCACCTTCCCTGCCCTTCGCCACCTTCCCAGCCCTTCGCCACCTTCCCTGCCCTTCGCCACCTTCCCAGCCCTTCACCACCTTCCCTGCCCTTCGCACCCCTTGAATGGGGGATAATCTCCCACGGTGCAGTTGTCTCTCTGGGTACAAATTGTGAATCTGATTCATTCTGAGTGCAGTTGTAATGTTAGTAAAACATTTTGAACAATGTTCGACTGGCCGAGTCCGGGGCCTGACGACTGAGAGGAGAGCAATCGGGGTTGATAGTCATAAGGGTCCGGGGTCGATCCGTGGCGGAGGCAGAAACAAATGGGCAGAGTTTATTTCACCCTGATGCACCTGTTCATCTAGTAGTAAATAGGTACCTGGGAGTTGGACAGCTGCTACGAGCTGCTTCCTGGAGATGTGTGTGTGTGTGTTTACTAGTTGTGTTTTTGCGGGGGTTGAGCTTTGCTCTTTCGGCCCGCCTCTCAACTGTCAATCAACTGTTTACTAACTACATTTTTTTTTTTTTTTTTTTTTTACACACCACACCACACACCCCAGGAAGCAGCCCGTGACAGCTGACTAACTCCCAGGTACCTATTTACTGCTAGGTAACAGGGGCACTTAGGGTGAAAGAAACTTTGCCCATTTGTTTCTGCCTCGTGCGGGAATCGAACCCGCGCCACAGAATTACGAGTCCTGCGCGCTATCCACCAGGCTACGAGGCCCCGTGTGTGTGTGTGTGTGTGTGTGTGTGTGTGTGTGTGTGTGTGTGTGTGTGTGTGTGTGTGTGTGTGTGTGTGTGTGAAAAAATTGGGATTAAGAACTTGCCCGAAACGCTATGCGTGCTGATGGCTGTAAAAGAATGTAAGAACTCTTGTATATATAAAGAAATAAACGTAGACCTTCAATAAAGAATATCTGGAGCGTTTTGTTTTGTTTTTTGCAAGGTTAGGAGGAGCTAGCCTAAGAAATGTTATACCAATTAGAACACTAATTTCAGTAACACGATCAACGACGTTCGGAATATGTTATTAGTATCTTTGTAGAACGAGGCCACCTAAGGACAATCCTCAAAGTTTCTTCTGAATTTTTTCAAGCCATCTAAGCTTTCTTTCAGGCAGTAAAGGAAGCAGAGGTGCAGCATAATCTACTAAAGATGTGATGTATGTAAGGTACATCATTGTGACATTTGGCACCGTAGCCTGAGTGATACCCTGACACAGCCTGGAGACTCTTTTTAAGTGTCTCTTATACTGACATGCCGGTCTGACTACAACATGACCATACAGTGGGACCTCAAGGCCAAGGTATTTGAATGTGTTTCCGTATCCATCATTCCGTAGCTGGGAGTCATCATGCCTGAATTTACCTGAGGGGCCACTAGTGGGTTCGTTGAGGACAGGAACCCGGTGGCTTGTCAAAGGTTTCCCCCCAATTGTCCAGGTGATTTTTTCCAGCTGTATTTTAAAACTCAGCAGAGTTTTGGTGTTTACGCGCTTGGGCGGGTAGGCGGTTCCACGGGTTTACAACCTTATGGGTGAAAAAGCATCTCCTTATGCAGGCGATGAGTCACAATAACGTGGCTAAAGTATGTTGACCAGACCACACACTAAAAGGTGAAGGGACGACGACGTTTCGGTCCGTCCTGGACCATTCTCAAGTCGATTGAAATGGTCCAGGACGGACCGAAACGTCGTCGTCCCTTCACCTTCTAGTGTGTGGTCTGGTCAACAAAGCATCTCCTGTTTTATTTGTAATTGCATCTGGCGATTATCTCTTCCCTGCCTGGGTGGACACAGATATATTTTCTATTATCTACTGAGATGACTAAATAGTGATTCTGTCGTGAGTCTAATACAGAGTTAAGAGTCTTGAGTGTCAGCATATCCAGTGATGGGTATCATTATATCATCAGCATAGCTAATGATGTGTTCGTTGGGTGTACTAGGCTCAGAGTTTAGCAAAATATTATTTAAAATATTAAATAAGGTAGGCTGAGGACACCTACCGGTTGGGTGTCTAATTCAAAGCCTCTTGTTAAATGCTTATGCCCCTGGAACAATATAGATGAGAATATCAGTTGAAACAGTGCGGGGATTGGAACTAGCATTCTGGTAGGTACCAGTCCCACACCGTGACCAACTAGGCCACGACAGGACAAAAACTATTCAACTAGGTTGAATAGTTGACTATTCAACCAGCTGGGATCGTCAGACTCCTTTAGTGGACTCAATAGTGCCGGGTTGAATAGCTTTTGTCCTGTCATGACCTAGTGGGTTCAGGCATGCATCTGGTATTCATCGGATTCACAAACTTGTTCACAGAAACTCATCATGCATAATTCCACCGCGAAACTTGAAAAACATTAAAAATCTCCCACTTACTCATATTTTCTCTAACAGGTATAAGGTTCGGTATTAAAATTGGAGAGTCACCTCCTCTCAAAGATGACTTCGATGCCGTGTTCTACGACCGTGTGCTGCCGGGGTGCGAGCACGAGGTTCTCTACTCTGACAAGTACTGGGAGTGCTACGCCAGGAGTCTCGCGGGGACCATCTACCACCCTACCGGCACTTGCAAGATGGGCCCCACCTCAGACCCCTACAGTGTCGTCGACGCCCAGCTCAGGTTGGCGGGAATTAGAGAAAGTGTGTGTGTGTGTGTGTGTTTGTGTGTCAGAGTGAGAGTGAGTTAGTTAGAGAAGGAAGAGACAGAATGACAAAGAAAAACACACACACATCTCAGTTATATCCAGCTGATTGTTTGCTTTACGTAGCATAAACAAACAAAAAGCCACATAAAAGCTTCAATGTGAATATGGGGGAACAGGAGTCAAGTCAAAATTCAAGGTTGAAAACAGTAGTTAAATCATTATAATTCATTGTGTCGGGGGGACAGACAGCCAATTTATACATACATAACCATACATAACATGTTAGACTTATATCGAGAGTGGTTAAATGTCAGTGGTTAACCAAGGTGTCAGCGCAAGGTGCAGGAATATTAAGAAATGTATGAACACAGAATGTCATTTTACATATTAATATTCATGTTTATTTTGCAACATACTTACACATAAGACATTTACATAAACTCGATTGATGAAGATTAAGCCCACCCAACAGGTGGCACGGGCATGAATAGCCCGTAATATATATAAACTGAATAGACTTCAGGAGTTACAACCCGCTACTGTGTCAGGTAAGTCCACTACGGGCTCACCATAGCCCGTGCTACTTTGATACTTTTTGTTCCTAGAAGCTGAATCTTAAACAACAAATAAACTTCAGGAGTTGGGACCTCAGAACACTGAAAAGATTTACTGAAGCAAAAATTGTACCACTTACGGGCTATTTATGCCCGTGCCACGTCTTGGGTGGCTTAATCTTTATCAATCAATCAATCCATCTTCAGGAGTAATCGGTGGCTGCTTAGAAGTCAGTGCCTGAGGGTAATTATGTGACAGTAGGCTTACAAGTTTTTCATTTGTTATGCAAGCAATTGTTTTTTTATTTTTAAATTTATTCTTCAATTTATTGGGCTAATAATTTGTTTCAAAATAGTTTCTTGCGTCAGCTGCCAGTCATACTATTTATTTTAAGTTCAGTAATTACTGCATCGTTTAAGATGTTGGGCTTCAGAAAATTAACACCAATAGTAGTGACTTTAGGGTGAGATTTGGTTGGTTGGTGAGTTACAGAAATAAAAAAATAGAGGCCCAAAGACACAGCCCAACAGAACGGCAATGTTACTGAAAATTTTTTTATCTCCTTTTCTGTTGTGCAGGGTCCGGGGCGTGGCGGGCCTGCGTGTGATAGATGCCTCCATCATGCCAGCAATTACCACCACTAACACCAATGCCCCAACCATCATGATCGGAGAGAAGGCCGCCGATATGATCAAGTTGCACTGGGGAGCTCCCATCAGTACCCCGCTGGGATAAGAACGACCAGTGATCGAAGCGCATCTGAAAGGTTTTAGCTTTATGTCCTGTGCCGGTGTACTCGTCTTGTGTGTTGTTTTGCTTTCCTGTTGAGGGGTGACTCGTCCAAGCTACGATGTTTACTACAGTGTTGCAGATGTTTGTCGCATGATTTCCACCGAGGTGCTGTGCATGGCTGATAAGTTGATACATCTCTGGCAACTCACGTAGGTCTCAATGAAGTTAGTTGGGCTTTATTTGAGTCAATACTTGAATTAGTCCAGACCTGACCTTAGTCAGTTTAGGTCTAAGTGAGAGTCACCTGAGCATCAGGTAAGTCATGTAATCCTCATTTGAATCAGTTTGCCCTCATCTTAGTTAGGTGGTCATCAGTTGAGTTACATACGAATGAACCGAGTCCGGTGAACCTTAGCTGAGTCCAGCGAGTCTTAGCTGAGGTTGGTGAGTCTCAGTTAGCCCAGATTCAACAGGTGTCTATCTGCTATACAAAACATCTTTAATTTGTGGGGCTGGAAGATTGCGATCGGTCGATTAAATCTCTCCTCTAACTGAACCCGCTCTTAGACTCATATGTATGTTCTAAAAGCCGAATCCTGTGGATGAGGTGAGGAATAAGGAGCAGCAGATACCTGAGTAAGTTGTGCCGCCATAGGTAATCATTAAATACCGAGGTGGTGGCGTAGAGGGTCGTATCACTGCCCTGTTGTCCCAGCGCAACCCGTCCTCTTAAAAATAACGTCACTTTTCGCTGGTATGCGCACTATGGGCAAATTTGGACGTAATTTGAAATAAAATCGACTCACAAAAGTGACGTACTGTTCCGTTTTCTGTTTGAGTCGTCCGGCTTACTCGGCCCGCTTAGAAAAGGATTCTTTTCGCGACCCAGGTTCGAGGCGCCAGCTTAAGCTTTCATTGTTGCGCTGATCCGGTTTCTCTCGTTTTTTCAATCAGTGAAGTAAATTAAAGCCCTGGAAAAAAATAGCATATGAATAGGGGAAATTGTAGAAGGGCGGCCTATTGGCCCATAGGAGGCAAACTCCTATTATGTCTAACCTACGTTTGAAACAATCCAGGGACTCTTACGTCAATTATATTACTCGTTAATTTATTACAGAAATGTGCAGCCCCAGTCACACTGTAATATTTATCCAGGTCTTTTATGAATCTAATAGAGTTTTCACCTTACGTTTCACTGCCACTGGATTGCCTCTGTTCCTTGCAGTAATTGATGTAACTAGATGTTAAAACATTGGCAGATTGTGTTGTAAAGAAAATATATTTAATTATTTATTTATTTATTTATTTATTTATTTATTTATTTATAAGAACGTTAAATGGGTTAGTTTAGAATATTTTATGTGCAAACGGTACATGCATGGTACAATACAACCCTATGGTGTTGAATTGTGCAACCTGTTCTCCAAAGGCACAAACTATGGTCTTGAATGTTATTTGTCCCACAAAACCATTAACATGATGCTAAATTACCCATCCCGGTTCCAGTGCCTGGTTAAGGCCTAATGGCCAACATGCCAATAACAACACAGTAATAGTAATAATAATAATGAACAATGAAATCACAGTACCCAGAATGTATCAATGATAATATCAGTAGGAGCTATGAGGAGGATTCGAACTTGCACACTTGGTATTCTCATGCACACACGCCTACACCACGAGTTGGTGTAGTTTGACAACCCGTCCTCAGACCAAGTCCATTCCATCCAGAGGTCGACCCCAAAGACGCATTCATCAATTTCAACATGCTGTTCATTCAAAATAGGTAGTTTCTCAAATATAAAATAATATTGTTATATATTAGCACACACTGCATATTTAGGCATTTGCTTAGGTTAGGTTAGGTATTTAGGTTCTGTTGGCGGTTATTTGTATTTGTAGTACGTGGGTGAAGCATTTACAGGGTTGTGGTTCGAACAAAAGTCGTCAGCGAAGCACTTTATTGATTTATATACAAGAAGGTACTTTGGGTTTATGGGAGTACATAGCATTAATGTTTTACATTCTTGCAAAGCCACTAACACACACACAGCGTTTCGGGCAGGTCCTTAATGTAACGAGTAATTATAAGTAGGTAATTTGTAGCAAAATTTGACGAATATTAATAGGTACACAGTAGCATAATTTAAGGATTATCAACAGGTACACAGTAACATAATTTAAGGATTATCAACAGGTACACAGTAGCATAATTTAAGGATTATCAACAGGTACATTGTAGCATAATTTGAGGATTATCAACAGATACATTGTAGCATAATTTAAGGATTATCAAGAGTTACTCTGTAGTATAATTTGAGGATTATTAATAGGTAAATTGTAGTCAAATTTGCATTCAGTACAAGAACCATGATATAAGTTGATAGCAATGATTACAATGATGAAGTTGCATAGCTTAGGCACATATATTGGGGGAGTGGGTAGCACAAGTTACAGGGCGAGTTTGAAGCACTATGTTGGAAACTATGAGGATGAAAATAGGTGCTTTTTGGTTTGACGTTCGAATAATGCATAACTTGTTCGGGAAGTGTTCGGATGTCATCAGTTGTGTGTGGTGTGTAAATGGTTTTGAATTCATAACCAGGGGGTTTGGCGGGTGCATGGAATGGACTGTTTGCCTTTGTTTATGAGGACGGGGTGTATTTGAACCTGTACACTTGGTTTGAATCGTCCTCATGGCTCCTACTGATTTTCTGAGTAATAATAATGATAGAGACCTCGGTTGCAAAACCTCTACACAGGCAAACATTTACGTGAGTTGTGATGTATTTATTTATTTAGTTATAAATATACAAGAAGGTACATTGGGTTTGTAAGAGTACATAGGTTTGTGTTTACATTCTTGTAAAGCCAATGTTGTATGCACAACGTTTCGGGCAGGTCCTTAATCTGACAGATAATACTAAGTAGGTAAATTGTAGCAAAATTTATAAAATGTAACAGGTACATTGTAAGAAAAAATTGTGAGAGATTAGTAGATATATTAAAGCACATTGATAGCTTTGATTGATAGCAGTGATAGGTTGATTGATAATTTGACAGAGATTAATAGGCACAATAAAGCATATATTGCAGAAACATGTGAGATAAGATACATATACGCCTGCTCAATGTTGTCTACAACTGATAATGTTTGTGTAATGTACTTGAGAAGTAATGACGTATTTACTGACAGAGGTGATAATGTTTGTCTAGTGTTGCTTAAATATTCATGAAATTTTGAATCTATAACTGTAGATATTATGTCATGCTAGAATATAATGAGAGCTTTTTCATGTCACATAAATTATAAAATATTTATAATATATATATTATATATATATATATATATATATATATATATATATATATATATATATATATATATATATATATATATATATATTTTAAAATATATATACAGTATATATATATGCTCGAGTGTGGTAAGGTCCGGTTCCCTCAGTCTTTCCTCTTAGCACAAACCCTTCAGATCAGAAACTAGTCTTGTTGCATATGTTTGGATCTCTTGTAGTGTTTTGTTTATTTATTGAAATAATAAACCTATTCTCGGTATTAAGAGTTTTATATCCTAGCATAATTTGATTTGTTGTTAATACCACATTCACTTGAATGGTCGAAAATTTAAATGCCCGATTATGCAAATCAATGAAATGTTATTAACCAGGCTATTGTGGAATGCGTATTGCATGATATGCATGAATGAGTGGATACCAGAAATTTTAGCCAAATATCCCCAGTTTGCTAACTGTAGGTAGTAACTAAGTGATTGTAACCTATCCACCGCTGCCCAGTGGATGGGGGGCGGTGTGCAGGACAAACATATAAATTTTGACACTAGCTCTCCACATATGTCAGTTGCTTAATTTAGAACCTGTACTTGAGGTCGATCTCGAACCCATTGTTGATGTGATGACTTATATTGAATTTTGTAACTAGCTCATCAAGATTGTAACTTGCTTAGCTAAATGAATTGTGGGGTTCAGTCCCTGAGCCCATTATGTGCCTCTGTAACCCTTTCCACTACCGCCCACAACATGGGTATGGGGTGCATAATAAATGAACTAAAGTAACTGATGCTGAGACACCTTAGTGTTACTGCAATGAATGTTTTAAAGTCTCGGTTTGGTACCAGTTAGGTACTCTTTTGAGATTCTTATTGTTAGTATTCACGGCCTGGCTGGTAGGACGGGAGTCTTGTACCTAAGAGGCCCGAGTTCGAATCTGCAATGATCCAAATGAATAACGTAGTATTACCCATGCTATTGTGGATTGTATCTTATATGTATACACACAGATAGAGGGGAGAGGAGATGATACATTATATATTATAGTTTTATTACCCAGGGGATGTTGTCATTATATTTGTATTATAGATATGGGGTTTATGCATGAAATGTTTCATTCAAAGAATTAGTTATGTTAGAATAAGAATAAATAGTGGTGCTAGCGCATTAAGTAAATATAGTAACTGTAAAATGCACGTTTTATTCACCATGGGATAATAAACTCCCATTAGCGATTATCTGATTGGCTGTTCAGGTGGATGTAGACACAAGAGTTTCTACAATACAATGTGAGGACGGGAAACCACTCTTCAGGGTTGCAACGTTGATTTACAGCGTTGTGGTTCGAACAAAATTCGTCAGTGAAGCACTTGTTCCGGAAGTGTTCGAACGAAATTAGTTGTAAGTCGTGTGTGAACCGTTTTTCATTCATAAACAGCTGGGGTTTGGCGGGTGCATGGACTTTGTTTTTGTTTAGAGGGCGGGCTGCTTGCTTGGCTAAATGAATTGTGGGGTTCAACCCCTGAGCCCATTATGTGGCTCCGTAACCCTTTCCACTACCGCCCACAGGATGGGTATAGGGTGCATAATTAATGAACTAAAGTAACTCGATGCACGTTGGGAAACGGCCGCAGCTTTAATGAGCCTGGCGTGAGGACTGATTGGTTAAATTGTAGCATGAGATAAAATAGAAAGTGCGCAAAAGGCAACCTAGCCTTAATTAAACATAGAAAAGTTGAAAAAAAAGAAAAAAAATGGCTAACCTATAGTAATTAGTGTATATGAGAGTATTGAACTCATATGCCACGACTCATGGCGCCTATAAATGTTAAGCCTATAAAAAAGAATTAGTGTAAAAAACTGTCGAGACTTTTGAAATTGAAATAAGTGTACTGAATTATAAATACACTCAAATACACACTTGAGCCGCCCCTACAACACGGGAGAGATCAGAGAAAATGGGACAGGAGTCGGGAGAAGAGAAGCGACCAGTCTTAACAACAACAACAACAACAACCTCCTCCCCCAACAGTCCCTTAAATCAACAACGTCGTCTACCTCTCACGCTCCCGTCTTGGGTTGGTACAGTTATAGTAGTATGTATTGTAATCAGTGATTTGTATTCGCGTAACCCTTGTCTGGTGGGTATGTGATACACTAAAGTGGTAACCAAGAGTCATTCCAGGGCAGAGTTTCCCCAGACATGGTTGTCAACGGTCCATGACGTCCGGCCTTAGCCCTACCAGGGTTTTGTTTTAAAGATATATACAAGAGTTGCTACATTCTTGTACAGCCACTAGTACGCGTATCGTTTCGGGCAGGTCCCTGGAATACGATCCCCGCCGCGAAAAATCGTTGTTACAGCCAAGTACCCATTTTACTGTTGTGTTAAGCAGAGGCTACAGTTAAGGATTTGCCTGCAGTAAATCCTCCCCGGCCAGGATACGAACCCATGACAAAGCGCTCGCGGAACGCCAGGCGAGTGTCTTACCACTACACCACGGAGACTGTAGATTCCATCACACCCAGAGGGCAGTGTGGTCAGGCGGAGGATCTTTTTGACGCCTATAAGGTAGCCAACGATAAAGAGCAATATGGACACACTTTGGGGTGGCATTGCTTCCAGACACTCTTCAGGAGGTGCGAGCCGTGGTTATGAGGCCGGCAGCCGAGGTCTGGTGCAGCCATGTTATGTCGCCAGTCTCACTCTTGTGTTCATGATATCCTCATAATGGACCCGGAGTCTGCCAGTGCAGACTCCTTATCACGTGCCTCTGTATGACTAACCATCCTGTGTGATAGAGATTTTTAGCATCGCGTAGCTAGTTTTTTGACACTGTACTCCCCTTCATATAGTCGAGAGCAGATGTACCTAAATGTGTTAACAAAAATATAAAAAGCTGACCTGCACCTCACAAATAGCAGGTATTCTAGCCTTGGGGATTTGTATTTAAACATAATGTTATTTTCTGCTGCCCAATCGAAAATTAGGTTGAGATCTGCTTGAAATTTTTCCATGTGTTGAGCAGAGGTAATATTCATGCTGATTTTTGTGTTATCTGCAAAGGATGACACGAAGCTGTGCTTTGTATGTTTATCTATATCTGATATGAGAATAAGGAACAGCATTGGTGCAAGGACTGTACCTTGAGGTACAGAGCTTTTAACTGCGCTTGGACTTGATTTTATTTGATTGACTGTTACTGTTTGTGTTCTGTTGGACAGGAAATTGAGTATCCAGCGTCGTACTTTACCAGTTATTGCCATTGAGGTCATTTTGTGTGCAATCACTCCATGATCACATTTGTCGAATGCCTTTGCAAAGTCTGTGTATACTACATCTGCATTTTTCTTTTCTTCTAGAGAAGAAAATTTTGTGATTTTGTCATAGTGGTTGAGTAACTGTGACAGACAGGATGTTCCCGCTCTAAATCCATGTTGTCCTGGGTTATGTAACTCATTATTTTGCATAAAACTAGAAATTTGATTCCTAATCATTCTTTCAAAAACTGTTATGTGTGATGTTAGTGCAACTGGGCTATAATTGTTTGCCAAGGCTTTACGCACCCCCTTGTGCAAAGGAGGTATATCTGCAGATTTAAGTGCTGCTGGTATCTCCCCTGTATGTAGGAATGTTCTCAATATTACGGTGATTGCTCGAGTCACTGGTACTTTACATTTCTTTATGAATATAGAATTCCATGAGTCAGGGCCAGGAGCTGAGTGCATGGGCATATTGTCCATTTCTCTTTCAAAGTCTTCAGAGTTTGTGTTATTAAATATCCGTTATACTATCTGCAGCTTGAATGTCATTCATAAAGATGGTGTCTGGGTCAAGTTTAATGTTGTTTGTACTGTACTCTGTACCACCTACATGTACTCTGTACCCCCCACATGTACTGTGTACCCCCACATAATCTGTTACCCAACATGTACTCTGTACCCTGCACGGGGGGCCTGATTGCCTGGTGGATAGCGCGCAGGACTCGTAAACCTGTAAATCCCCCACTCTCCCCCATATTGCCCCACTTTCCCCCACTCTCCTCCATACTCCCCCCTCTCCCCCACTACTCTACTATAGTTTACTGTACTGTAATGTGCTATACCCTGTACTAAAATGTAGTGTATTGTAACCTGCACTGTACCCTGTACTGCACTGTAATTTACTGGACTGTCCTATACTGTATTGAACTATACTGTACTGAACTGTACTGTACGGTACAGTACAGTACAATACGTATCTATACTGTAGTATATAGTATGTACTATGGTGTACAGTTCTGTAGTATATAGTACTGTACTATATAGTATAATACAGTTTTGTACTGCACCCTGTACTGAAATGTAATGTATTGTATCCTGTACTGTACCCTCTATTGCACTGTACTGTAATGTAACGCACTATCCTATGGTGTATTGTACTGTACTGAACGGTACTGTACTGTATTGTACGGTACTGTTCTGTACTGCACTGTACCCTGTACTGTACGGTACTGTTCTGTACTGCACTGTACTGTATTGTACCCTGCACTGTACCCTGTACTTTATGATACTGTATCTAAGCTTACCTAGCTTACCGTAGCCTAGTCCAGTGTAGCCTAGCTTGCTTAGCTTAGCTTAACATAGCATAAGATAACGTCATTGTGTAAAAAACGACTCACAAGAGTTGAAATGATCAAAGTGTAACGCGCAAGATCTTTATTATTCAAAATGACTGATGACTTTGCGTAAATGTGCAAAAGACTATTTGATTGCTTTTGCGTAAATGTGTAAAAGACTTTTTGATTGCATGTTAAATCTAATCGTTATTACTAGTTGGAGTGTGTATCTATGGGTTAAATCACGCATATAAATATACATTGGTGTTGTTTAGGGAGGGAAATGAACGGTTGTAAAGGTAATAATGGAATAACAATGGTGGTTAGTGAAACTAGCGTCAGTTGCCATACAGCGCCATTACAGCAATCTGCTCCCTGTCCATCTCACGTGAAATTTGGTGTTTATTACGCGTTGTTACATTCAGGAAACAGTGAATTAAGTAGAAAAAATGATAATGGTGATGCCGTTGGTACAATTGAAATGCAAATAACGAAGTTTGAGTGTACGGTACTGTACTGTATTGTAATGTATAGGAGTGTACTGTATTGTACCGTACGGAACTATACTCTACAGTACTGTAATGTATCGTACGGAATTGTACTGTAGTATACTGTACTGTACTGTGTTGTACTGTAGTTACAGCTTGAATAAGTATTTTTATTATTTAATCTTTATAATAATAATTATTTAATAATAAGTAATGAAAAGTTATAATTTGAGTGTAATGTAAAACATTGTTTTCTCATACATTTGGTACATGTATGTTTCTCATACATTGGGTATACATTTTGGTGTATATATTTCAGTTTCAATAAAGAAATGCCATTAATTACTAGATTATCGAATTCGGTGGAGCGGACCAATGAGAGTACAGGTTGCGAGAATGTGACGTCAACTGAAAATGAGAAAGGTGATTGGCTGTTGAGTCGACGTGGTGGGTGGGGAGACACGGAACGTTATTTTGACCCTAGTATTCGCATAGTAGTGGTGTACAAGTTAGTGTTAGGGCGTGTTGTTACTCTGAGCTGGTACCCCGTTACCCTTTGGGGTCGCTAGGGCTGACACACCCCTAGCTTACACTCACTTTGTACACCGTCAAAACGCGAATACATAGGGTCAAAAATATATATTTATTACATGTGCCTTATCCTCTTGTGGGAGGATATATATATATATATATATATATATATATACACACACACACGGTGATATTAATTTTAGTGGTGACGTAGAATCATTACTACAATAAATGTATAAATGTTAGTTACGTGCAGAATTGTAATGTATTCATTGTTTTCAGCGGTGTTGTTAGTGAAGGAGGTAAGTGTGAAGATGACGTATCGCGTGAAATGACTCGATGGTGAGGACTCTGTGGTGGAGCGATGATTCAAGTCAGACCGTGGTGAGCAGAAGGTGGTGGTGGCGGCGGATGTCCCGGTTGAGGTAGATATGCTACTTGTGTAATACCTAGTTTCAGTAGAGGTTTGGTAATATTTTGTTAGTATACCGTACTAAGCCCTTAAATGTTTATAGAAGAACCCCTAAGGCTTGAAATTTAAAACTGGAGGAGCACATACTAAATATGTAGTCGACTAAAGTGGTTAGTAGTATTAGCTGCTCAGAGGGTGGGAACCCACAGATCAGTTCCCAACCAGTAGACTATCCAGGTGTGATCTATGGGTTAAAAATGGATATTTTAAATGAGCCGGTACATCAGTAATTTGTTTCAGTAAAGTAACTAGAGGTTCCACTTAAAGGTAGGGTATAGGGATGAAGTAACCATTTATATTGGTAGCATCCGGTAACTGTTGCCATGTTGCAGGTAATACCGGGACAGATTGCCAGGATGTGTGGAAGACAGCGATACCCGTCAACTTCACTATTGGTGAATACTTGGCCGTAAGTATGAATAGGCTTCTGTATAATTTTCGTGGGGATAGGTTTTAGGTTCGCGCACCCTTACTACAGACTAAAGGTGAGGGTTAATTTTGTGTGGGTTTCAATCACTTTGAGGCGGCGAAGAGTAGTTGATACAACTTCCACAACATTGAAGGTGTTTGATGTGACAGGAAGCTAGTTTTGCAGTAATTGGTGTTGATGTTTAGAAAAAAGAATTAAGTTGAAATGAAAATCGTCAGTGTTGGTGGTAGTTTTGGGATATAAGCATTTAGTACGTTTGACAACGATGACGTTGACTAAATAAGTTAAGTTTAATTAGTCATGTTGGAGGGAGAACTGGCTGCAAAACACACAGTAGGAAGTAAAGTGTAAATATAATAGACGGGATGAGTAGGCATATTGAGAGCATGTAAAGACTGCGAAAGGTTCATAATGTAAGGACGTAAAATGTTTTAGTTCATAACGTGGCCAGTAAGGCAATTATACCGGAATTAGGAATGACGTGTAACGCAGTCGTGTATATTGAGGCGTAACCCATTAGAGGTCTAGGTAAGTAAATTTACGTGACGATAAGCCGTTTAGGAAGGTAATTGGTCCGATTTTGGTGAAAAAATAAAAATAGATTGCGGGCAATGGAATTGGTTAAATAGGTGTTGGTTGAGAATAACGCAATTGGATGGGGATGGTGTAATTTTGACATTGAGGTGGTTAAATAAGTTTGACTTTGATCACTACAGGCATATTATGGCTTGGATGGTGAGTGCTTTCATATAATATAATAATGTTTATTTAGGTAAGGTACATAAGAGATTTTACAAGAATGATGGATTTATAGATAGGGCTAGTACATAAAATGCCTAAAGGCACGTACGGAAAGCGTTTGGGGGCATGAAAAACTTAAGGTTTAGTCATTTAACTCATGTTTTTGTTCTCGATACTAATTGAGCATAAACAATGAGATAAAAATGGGGGAACATTGGTGAAAAAGCATGACAAATACAATTAGGTCGACAAACAGCGTTGTTTAAGACATGGGTTGACAATAGTGTGGTAAGGTAGGTTCCAGAGAATTTATTAGGTATAGCTTCGTTTTTGTTAAACTGGTTGAGAGGGGTACAGTCTTTAACATGGTTTGGAAGGTGATTCGACATACTGGGTCCCTTGATTTGTAGAGCATTTATAGTTTAGATTAAGTCGTACTCTTTTTATATAAAAACTGTATTTATGGTGTGGTGCTCCTTGGTTCTGTTACAACCATCTCTGAAGGTTTTGATTTAAAACCAAACAGGCTTACACCATTGAATGACTCGGGCAAAGCAAACACTTAAGTATAAAAATGGCGTTTTGTTGGAGGATGGTGTTGGTTCCGGAAACTGCTTATTAAGACTAGTGAATAACTGTCGATAGTCTATGGCCTGAGTTCGCGCGTCGCCTTTAAAATTTGTTGATAGTGGTGTTCCCCCCCCCCCCTGTAGTTTTGGAAGGTGTGGTTGTAATAGATATACTCATGTTGATAAGTAATGTTTATATGAATGTTGATAATGTTGAATAAAATGTACTTTCGCAGGTGAGAGGCTTGAGTACCTTTGACGTGGATAACATGGTGTGTAGGTACTTTATGGACAGACGTGCAATTGTTGAATAAAGTTGACGTCTTGCATAGAAGGT